>NW_024038332.1:600000-1125042 GCF_016077235.1 Cyprinodon tularosa
AAAACAAGTCAAACAGTAGAAAACTCTTCACTAAACTAGTGACACTCAGCTAAACTCACATCAGGGGAAGGTTTGCTCTTAAAGGAATAGTACACCCAAAACATGATTAGCCTTCATTTTCTACTCACCCCCATGCTGATCAGCTCGGCAAAGAACTCATGCTCTTCCTCAACACTGAAGTCCTCAGACATTTTTCTTTCGTTGTTTCTTTCTTTGCACAGGTAAACAGCACATTTCTTCTTCTACGCTTGCATTATTGGCAGAGCAGACGCTGAATGCGCACTTTCATCTGGTTTGGTCTGCCGGCTTCCGTAGTGTCATGAACGCGCCGGCGCGCGCTTTCAGGAAATCCTATACACTAAATTCTGTATGCTACCCACTCAGGACACTTGGTATACATTGGACGAGCAGTATGGAGGAATATTGACACGTTTTTTGTGGACTTTTATGGACCTTTCTGCCTCGGGCGCTGGGCACCTCCATTATTTGAATGTCAGCAGACAGCAAGAAGCCTCCCAGATCTCCAGATGCATTTGAGATATCAAAAAAGTACTCCAGAGTGTTGTTCAGCATGGGGGTGAGTAGAAAATGAAGGCTAATCATGTTTTGGGTGCACTATTCCTTTAAGTCTCCCACATTCAGTGTGCATCTGGAAGTGCTGAAAACTCAGAGAGAAATTATGAAAATGTTTTTTTTTTTGTTTTGCAGCATGTTGGTGTTGAAGTAAGCATTTAGGTCCACTTAGCCTTTGTCAGGATGGAGTTCTGGCCCCTTGGCATGGAGCCATGATGGAGGCTCCCATGATGGGTTCTTCTCTGATGTAAACCTCCCAGAACCTTACAGAAAAAGAAGAACAGAAAGGTAGGGCAATAAGTGCATTAAGTGTGCATGTCTGCAACACACACACTTATTGCATGTCCAAAAAAACCCTGCAAATACTATTTAGTGTATCTTAATTGGAATATTGGAAGATTAGGCACAAAGTCACCTCAGAGAGTGTCTTTACATTTGCATGTATTTGGTTTCGCCGTCACTTCGTTTGGAGGAGCTCATCCATCTGATCAAGAAGTTTGGTCTCCAAAACCTACGCTTTTGTCAGCTCCTAAAGGCAGAAATGGCATCTTATCTTAGCTCGAAAAGCACTGGCCATACATAGATTAGACCCCATTGAAAAAACATTCAGCCACCACAAAGCTAGATTAGGCGCAAATCACAGGATCACTAGTTCTTCTCTACTCCAACACCTCCTGGTGAAGGCCAAGCCCTGGACAGCAGCAAGATGACCCCAAAGGCTTTCTGCCCATTGAGATAACCAGATGCCACCAGAGCCCACCTCAGTTCCACTCACTCATGGGCCGGATACACATCCAGAAAGTGACATCGCAGCAGGAGCCCCCAAGGTCTTCCCACCACCTGTCCCTATTCGACCAGTACATGTGCAGAGGTGTAAAGAGAATGGTTCTTCCACAGCGCACCCAAAGCTCTACACCCCCTTAACCTTGTGATCCCTTTCATGTAAAGTTGTGATTGATTGATTGTGATTTTCTAAAACCTGTTTGTGTAGCTAATGTATCATAATTAAGGATTTCAACCTCAGGTCCCTTAGGACCAGTATCCAATAGCTTTTAGATGTCTTCCTGGTTCAACACAGTTCAATCAAATGGCTTAATGAACCTCCTCCAGTTTTGCATAGACCTGCAAAGGACCTATAGTCACTGCATTTGATTCAGGTGTGCTGAAGCAGTGAAGCATCTAAAAGCGGGAGGACATCAGGCCTCCAAGACCTGATTCTGACATCCCTGCCATACAGGAGAAATGATCATGAAGGTTTTTTCGGTTTTAGCCATGAAACAGAGGGAAAAATGTGAGGAAGAAACTGTATTAATTCATTTGTTTAGTTCACAGCAAAGTCAAAATCTGAAAATGCAAACTGAAATAAGATAAAGTAACATAAAGGAAAGGAAACCACTGACTGGTAATGTCAAGAGTTTAAACCACAAAAGTGTCTGTGTGATATTAACGCATTATAATACTGACCTCAATCGTTTAACTCCTCTGGTAATCTCTTAAAAGGACTTAAAGCAAATCCTGGGAGCTGATTCCAATACTTCCAGGATAAAAAGCAGATTGTGTGACTTTCAGTATAATCCATAAATCATAACTAAGTCAAAGGTAGCTTTGTATGAGAGAGTGATTTCACTCTAAATCTAATTGAAAAGGAAAAATAAACATCTAAGAGCTGATTTTTCCTTCTTTCCAGATAAAGTGATCCTGGGTCAATATATATTTTTAACCAGTTTATAACATAGAATCCTGGACGTTGCTGCAGCAGCTCTTCAGAGTGAAGATCTTTGGCTGAAGGCTGAAAAAAACTGCCACAGGGCAACAACTCTGACCCCTCACATGTGTTATCTAAATAAAACCACAAGAATATCAGCAAAAAATACATCAACTGGCTCTGATTTAAAAGCTTAATGCACAGTAAGGATATGGTTTTATCTGACCAGTTTAATCTAACCAGCACACTACTGTTTAGGAGGCGGTCAGCGCCACTTGTGCCTTTAATTCTCAAAAGTAAATCTTTTTTTTTTTTTTCTTCATCACAAACAGTCATCTAGAGTTCAGGCCATCCTTACTAATCTATTATTTCTTCTCCTGTTTGTGCGTACAATTCAGTGCAAACATATTAAGATGTATATATAGAAGGCATGTGTACCTATTTGACTCCATTGTAAAAATGCAAACAGTGCCAAACGTGCCATTGGTTGCACATGCATAATACATACGCTATATGGTGCAAATATGCAGTATTTTTGGTTGGTGTTATCAGTGTGGTGCTGAGTCTGTGACATGATTTTGAGTTTTTTTAACAGTTCAGCTCCTCACCAGAGACACTGTAGCCTCCACACCACACAGTGAGACAGCTGGTCAGAACGCTCTCTATGATGCTTGTGTAGAAGGTTGTGAGGATGGGTGGGGGCAGGTGGGCTCTCCTCATTCTCCGTAGGAAGTACAACTGCTTTTGTGTCCTTTTGACCAGTGAGGTGGGGTGCACAGTCCAGGTGATGTTGTCTGTGTTGTGCACCGCCAGGAATTTGGTGCTGCTGATCAACCCCACAGCTGAGCTGTTGATGAGCAGTGAAGCGTGGTTTGGCCAGTTCTTCCTGAAGTCATACTCATATCATAATACATACTCATACTACATATGCGTGATACATACTCATAATACATACGTATGATACATTCTCATATGATAATATATACTTACAATACATATGCATGATACGTACTGATATCATAATACCTAACACATAATATGTATGCAAAATACATAATCATAATACATACTCATATTAGATACTCATAATACATACATACTCATATCATAATACATATGCACAATACACACTGTTTTTATTTCCTTTTATATATATATATATATATATATTTAAATTTATTTTATTTCTTTTATTTCTATGTATTTCTTTTTTAATGCTTTTTTAAATGCTTTTTTTTTGTAGCACTTTGAGGCCTTTTTGGTGAAAAGTGCAGTATAAATTAAATGAATTTTTATTATAAAATGAACTATACTCATAATACATACACATTATACATACTCATATCCTATTACAGACGCATATTACATACTTATATCATGATACATACGTATAATGCATATTGATATATCATAACACATATGCATAATAAATACTCATATCATAATACATATACATAATACATACTCATATCATAATTCATATACATAATACATACTCATATCATAATTCATACTCATAACACATACTGTATGCATGATAGGGGTACTTTTTAGGATGGCTTTGATTAGAGGCTCAGTGTCCTTTAATGTTAAATTTTAACTATGAAAAAAAGATGCTTTCTGAGTACTAACAATATAGCCTCTTAGTCATTTCTCATCTAAGTTTTAAGTTACTACCACTAATAATGAGTAAGATTAGTGTTTAAGATTTGTAGTTTGTTCATTACATTCTCTAAGTCAACACTTCTGTCGCATACATTGGAAAAAGTCAGGATTCTAAGATACAATAACATTTAGTTCCAGTTTGACAAATACAAAAGCAAAACTGGAATGGTTAAGTTTATGTTCTAGACTCAAAAATTAAAGTGTAAGCTGTGGGCATTTTATGAAACACATACAGCTTTGCATTTGTTTCTTTTCAATCTTGATTAATGATTTCTGACTCCTGTTTTTCTGCAGATAACTTCAGTTTTCAGGTTTTCTTTTGGCGAATGAACAGGTTCTGCTTGCCTGCTACTCGTGTGAATATTGTGTCTACTGGTGCGAAAACCCAAATGCTCAGTCATTACGATTTGTGCTCTAGGGGCTGATTCTTTGGTCCATGGAGTGATGTTTCACTCCTTTGGGTCATGCATGTTACAGTCCCCAGTCTGTCTTATATTCACGCACCCTTGAATCTGGCCTTCCAAAATCCTTAACTAGTTGCAGACCCGGGTCAACATTACAGTCTGATAAGAAAAGTGTTTGTTTCACTATTGAAAATAATTGATAAAATGCTAAAGAGCTGGAGTTTTAAGGTTAAAGCCATTGATAATAATGCAGTCTTCTTCCTACAAAGCAGTTCCCTTTTTTTCCTTCGTCACTGAACCATGATGCACTGGTGATGCTGCCTCAGGCTTTTGCCTTTGCTTTGTTGGCTTCTGTGTTTCCTCTGTCCCACAGAGGAGGGCTTGCCTGACAAGTTATAAAAGATTGTTTTATAAGCCTGCTTTGGGGATTTGTATTAAAATCTAGATTTGCGTGAAAGGAAATCCGGTTGCATGAAAAACACCTTGTTATATATGCAGCATTATGATGTTTCATGTTTCGAAGTAGATCGGATGAGAAAGGAAAAAACATCACCACATTTCCAATGAAATTTCATCAAACCTTACCAAAAATATCTTTAATACGTTAAAAAAAACAGGTGTTCTACCCTCTGCAGCTAAAAACACTCATCTGTGTTACATTCTGCAGCCAGCTCTTCCTCTTGTTACTTGTTTCCCATGGGGAAAAAAATCTGTTGGCTTTGACCTGTTTTTCTATTTACACTTCACTTGTTCAAATGAACACTGGAGACGAGTGATGGACCCTGTAGCTGAGCAGAAACGCAGCGCCACCTTCTTCGAGATGCAGCACAAAGAAATAGACAGTGCCTGACTCCAGAAGGTTTGTCTGGCTGAAAAGCAATGAGTCATGCCGTAGTACCGGTCCAGAATTTCATGGATAACCTTTGTGCAGTACATGACAAATCAAGTTTTGCTACATGTTTTAATTAACAAAATTCTGTTCCATTATTGTTGAAAGTAAAGAACATGTTATGTAGACTACATTTTCAAAAAAAGTGCAATCATGATTTGAAACTTTTAAAAACTTCTTAGCTTAATATAAAGTTTTGAGAGTACATTTTTCTGTCTTCAGATTTTAGTTTTTCAAAATTGTGTTTTTCAGACCATTTTACAAATTACATTCTTTTCTAATTGATTTTCAAAGATGACATTCTATTCATCTCTGGTCTGCATTGATGTGGAAAAACATTGGTCAATCTCCGTGTTGAGAGAGAGTTTGTATTGGGTTTCAAGTGAAGAGAACGTGATTTATAAAATGCAATTTGAAAGGAATGCAATTTGTCAAACTTAAATGAAAAACTGAGATATGAAAAAAAAGATATTTAAAAATATAAAATCGTGAAAAGAATAAGACAAATTAAAATAAAAAACTGAAAAAATAAATTATGAGAAAATAAATAACATTTTATTTTCTAGATTGTATTTTCTTTTTTTCAAATTCCCATTTACTATGTTATTTGCCTGAAACAGTGGAACAAATTCACTGCATAACATTGTTAATGAAGCAATCAGTGCTGTCCTACAGTAGCTCTTTTGACAATGCTCATACATCTATATAACTTTTATGTGCCAGAAAAACATCATATTCTTACTATCTGAACAATATATGAGACATTAAACATTGCTGTGGGTATTCAGTTATTGGTAAAATAATGATACCTTTGTAATCTTGCAAAAAGATAAGGGATTTTCACATTTATATTGTTAATAATGTTGTAATGTTTCATAATTCTGTTTGTTCTAGAATGACATATCAATTTAGAAGATCACAAGCCTAACAAACAAATATAAGATTATGAATACTAAAGCTACCTGCTTGTATCTTTAGCTGGCCTGTAAATGGATTTGCTCATAGTTAAATTGTGGCCAAGGGGTATATATGCATTGCAAATAAATAAATGCACAGAAAAAACTAGAGGTACTGCTAAGAGAAAAGTAAGATAATGCAAACACAATTATTAGACTATAGACAAACACACAAACATGCAAATGAAAAATACTGCAAAGGGAAAATGATGCATTTACAGAAAAAAGAGAGCAGCAAAGTGGAAAAGCCCTGTAAGCACATAAGCAATGCTAACAGAAACACACAAAAATGCAAAGGAAAAACGAGCCATAACTTATTACTTGTCAGGCAAGCTCTCAACTGCGGGACAGGGAAACACACGGGCAAACAAAGCAAAGGCGAAAGCCTGAGGCAGCATCACCAGTGCATCATGGTTGAGTGAAGAGGGCAAAAAAAGAGTACTGCATTGTAGGACTGCATTATTTTCAATGGCTTTAACCTTAAAAATCCAACTCTTTAGCATGATATTAATAAAGCTGCAAACTAGCTCCTCCTATCGGATGTACTCCAGATGACTAGGGGGACATAATCCTCACTTTATATGGGGCAAGACATAGAAATTGCTACAAATAAAAATAAATGTCTTATATCTAAATGTTTTTTTTTTTTTATTTAAACCTCTCTAATGTTCTGTTCCCAGTTAATTATCGTCTCCTCTTATTGGTCTGGAGCACTTCCAATGTACGGAACTAGTTAGTAGCTATTCTAAACTTGCAGTTTTTATCTGCAGCTTTTTTTCCTTTGCATGTTTTTCATGTATCTGTGTGGTGTTTGCATTTCTTTTTGTATTTGCTATGCATTTATGTATTTATAGTTATTTTACACCTGCCTGCACAAAAGACTGATTGGTTCAGCTCTAAGTCACATACAGTACTGTATCTGGAAGCACACCTCCCCTGACTAACACTTTCTTTGCTGTAAAGCATGACATTGGCAGAATAATTTAATGTAGTTTTCTTTTTGACATCAGTCTAGTCTCCCAGAGTTCTTCCTTCTGCCTCATATTTCATATTATCTCCATATGAGGTGTCATTCTCTACTTGTCCCTTAGTATTTAAGGTATTGGTTGGTCATTGTTCATTAGTGCATTGAATTGGAATTTTCTCAATTACATTTTTTTTTTGCTCTGCTAGTCTTCCACAACCTGCTTCAATACTCTATGTAACTTTTACTTTTTATTTTTTACCTTTTTTGCCACTGTCAAGCCCTTTTCAAAGCATATCATGACATGTGCAAATCACTGAGGGATACAAATACACACTTCATATCCTTTGATATTTTCTTACATTTTTATGTGATATGGTTCTGTTAACTGCCTCCTTTACTTTAGAAGGCTATATCATTGAACAGTTTAATGTTCCATTGTTATATAAATATTCTATTGTTGCTTTAGAAAACACCTTTAACTTTTTCCAAGCATCAGATTAGGAATAATTGCTTCTTTAAAGTGTGAAAAATGAAAGTGGCATAGTTTTCAAGGTCAATATCTTCAATTTATTGTTTACTACATGTTGGATTCGCAAGTTATTTTCATCTTTATTTTTTCAAAGGTGAAAAAGCACAAGGGGCAACTTCCAACACCGCCATGCAGGGAAAATTACATTTGTTATTACAGAGTTGATAAAGCTGTTATGAGAGCCATACAGGACAAAATGAAACTGTTTCACAGCCCATGAGGATTCCCTGGAGGAGAAAACTGATTCCAAGGTGTGAAATTGACGACACTTTTACTGCAACCATAACAGGTAAGGATCAGTTTTAGTTGTATTGTTGGATCTACTTTTGGAAAACAATCATGAAATGCAACTGAAAATGTATTAACTATGGACATATGAGAAATTAGGCAAGACCTTCTATTATAAACATATTTTATTGATCACTAACATAATAATGAATATACTTGAATCCTTCTATTTTTTTGCCAAATTCTTGTCTTTATCTATTTTACGTTTCAAACATGTAACTTGATAGCAGAGTGCTTTAGATACATAATACATGCAATCGCACTTTGTTAATAAACAAAAAGGATTCTAGGTTAACATCAGGCACATTTGAGGATTTTAACAGGAAATGGCGCCACCTATTGGTTAAATCGGTATTGTTTTATTCATATTTTCACTTTTGCTTTCCTGATGGAAACATGTTTTCCAGCTTTCATTTTCATTTCCACATCAAAATAGACTGTTGAGCCTCATGTTGATTATGGACTAAGGAAACTGGCACTTTCACTGCTGAAATCTGCAGCTACTGTCATCGACAGGCCAAATACCAGCGGATAAAAAATCTTGTAGTTGGATGAGGCAAATATAATCCTATTCAACCATAATAACAGAAAGAGTACCAAATCTAAAGCATAGAGATGGCTGTATCATGCTAATGGGTAGTACCTAAACATTTTTGGTTTCACTTCAAAATAACATTATCAATTGGAAGAAAAGAAGGTTAATCACCTTTTCATTGTTGAGTTAAAAAAAAAAAATGAACCCAAATAAGAACCTCTATTATCGTAGCTAACATGAAACTTTCCAAATGACCAACACCTAAGCCCAAAAACTAATTTTAAATGAAACACATGTGCAAGGAGAGCAAGCAAATTTCATGAACTCAATTATATCTGATAAGAATAGGGGTCACAATTCTAGCCAGTCTCCAAATGTTACCTAGGATACGTGGACAATGAGATTCCTTATATTAGAGCATTATGAAAAACCTTATTTATTTCAGAAACCAAACACAATAAATTGATAGATTACTTTCAAACTTTATGTTTTTGGATCTATATTTCTGTTAATTATAATCATTTTCAGCTTGCAGCTAATAAAACACAACATTTAAGATATATAAATATTGATATTACATAAAATCTAAACAGAAACAACTTTTTCTATCCCATAACTTTTGTCTTAGTAACATAGTTTAATACCTGCTTAGGGTTTTGTGTTTGTTTTTTAATCCAAGCCTCATCAGAACGCATCATTTTGTAGATCATGGCTGCATATGTATCTTATTACAGAATACCAAACATATTAACAATAAATTCAATCTGGCAATTTCTGTGTCAAAAATAAATATTTTGTTGTTTAGTTAATAATTTTAACATTTTATCAAATATCTTTAAACTCATTAAAGACATGATAGTCATACTCATCATTTGGATCATAGATAAACAAAGCTTACAAACTGTCACGCCTTAATATCTACTGTTGTCTTTCTGTATAGGTTCTATCCTCTAATTACTGAAGCCCAGTCTCCCTTTTTGTCTGTTTTGTCTCTTTTTGCAGTTTTTTAAATAATGTATGAAATAATTATATGACCATTGGCATGTATTTAGGTCTTATTCATCTTTAATTGTCCTTTATTTTTACAAAACTGAGATAATCAATTATTCTTTTTTTCACTTTATGTCACCCTGCCCCCTAGAGGCCTATCTTGGAACTGAAGAATAATCTGTAAAATTTAGTGCTGACCTTTCTATAATATTTTATCATAATATAATAGTTTAACTCATTTGTTGTACAATTTGTTGTAGATGAAGAGAAAAGAAAATCACATTTCAAATTAAGTATGTGAATCAAATTCTAAGTATAATGCAACTATTATTTTCTTTTTATAGACTGAGATGGGAAAAAAACACTGAATGTCACAATTATTTATAAAAGAAAAAAAAGCTGCAGTGGTTTGAGTTGTTTGTTTTGCTGTCTGCATTACTCTGGCAGTTAAAAGATTAAAAACATGAAAGGAGGATGGGACATGTGGTACAGTATGGATTATGAGTAAACACTTGACATAGGCCAATGGAGAGCTTGGCATTTGGAATCTTCTGTGAATTATAACAGATCTTCTTACATGAAAACATAGATGTTTAGGTAAGCGGGATGCTTAAAAAGCATTAGCACTCTTTGAACTTTTTAAATTTTATCAACTTTAGTGTATTTCATTGTGATTTTGTTTGCCAGACCTAAAGGAGAACATCATTGGGGAGGAGGGATTTTTTTCACAAGGTTAGACAAATGGCAAATTTGTTGTGTGAAACAAAAACCTTTGTCTTTGTTTTACTTAACTGCCTTCAACAACCAAATGTATAGATTAGAAAAGGAAGTACACTAATCACTTTGTGATTATGAATTTTAAAAAAATCACCTTTTTGGTCAAATAGCCCATCATTAATAGCTAGAGTTTTAGAGAGATATGCAGCATTCCAGAGGTTGAGTGGTTTCAAAAATGAATATATAAATATGTATTTTAAAAAAAGGCTTTGGTATAGGCTCCCTTATGGAGTAACCAAACATGTGATCTAATTTTTTATTTAAAAAATATTTAATCAAACTAACATAAAATCTTGGCAAATTCTAGTATTGTAAAAACCAAAATCGAAACTATATAAAAATAACATTCATGCAGGATAAACCATTTTCTGAATGTTTTTCCATGAGAGCATGAGACCAATAGTTACGAAAAATCTTGGTTAAAGCAAGATTTCTCAATTTAACATAAATAAAGCTGAAAAGAAATTTCATCCAGAACCAAAGCTCCAGCCAATCAACATCAGGGCCGCACCCTCCCCAAAGCAATCATTGTTCAAGATCTCCTTGTGTTCCTCATCCAGCCCCAAATAACCTATTTCCTTCGTGTCAATAAAATGTTTCTGATTCTCGTGAGTCTCTCCTGGTAGAAAAGTGTGTGTATTCGGTGCATTTTTGGTTAAAACAAATCAGTTTAAATTAAAAAAAAAGGCTGAGTTTCATGTATCATCATCGTAGTGGATGTATTTCCTCTTTAAAACTTTTAATTAGATTACAATATGGGAAATTAATAAATGATTTAATATACATGAGCATTGACCCTCTAGGCATATACCATGTATGCTCAATGGCCAGCCCAGCCTTGTGTGGTACACCTGAAGCATATTTTCAGCCAGTTTTAATATGCCTCAATACTCCTGTAATACAAATTATGGAGCACTACTGCATATCATACAATATGCTGATGACACTTAACTTTTCACCATGAAATTAATACAGGTGATGCTAAGCTGGTGAAATTCGCACCACGTAAAATCCCTCTCTACCCCCAACAGGAGGTTTCAGAACTTCTCAAACAGAAGATTCATAACATGACAGTGCCCCTTTGAGTTTAATATACTGAGTTTTGGACTGTGTAATAGCACAAGTACTATTCAGAGGCTGATTGAGTTGGTGTTGGCAGATGTGAGGTGGATTAAAAGCTTGGTGTGCCTAGATGACGTAACTGTGATTGGTCCCCCCTGTAAGGACCTCCTGTCTAGGTAGGAGGAATTTCTGATCAAACTGCATCAAGCTAATTTCAAGCTTAAGCCAGCTAAATGCAACCTGTTGTCACCACAGATTAAGTATTTGGGGTACATAATCTGACCTGAGAGTGTAGGGGTGGATCCTACACCATAGAATCAAACTGAGGTTCGGAGCATTGTGGGGCTCGCTTCTTAACATAGAAAGTTTATGAGAGGTTTTGCAGAAAATTTCTCTGCCTTAGCACCAACTTACAGAGAAGGGAATGGAATTTTAGCGGACGGAGCAGGATCAGTCAGCCTTTGAGAGACTTAAATTGGGCCAAATGATAGCCTCAATTCTGGCATTTGCATATCCTCACAAAGCGAGGATCTTGGATGCTAGTGATGGCGGTACCGGGGCAGTATTATCAAAGGAAAAAGCTGTATAGGAACAGGTTATTGCCTCCACAAGCAGGGCCCCGACAAAGCAGAATAGAATAGAATTCAACTTCAAGTACAGACCAACAAAGAACTCTGTGCATTCAACCCATCCCCTTGGGGAGCAGTGGGCTGCCATTGTGCTGTTACTGGGGAGCAGAGTGGGGTTGAGGGTCTTACTCAGGGACCCAGAGTAGTAGTCTGTGGGAGTGTGTGGGGCTTGAACTCAAAACTTCTTGGACCCAAGAGCAATACTCTAACCACAGGGCAACCAATATGCAATCACCAAAAAGCAATTATTGAGTATGGTGAGCCTTACCAAACATTTCAAGCATTTATTCCTGGGTAAAGAGTTTGTTCTGAGGACAGATCATAGTTCTCTGAGGTAGTTACATAAATGGGGTTGGGTGGGCAGTTGGCCTGCTGGTTGGAACAGCTAGTCAGTTCCCAGTACAAGATCCTGCACTTACCAGTCTGGGTTCATTCTAATGTAGATATGTTTTCTCGACTTTCTGTGTTTCTGCAGTCATCCCTTCCTGTGGCAGCGACTGGGGTATCAGAGCCACCGGCAACTTCAGTTATAGGTGTGGTTGTTGATGGCATATGGGAAAATGTGTTCATTTTCCTGTTGTAGATTGACCCTGAGGTTCTGGCGCCTATCCACTTTCGGCCACCTCCCAGCATACATTGGTTATTGCCTGGCAACCCTTACTAAAATGCTCTGGCTACACCTCTGGCCATGCATGGATGGATGGAATTGAAGCTGTGTCCATAATAGGGATGCATGATATATTGATGTTGGCATCGGATATCAGCTGTTATTCGTCATTTTTTATACATTAATGTTTTTGAGCCCTTAATAAATAATGCACTAAAGGCAGGCATTTGTCTATAACCTAAATATCAGTGCATTGTGGTTCTCTTGTGTTCTCAAAAATAGGAAAGCACTTAATAAATATATGTTTGAGCTCATTTTTGGAAAATATAAACCCTATTGAAATCCTATTCGTGTTGAGTAGCTGTAGGTCCATCCTCTTTAGAGCGTCCCCTCCAACTTTTAGCACAAAATTACACCCTTATTTGGGTCCAGTAAATCCTCAGGGTCAACTTATCAAGGTACAATCAATTTCAATTTAGGATAGACTGTTATTTTTGTTGTTGGTTTTGTTAAACGTGACAAAAGGTTACAAGGTGTATCGTTTTTTTATGCTTTTATGTAACGGCCATTACCTCCAAGACATGCTGTTCAGGTGAATAGCACATCTGAATTTATCTGTTACATTAAATTAAAACTGTGCTCCATTTTAGCAAACAGCCCTTCGCTTTGAGGTCACACAGTTGAGTGCAGGGTTCATCACGCCCCGCAATCACTCCGCTCGCTCCTATTAGACCGTTTTCTAACCGACGTCTCTCTCGTCCAATGAGAAGGCGAGGAGGGAGGGCCCTCAAAGCGCTACGCAGCTGTTAGCAGAGCTCAGCGCAGCAGGATCCAGTCACTAAAGGAAGAGCACTCGATAAGGAGTTCTTTATTACAAAGTGTGTCAAAAATCAAGGTGAGTTTCATTTTAAGTTTTTATTACTGTCATTTTAACAGCAGAAACAATGTTTAATCGTGTTGTTATTTGACTTCCTGGTAGGAGTTGGGTTGTGTCTTTATGCACTCATTCGTCGAACACCTTTTTGAGCCAATTCTTTTTAGCTAGCTATCCTTTTTATTCATAGCTACACGTCTGCAGTTTGTTCGACTTATGTGTCTGTTTTGTGCGTGCAACAATATTTTATGAACGCATAAAATTTGGGGGGTATTTCAACCCCCAAATCTGCCTTTCTGGATGAATAAAGTTGACTTAACTGGTTTTGACGAAAAATTTTTTATTTTTGTTCGCCTTATCTGTCACTCTAACATTTGTTTGATTTTTTGTTACCCTCAAAAATCTAACTTTTAACAAAACAACTAACTCAATCTGCCGTTTTAACTTGAAAGGAGTTTGATAGGTTTATTTCCTGATTCTTCTCTCCTGCCATGTCCCTCTACTGTCATGACACGTTTATAAAGCAGGAGTTATGCAGAAATCTGATCCAGGCTAGTGGACAGCCAAGGAGACTGGCAAGAAATGACATGACCTGGCAGTTTAGAGGTCATTCATTTAATAATTTGTCCTTGTGTCAAAGCTGCACTTTTGTCCCCTCTGGCTACCCTTACCTTGCCCTGTTAATCTGCAATCATTCAGCACTTTACACTTAAATGCTTCTTTGAAAATAATGCCCACTCTCCTATTTTTTTTGGCCTGCATACCAAGTATTATTGCTGTCAGACACTGTAAGGTTGTAAGGTAGATTATGCCCTATGTTGGCTAATAACACCAGGAAGACTTTGCCCCTGTGTTCTTCTAACTGCAGGTAAAACTACTTATATCAAAACTGAAAACTAAACATTTCATATATATATATATATATATATATATATATATATATATATATATATATATATATATATATATATATATATATATATATATATATATATATATACATTTGTAGATAATAAAACAAAAGTATTTACTTATATAATAGAGTGAATAATGAATGCATAGATGACAAGAATAACAAAAAATTAGTAATTAATGCACCAATATGGCTTTTCCCCAGCTGTTACTTATGTTCTGATGTTTAATGTATTACTTACCCTTTCTTTTTATGCAACTATTGAATAGAAAAAAATAAAAAGAGTAATGATTGGAGGATAGGAGGTGTGTAATTCTGATGTCTAGGGGATTTATGGGTGCATATTTCTGAATGCAACCAGATAAAACATTTAGACAAAAACAGTTATTTCAGTTGTACAATCTTAAAAGCAATGCAAGGTGAGACTAGGTTGAGGCAGAAAGCTGGATATCAGTTAGTTGTTATCAATCTAATGACAGCAGCTCAAAAACTTCATGTAAGGCTGCTTTTTGTAAAAAAAAAGAAAAAAAAAGAAAAAGATCCTTTTCAGCTACCCTCACTATCTGCTTCAGAGGACTGTTATCTGTAGGTTGTAGATGCAAAGACACTGCTAACACAGCTTAATTCAAAATGTCAGCTCTATACCAGACATTTCATCAGATTGCGTAGTTATGCTGTTTTACATACAAACAAACAAAGGGGCTCAAAGTGTACCCAATACAAAGCTTGCTGTCAAACTCTTGTCTCTGACCTTCTGGGTGTGTCTGGGAAGGAGAGTGGAAACTTTCAGCTGGGATAGCACGCCGTGGACATAAGAAGACTTTTAATAAGTTACCAGCTGAGGCTTTGACTTCTTGTTCTTCTCCTTCTAGATCGCTGTAACCTTGAACAATGAGGCTGTTTGTTTTTTTGTTTTCTATCTGAAGCTTAAAACTGTTTAAAGGCCAAGGAGCCTGCGCTGTTTATGCTTTTCTTTTCAGTCGGGGAAAAAAAAAGCTGTGTGATCTTCTCTTTCACTTTCAGTTTCCTTGAATGGAAAAAAGTCGCTTCTCCATCTTTGCTTTTAATCGATGTTCCTGATAAAAGGTTGCTTATGTGAAGTCATTTAATGAATGTAAATCAAGGCTAAACATTGACGTTCAATTTTAACCTCTTTTTCTCTCTCTTTATTTACCTTCCCAGATGCCCTTTGCCAGTGACAAACTTTATGACGTTTATTTGCGGCGGAATATGCCGACCATTGTGAGCAGGGTGAAAGTCAGGGAAATAATGCCCCACCTTTCCTGCCTGACGTCTCATGACAGGGTAAGTTTAATGATGGGTAATCATTCATGGCCGGAGGTGGAATTTTCTTCTTTGTTGTAATTTAATCTACTATAAATTATTATTATTGATTTTTTTTTTTTTATCATTGTCGGTATGTTCTAAAAAACACACACAAAATGTTTAGTAGAGTATTCACACCCCTTAACCCTATCTTTCAAACATCAGTGTATTTTACCTGCACAGACGAATGTGAAGTACATGTTAGTATAGAGGGAGAATATGTTTAAATATCCTACTCAATATAGATCTGGAAAGTGTGGCAGGCTTATAATTTTGATGTCAGGACGTCTGGTTATATGCAAAGTTTAAGGGAGGTAGCATTAGCGTCCTGAGATCCTGCAGCACTATCAGAGTGTCTGGAGCAGCGAGTCCTGTAGCATATCAAGCACTGGGAGTAGGGCTGGACATTGAATTTGCCATATAATCTAGGCCTGAAACAATTAACCGGATTAATCATGATTGATCGATTATTGAACTGATCGTCAACTAATTTAGTAATCAATTAATCGTTAACTGGAGTATAGAGACTGTAAAACATTCCTTTAGCTGACAGAGCGATCCAGTTAGAGCAGCAATTATACCAAGATTGTAAAAAGAAAAGTAAACATTTTGCATTTAAGATTAAAAAAAATTTTTTTTATCTGTGTGTCAATCGATCAGAAAAGCTTGTCGAGGAGCTTTCTGGGAGACAGATTCCAACTCATCAAAGCAAATAAAGTTTAGCAACTTTAAGTTTAGCAACCTTCAAATTATCAAACTTGAATCCTTTTTTAACTTTAAAAAGCATTCAGTGTGAACACACCCTAACATGGCGCATTACCCTGAATATGTCAGCCCCACAGAGACACAAGGTGGTGGCAGCATCATGCTGTGAGGAAGTTTTTGCAACATTCACCCCCTCTCTGGCGTCAAGTTGAAATGACAACAGGGTTTTGCATGAACATTAGAGAGAGAGAAGGGGAAAACACCTTAACCTGCTGCTGCCACTGCACAGGTCTTTGTGTTAGAGGAGTAAGGTCATCTTTATGTAACATGGTAAGAAAGTTATAGATCTAAGCAGAGCCTCTCCAATATTCCATCCCAATTAGATTTTAAAGTAGACAAATGTTTTGTTTTTTTGCTTGAAATCTTTGATAGGGCAGGCGTTTGCAACATTGACTTCAATTCAGCTAATAAAACTCATTGCATGACCCTTTTTTTTTTTTTTTTTTACAAAAAGACAACTTGTGTTTTTTCACAGTAGATTTGTCATTTTTAGACAAGCACTGTTCCATTTCAACTTTTAGGTTTTAAAAATAAGGAAAAAAACTTGTAAAAAGAGAATAAACAGATTTCAATTGGTTGATTATAGTTTGAAAATTATGTTTAGAACCAAAAATTTCCCTTCTAAAAAGATGGAAAAATAGTCCACTTTTAAAAATCCTTTTTAAGCTTTCATGTAAATGCTTTGTTTTTATGCACCTATAGGAAAACATAGAGGCGAAGCGGGAAACGTCTGGGAACTACGACGGCATGGTGCTTCTTCTGGATTGTCTAAAGAGAAGAGAAAACTGGCCGGAGCAGTTCATCCAGGCTCTGGAGGCGTGTGAGCATACAACCCTAGCAGCTGAGATCAGAAAAGAATACGAATCTCTGCAAAGCATTCAACGTAAGACACCTAATAATCTATCCTTCACTGCTTTCTGGGGTTTAAAGCATCTTTCATAATTAATAAAGATAATTTAATCAAACAATTAATGTCTTTCACTACAAAAATAATTTCTCTAAAATAAGTGTATTTTCCCTTTTTTTGAGCAGGTAAGATAATTGCCAGTTTAATAAGATCATTTATATCTAAAATAAATTTAAAAAATCTGTTGCATTATTTCAAGTAATATCAAAAAAATTTATTTCAAGGGCAGAAATTATCAATCCCTTGGCCAATCATGTTATTTACCTGCTTAAATGAAGGGTCAGTTACATTTATTCAAAGAGATTTTTTCCTAATTTTTAGATCATTTTTTGCAGAGTATGTTTATGTCTTGGAATATGTACGTCCTGCAGGTCATATGGTCACATGACATTAACTTTTGGCTCCTGTGCAATAAGGAAAATTATCTCCTAGTTTGGGAAAGAATATGAACCCAAGCACATTCCTTTGTTGTTTTTCTGAGCTCTTTTCTTGTTTTCCATCCATCCATGCATCCATCCAAGTGTTGGTCTGACTGTCTCTCCATCTATTAATCAGATGTATTTTCTCTTTAATTCTTTTCTAACTCTGAGAACCTGAATCTGAAAATTGGTAGGACATATGTAGGAACCCTGTCAATCAAACTGGAAGCTAGAAATTCACCTCTAATGTCTTTTTTTTGTTGATAGATGTTTATCAAAATTTGTCATCTTCTGAGGGGGAAAAACATGGTTCTGTGATGTTAGTAATTGTGAGAAATAATGAAATTTCTGTGTGATTTCAGGGCTAGCTGCATTTCACAATCCTCTTGTCATATACAAAGACGAATATCACTGTTTGCTTTGTCCTAGATCCCAGTGCTGACTCAGCTCCAAAGACTGTTGTCAGGGCTCATGTCCACCCAGCACCAGCTGCCAGTAAACTCCCCATTTCAGAGAGCAGTGGAACTGGTCAGGCTGCTGCTGCTCAGCCAGCAGAAACACTCCCACCTCCTGTCCACACTCCTGCACAGCAGCAGGTCCCCCAGGTGGCAGCTGTCCAGGCTTCACAGACTGTTTCCCCGCCAGAGCCCCCGCAGTCAGTCCTGCAGGATGAAGTTCCACCTCTCCCCTCCACACCTCCTCCTTCCCCTGAGATTCAGCACCCTCAAGTATCTGATGTCTGGCCGCTACTGGGGAGAAACGCTCCTCACCAAGAGCCAGAGGAAAACTCTGAATCAGATATCCGGGATGCTTCCGGCGATGCTAGCTCAGTCCCACTGGAGACGAGTTTGGGAGAGGAAGAAGCCGTGGTCGGTGTTGTGACCTCCCCTCAGCAACCTTTAGTCCCACACAGTGAAACAGCGACATTACTGGCTCCAGATCCTCTGCAAACCGGCGTCACTACAAATGACAAGCAGCTGCAGCAGCCATCTTTAACACCAATAAACTCTGACGAATCGTCTCTTTTTACTCTGACACCAGAGAAACATCCTGTCCAGGACACCACTCCACCAGTCCACCAGGTTCCTACAGCTGCCCTGCACCCTGAGGAGAGCCCAGAGCAGGCAGCTGAGCAGGTGAGAAAAACAGCACTTCTACATTTCTAATAACTTCGGTGTATATATGCGAGAAGAAAACTGATGATGGAACAGGTGTCAAAGGAAAGTGTTGCTTTCAATAACCAGTTTGCCTAGTCAATCTTTGTTTAAACTGAACCACTCCTCTGCTTTAGGATTTGTTGCCAAAGCAGACTAACATAAAGCTTCCCTCTGCTCTACGGCTGAAAGCTGTGCTGTCAGAGGTTTAACGTTGGTAAACAGCAATTAGCTTTTTCACTGTTTTAATAAGAAATCCGATGGACTGACAATGGATTTGATTCAGTACCTGTAAACATCTAAATTTATTTTTTAAAACCTAAGCAGTGTTTAATTTGTTTACTCTGTTTTAGAACTAAAACCCCTTTTGTTTATTAGTAAAATTAAAAACAAAACCAAGCCTGAACCACTCAGAGAAAATCTGATTGGAGAAAAAAAAAAAGTCCAGTGCAGCTGGAACAACCAGCTGCACTTTAAACAGGTGCATCTTCAGCTTATTTAGTTCTTTATAGTGGAGGATGTTCTTTTTCCGGGTGGATCATCAAAATAAGTGATCCTCCTAATTGTCAATCATTGTGGTGATATGACTATGTAAGGCCGTCCTACGTCCCCATTTTCATTTACCTGTAGTGGAAAAATTGTACTGGCGATACAAACAGCAACTTTTAAACAGAGCGTGCACAAGGAGAAATGGGCATGCTCTCCCATGCGTTTACTGGACGTTTCCTTTCGAGAGCACGTATGGGGTTCTGCATGTGCAGTGTTTTTTAAAAGTAGAGAGGGCGTTCTTATCAAAAAAAACGCAAAAATCCTCGACTATACCTTCAAATAAATCCGGCTTGCATATCCAGTCTCCAGCAGGTCAACATAACTTGTTATAGCGTTCTTAAAGACAAGATGCTATAAGAGCAAAAAATGAAAAGAAAATAATTTTTATGCATTTGCTATTTCTCTATTTTTTTAAGTGTATTCAAGTATGTTATGGCAAAGAGGAAAAAAAGGGAAGTTTATTATTTTATGAAATTAATTTTAAAAAAAATGTTTCTTGAATTTTCAATAATGAATGATGACAAGAATCCCCAAGTCTCAGGTTAAGAATACAGTTATTAAGAAATCAAAGAAAACATTACAATGGATAGGCATGTCTGCTTAATGCATTAATGAATCCATCACTGCATGCCGATTGAAGAAAAATACGCTGTTGGTCTACCTCTGAAATAAAAACTATACTTCTGAGAAGAAAGCGTTTAACATCTAAGCATTTGTCTGCAGCTCTTTCTAACGTTCTAACATTTTATTTTAAGTTTGAGTGTTAGTATCAGTGTTTGTTCCTCTAAACAATTTTCACAAACTGTACATGAAGATAGAAATTGAAATAAAAATGACATCTGTTATGCCCTTTTTTTCTTGCAGAGCGTTAAAAGCAAACTGCAGGCGGATGCTGCAGTTGGTACCTCTCCCGAGCCGCGTGTGGAAAGGAGGAACAGAGTTAATGAAGATGATGTCGAGAACACAATGTGCCTGAGCAAACCCACCCAACTCCTCAGCGTCTACCCAGAAAATACCCCCTCTCCTTCTGCTGAGGCATCCAACGCCCTAGAGCAGCCTTACTCCGGCAACAGCGGGCGTCTAGAAATAAGCGAGGCTGCATCGGACGCTGCCTCCACTGCTGTCGGTGCTAACCTTGGGAATGCAGTGTCAGTGCAGGAGAACGGGATCGCTCCCGACCTCAGCCAACCAGAGGAGAATCACTACGAGTCTCCCAATCAGAGCTTTGAGGTGAGGGAGAACGTGGTCCATCTGACAGAGATGCCTTCAATCCCTAACCTCGACGCTCCAGTTCAGCAACCTCAAATCGTCAACGGAGAACCGGCTAAAGCAGGCTTTTCTTCAACGCCGACGTCCGCCAAGGCTGCAGATGATTCTGAGGCAAGTTTAAGGAGCCATCACAGTGAGAGCTACACGCCAGCGGGTGCTGGTGCTTCTGACAGCGTTTCAGAGCAAAAATCAGTACCAAATCCCACTCCTGACCATGCAAATAGAAATTACTTGATTGGGGCTGCTGCAGGGGTTGCAGCCTTGGCTTTCTTTTTGATGAAGCTTAAGAATTGAGGGGTTGAATATTGTCAAAGACAGAGAATAAACTGTAAGAATACAGTCTGATACTCATCAGGGCTCAGTCCCTTCCTGTAATCCCTGCACTAAGGGAGCAGGGGGGGAGCAGTTTAATAATTACCAAATGATAGCTGACATGCCAGACCTTTGATCATGTCATTAATTTATATTGTGGTGTTTGTTGGTGAAAGACTTTGACTTTAGGTTAAAAAAGAGGAAATCCAAACTATCGACCGATGCATCTTGGGTTATTTCTGAATGTGCTCCATAAATGTTCACTTACCGTATTTTAACGACCATAAGGCGCACCGTAATAAAAGGCCCAGTCTCAGTTATGTGTCCCATTTCTGTATTTAACACACACATAAGGCGCACCGGACTATAGGGCGCGTTTTTTCTATACAGGTACATGTCCTTTACTACCTTTAAATACCTCTACTGCGTATTTAAAAATACAGCGGGCCCAAAACTGAGTATGATTGTGCTTTATTCATGTATTTATTACAAAGTATTAATCAAACCTGGGAGCTGGCCGTGAGACAGACACATCACAGATGACAGAGCGCTGTGATTACTCCTAAATTAACTTAAAATCCTGAAACCTGCCGACGGAATATGTTCGCTTTTATTGCCGGTATCCTGGTGCCTGCAGTTTAAATTATTTAGATGAAAAACACCTGCCAGCCACCGCGGTGAACCCGCAGGCTACCCGGCCTAGAGGCTGCTGCTGAAGGGATTTCTACTGTCGGTGCACCGCTGGTATGTCGGGGTCTGAGCGCCTCCGACAGAAATAGTAGCCTATAAGCAGGATGATAATCTGGATGAACTGACTGCAATGATTAAGTTTTCAGGTGGACTTTCTCACTTAAAAACATATTAAAACTACTTTATTCCCACTGATCACAGCAAATATAGCTGCAAGATTTAGATAATTTAGATGAAAAACACCTGCCAGCCACCGCGGTGAACCCTGCCCAGATGCTGCTGTTGAATTAAGTTTTCAGGTAGAAAAATAGAGCGGGAGCAAAACTGAGTATGTTTGTGCTTTATTCATGTATTTATTACAAAGTATTAATCAAACCCATCAAAGTCACCATCCTCTGTTTCTGAATTAAACAGCTGCGCTAAATCAGACATGCCAATTTCCCCTTCTTCGCTGTCAGAGTCACTTTCCGTGCCGGGCTCCTCAGAAATGATGCCGGCTTTTGCAAAAGCTTGAACAACAGAGCCAGCAGACACGTTAGCCCAAGCATCTGCAATCCATCCGCTAACGTGGCTTAACTTGCCCGGCGCTGCCTTCCACTTATCGTAAAACTGTGGTCTCCGTCTGTCATCCATCACTCCCACGCCGCTCGCAGCCTTACTTTGAACGGCCGGTTCACACCGATGTCGAGCGGTGGAAGTTCCTTTGTCAGACCCCCGGGATAACGGCGAGCACAGCTTTTATTTTTTTTCACCATGTTTTTCACATCAGCTGTGAGATGGGCACGCATGGAGTCACATATTAAAAGCGATGGTAATGCGTGGAAAAAACCACCTGTTCTCCTCACATACATCTGCCTCAGCCACGCTTTCATCATCAGAGCAACATCAGAGCGATGTGTCTGTCTTGCTGTCAGCTCCCAGATCAGCTTCTCTGATTGGTTGATGCAGCGCGTCCAGCAGCAAAACTTCAATTTTTCCATCTCGAGCAGCAGCAGCGCGTTGCCGGCGCGCTCCCGACGCGCTGCTTCTGCTGCACCTGCTGCGTCCGGTTCACAGCGAGCACAGCATTAATTTGTTTCACCATGTTTTTCACATCAGCTGTGAGATGGGCACGCATGGAGTCAGATTAACAGCGATGGTGTGGTGATGAGTGGAAAAAAAACCACCTGGTCTCCTTACATTCACCTCCCTCAGCCACTCTTTCATCATCTCCTCAATGAGGTGGTCTCAAAAGTCGCAGTTGCAACACACATAGGGCGCACCGCACCAAAGGGCGCACCGCACATTTTGAGGGGAAAAAAAGACGTTTATGTGCGCCTTATAGTCGTGAAAACACGGTATTTTGAATTGGTCACATTTTGAAACCTTATGACCAAAGACTTTTCTCTGATATACAAAAAAACCTGCATAACTGTATGTAGTTTCCTAATGAGACTCTTCACAGAGAAGCTGGATGTGAGATCCAAAGCATTGTTCTCCCCTGGAAGGTTGTTCTGCAGCCCTGCAAGGACCTGTCTTGACATTTTGTTGCACCAGCTTAAATTTTTATTTTTCAATCATGTTTTATTTGCCTCCCCCCCAAAAATACATGAGTGTTCTTTTCTTTTATTTTTGTTTTCTTCTAACTTAAGAAGTAGAATTAAGGAAGTTAGGTGTGGATTCTTTTTGCAAGCCACTGCCTGTTTTATTTTAATATTTGATAAACAGAATAAGGCCAGAGGAAGCGAGGTGGAGAGCTTAGTTTATAAAAGACTAGAGGTTTCTTTGAATTCACATTTAAATTCTTTTTTCTGTCGTTTTTTTTTTAAAGCTGGGTTGCAAATGTGCCTGCCGGACTCAATATTTATTTGTATATATTATAATTGTATACGCTAATTAGGTACTTTCCTACTTTTGGAAAACAAATGTGGTTTAAAAAAAAGGATTTGTAAAAAGCCTTTAAGTGATAAAGAATCTAGTAATCAGATTTTGCACCGAATGCTGCCTGAATATTTTTAACCAAGTGAATTAAGTAGAAAGTAAAACCTAGGATAGATGAATTGTAACTGCAACATACTGATATTTCCATTATTTTTGTAATCTTAAACGTTTTTCCATGTATTATAAAATGTTGTTACTGTATTTTTAAAAAGGTGCCTCCTTTGAAATGGGTAAATGAGGATCCTGTCTAACTTGGAGTATTTTTAGGCCACTGTGACAATCACTGGTTTGGTAACTTGTACCTTATGCCACCTGGTGCACATATCTGGTACTACAGGAGCTATAGATCACCCTCTTGTGTCTTGATGTACTGTGAAAGGGGAAATATGTAAATATGCTGGAGGTTTCTTCCTGATAAAAGGGAGTTTTTCCTCTCCACTGTTGCTACAAGCATGCTAAGTGTGAGGGATTGCATTCGAGTCGATGCAATCAACTGGTTTTCCTTAGATAGAAAATCTGGTGAACTTTAAAGTGCCTTGGGATGACGTGTTGTGAATTGGCGCTATATAAATAAACTGAATTGAATTAAATGTAAATAGCTTTTTGAGGAACAAAGCACACTTATAAAATAGTTAATTAAATGTTGCACATAGCTGGACATAAAATGTAATGTCTTAATGAACCTTATGTAGGTTTTGATCTTGTTTTAATTTCTGTCTGAAATTGCACTGTCTGTATCGATGCACTGTAACAGTCAAACATTAATAAAATACATTCATAAGATTGAAACAGTTTTTCTCTGTACATATTTTATGTGAGAAGAATCATAACTCAGTCTTTATCTGGTACTTGGGATGTGTTTTTCTAAAGATTGATGGTATGTAGAATTCAAATTGAACTACACGTATTGATCTGGAAAGCCTCCTGTAGAAGGTGTTCGCAAAAGGGAGAGACATTCAGTCAAATTCATCGAGCTGATTGGGTATTTATCGAGTTTTTTAGCCAATCAAAGCAGCAATAGCAGCTTGATTTATTGATTTTTTTTCACAACTTGCAGAGTTAACTGATAAATCAAGATCCTACCATATCCATTCAGGGGGAACGTACAACCATCTTCCCATCCACAAAGGCAAAAATGGTGTCCTTTTGCCAGTTTTTCAAAAGAAATAAAGGGTATAACAGCTAAAACCAGCGTGGTCATGTTTGTTTTGCTTTTGGTAGAGGCATTTCCATCATAGACATTACTGCATTTCAGTGGTCCAAAACATTTCTGTATCCAGGCTAGGCATCTGCTGGCTCCTGCCAGATGTAGGTTTGACATTTTGAATTTTCAAATCTCGCAACAATTCATCTTGCTTGCAAGGTAAGTGTTTTTCACTGTATTTTAGAAAAGTGAGAAGAGATCTTTGAAGAGATATATTTACTCTGCCTGATTTGTCATTTATTTTTTTTATTTTTATTTTTTTTTATTTATTTTATTTATTTCGAACAGACAGTAAAAACAATCAAGAAAGAAAAAAAAAAATTTGAATGAAACAAACTTAAGAATGAAAGTATAAAACAAATTATTTTGCCCATGTGCATGTAAATTTTATATTTTCTGTTCGAAAAGGAGCAGGTAGAAGATACATCTTATAATGTCCTGCCCCTTTCCTACTTGTCAATTTATCCTCAATTAAATCTCAAAACATCAAAAAACCAAAAAAAAAACACTTGTTTCCATTCCACATGATGTTTAGCCATGTACAATTATTTTAAGTTCTATTTATGTCATCAATTACATTATAGACTATTAAACAGTCATACAGTGTATTTTGAAATGAGCTCGGTTTTAATCAGTTTATTAAATTGGTTTGCATTTTGAATTTTTTTAAACTCGTCATTCAATCCATTCCAGATATTTACTCCACACACAGATAAACAAAAACTCTTTCTGGTTGTTTTAAAGTGTTGTTTTTTAAAGTATCCTTCACCTCTTAGATCATAACCCCCTTCTCTGTCACCAAACATTTGATCTGATCTGAAATATATTTTTAATAGGATTTGGTATGATAGACCAATAAAACCATCACGGAATCGTAAAGTAGCTGAAAAGGATAAGACATTCAATTATTCTTCCTACAGTAGCAGGAGCTGAGCTGCTCAGTAATGACCTCTAGTGGATTTGTGGTGGTACTGGAGGAGGGTCTTTTTGGAACCTTTTATTAAGCATTTTCTTTTGTTTCATAGTTTTGTCTTTGGATAAACATTGACCTAAATTTACATATATTCTGCAACATGCAGCAAATTGGAAAATTAAGGCATAATACTCGTTGCAGTCAGAAAGCATGACTACAATGCTTTATAAAGGCACAATATAAAATATTTTGAGATATACATCTTGAGCATTTTTTGTATCGTAAATCGAATAAAAAATGCTTAATATAAAATATTCAAAGGCTTTTTACAGTAGTCATAATAATGAAATAAGAAACCTGATTTTGTTTTCATGTAATTAGACTGAAACCAATGTGCTTTTGAAACATTATTTTTTCCAAAAAGTGCCCTCTATCTAAATTCTAATGTTTTTAAGTTCCAAACATTTAATTTGAACAAATTTTACATTGCACAGAGGGCTGCACAACATACAGATTCATCCTCACAATATTGCTATACGCGACATCAATATTTTAAACAAAATGCTTTAATATGGATTCAAGGAAAGAGAACATGCTGGGCATTTGATATTGGTTTTGTTATGAGAAATGAAACAAAAACTGAAAAAGAACCATATCTTGATTTCCAAATAAAAATACAAAATAGAAAAACCAAAGAAACAAGCACATTTTTTTTTCTTTTGACATTCCAGATGGATAACAGAAAAAAAAAAAAACGAGCTGTTACCGTATTATTCCAAAATTTAAAAAAAATTAAAAAACAAATTTAGATTTCCTCTTGATTCAGATACTATGCAATTGAATAAATAATAAATCATCTTATTTCATTACCAAATTGTCTGACCTACCTGCTTAAATAAATGTAATACAACTATTTCAAGAAAAATAGACTTTCATTTATTTTTTCATCAGTTTATGTTTTCAGTACAGGGGCCAAAATAGGAGCAAGGACAAGTTCTACAGGGGCACTGGCCTCCTTGGCCCCCACCTAGAACCGCCCATGGGTACCAGGATGTTGTTTTGGAACTTCCAAATAAAAAAACAAATTATTATCTATACCTCTACTTGAGTATAAACTGGAATACTTTTGACACCTCTGAATATTGTGGTAAAATCTAAGGAAAGTATAATTAGCTTGTTTGGCGGAGTCGCAATTCTATTGGTTGTAGGTTCCATCAATCAATCTCTTGACCCCGCCCACATCTCGCTTGACAGCCAACATAAAACGGACATGCAGCTCAGCCATTTATGATTCCAGTTATCCAGCTAATTATCTTAGCTGTCAGGCGTCTGTTTATACTTTCCCCATAAACACCCCGCCTTTTTATTTCCTACCCTCTATCAACAGAAATCATATGTAGCTAATTGGCTAATCCAATGGCGTTTAACGGCCGTCAACAAGACGGTGATGTCGAAGAAGACGAAACGCCCTCGAAGCTTCCGCGGTGCAACAAGGAGATGCCCGCCGGTCGCTCCAGCAACGAGCCCCAGAATGAGGCAGCAGCTTCCGCGGGGAGAGCCGCGTCCGAGCGGCGGAGCTCCAACTCGACTGCGAGGCTTCGGAAAGACTCGGTGAAGAAGACGAGGCCGCGTAGGTGTTAACAAAGCTAACGGGTATTTACTGAGGAAAGAGGGGGGGTTGCTGCATGTACACAAAATATAAGGCGCTCCCTTCAGAAATGTGTGATTAAATTAGGTGTAATTACTGCTGCTATATTGTGGGATGTTTTATTGACGTGGATATGTGTTATTAAACAGTTCTGAAGGGGAAACCATCGTATCCTTCTGGTTTTGGGGTTTGCTATAATATAATTGAGCCATAGAGGCAGTAAATAGCCAGAATCTATTTTGCACAAGATGGCGATCTCAGTACACACTGTACTCCTGGTAGCAAAGAAGCTGCTTATTGCTTCCTATGCCAGCTGCATCACATAAAAACAATCCATCCCCTGTGACAGTATGTCAGTCATTGGTTTATTCATTTATTTTTTGAAATAAAAATGACTGAACGAGTGTTTTATATCTTTTATACATTTCAGCCTTTCCTTGGTTTGGAATGGACATTGGAGGTACCCTGGTGAAACTTGTCTACTTTGAGCCCAAAGACATCACTGCAGAGGAGGAGCAGGAAGAGGTGGAGAATCTGAAGAGCATCCGGCGCTACCTGACCTCCAACACCGCCTATGGCACCACTGGCATCAGGGACGTCCACCTGGAGCTGCAGGACCTGACGCTCTGCGGACGGACGGGCAACCTGCACTTCATTCGCTTCCCCACTCATGACCTGCCTGCCTTCCTGCAGATGGGCCGAAACAAGCACTTCTCCAGTCTGCATACCACTCTGTGTGCTACAGGAGGGGGGGCGTTCAAATTTGAGTCTGATTTCCTTACGGTGGGTGGGTTGCATCTCTTTTGCAGCGCAAGCAGATTGCTTCTTTTTTAATACTACTTTCTCAATAGCTTCCTTGGTATTGCAATCATTTTGTCTAGTAGACAAATATAAAATGTTGGAGAAAAAAAAGATTTCACACATTTTTAAAATGAAAATAATCATTTTCAGTTGTATAAAGTTCCTGTTTTCAGATCCCTTCCTCTTTTTTCCCCTCCCCTGAGTTTCCTGCTTCTCTGTTCCCCTGACCAAGCTTGCAGATGGAGTCACAAGGTCTAAGTGATGGGTACTGACCTAAATCTGAATTGTTTAAATGTCCTTTAACAAGTTAAGAATAAGCCGGTCATAAACTTGTAATGGCTGCATCTTTGACCACTAATTTTATCAGAGTTTTTTAGAGCTCATTTAAACAGTCTCCCTTCCTGGTAAAGACTTCGGACTTGGCAAAGACCATGAATTTTTAATGGGAAGGAGTCCGTTCTAGAAGCTTAATTTTTGCTCGATCCGACCCCAATTAGGTTTAAAAGTATTTGGAATCCTTATATTTAAGACAATTTGTTGCACTAATCAAGCCCATAAATGAAGCCCCTGCTCCAAAATCATCACCATCTTCTAGGATGAGCCACTATTTCCCAACAGAATAAGCCAGCTGCCCCTTAGAGAAAACTTTTACAGGTATGAAAGGAGGCCAAAATGAAAAGAAGTATGATCTCATTCTGTTACTTTTTATTTCTACACCAGTAGCATACAAAAGCTTTACAACAATTTAAAAATATCCTGTTTGCTTCATATATTTTAGTACTGTGTTTTACGCTTCGTTTTGGTGCATTCGTTTTCAAACAAGCTTTTTGGGCATTTATCATCAAAACACCATGTAACCAGAGGCATGATATTGCTCATAAGCACATTGAATAAACAGGGAACTTAATCCATGGTGGAGTTTTCTAAATTAGAAAGAAAAGTCCAACATTAAGTGTTAAAAAAGATCATAGATAAGAGCGGAAACGATCCGTCTCTGTGGATCTAAGTGAGATTTATAAAGACATTGGTGGAAGTGTATTAGTGCTTTTTTATTATTCTAAAAAGGAAAGCTTTCAGTAAATTAACATCTCAAAATAAATGTTTTGAATTTAGAAGAAATGGCTGTTATTCTGCATGTTATATGGTTTTAAATGGCAGAAACTAAATATAAACATGTACATTTATGTGGTGAGATATATAAGAAACAAAGGTGTTTAAATTTAAATGGAGAATATTATTTTATATGTAGTGTTTTGTCTCATTTACTGCTGTAAGTAGGTTATTCTTTCAGCCTGTTATCTAGACTGTACTGTTATTCTAGACAACGGTTTGATTATGAAATGAGTTCATGATTATTTTAATAATTGATTAAATGGATTAATTCTTCCTGCACATATTTGAGTCTGCATATGTAGAGTATTTGTAAATTTGAATCTCTAGTGGGATTTTTATTTACCCTGAATTAATAATAGTTTTGCCCATACTGGATGTATGTTGACCCCTTTATGTCTCTTTCACACCAAAAAAGATGGCGGACCTGGAGCTCCACAAGCTGGACGAGCTGGACTGTCTGGTTCGGGGTGTGCTGTACATCGACTCGGTGATGTCCAGCGGCCCCTTGGAGTGCTACTACTTTGAAAACCCCACCGACCCGGACCAGTGCGCTGAGAAGCCCTACGCACTTGAGAATCCATATCCTCTGCTGCTGGTCAACATCGGCTCAGGGGTCAGCATCCTGGCTGTCTACTCAGAGAACAACTACAAGAGAGTCACCGGCACCAGGTGAGGCTCTGCACTTGTGGTGTTCTACATTTTAATAGGTTGAAGTGCTAATTTTAACAATTAAAGATCCCTACATGGAATAAACGAAACACTAGATTTAAACCTTTGATAAATATCAGGTAAATGTGTTTCCAGCCTCGGTGGTGGGACCTTCCTGGGCCTGTGCTGCCTTCTCACCGGCTGCTCCACCTTCGAGGAAGCCCTAGAGATGGCTTCTCAGGGGGAGAGCACGCGTGTGGACAAGCTGGTCCGGGACATCTATGGAGGAGACTACGAGAGGTTTGGACTGCCAGGCTGGGCTGTGGCCTCAAGGTGCGGTTTGCAGCTGCTGCTGCTGTTCCTGTTGTTGGCAACAAGCCTGTTTGTGGTGGATTTTACCATCAGAGGGACTTCTAAGCATCGTTATATTTGGTTTAATCTGTGAATAAAACAACAGTTTGGAGACTTAACATCTTATAGTCGCCCTTAGTGAGTACTAAAGATCAACCGATGAAGGATTTTACATTTTTTTCCAGGATGATCCAATGCAGATCATAGTCACGTCATTTGAACCAGTGTCAGATATGTGTTGCTGATTTTAATTTTTTAAGTGGGGGAAGCGGTTTTTGAGAGCGGCGTTCCTTTTTCCTCCATTTACATGATTAAAATCGCACAATGTTGAAAAGAAAATTACACAAGCCTCAATTTGACGAAAAAGAAACCTGTTTGAGTGAATTACTTTGTCTTTAATTATTTGTTTGCAATTAATCCAATTTTAATTTAAAACCATAGATTGTTCAACTCTATAACTCTTTTTGCTCCTAAATTGAATAAGTAAACCAGTGACTCTTTATTTGATTATTTGGGTCATTCAACCTTCAGATTGGTGGAAAGTTATCAGTTATTCTTGTTTAGAATCCTATATTTTATACAACTTCTTTGAAAAACAACTCCAGAAGCATGAAGAGTACATGAACATAAGTTATAGCACAAATCCATTCCATTTAATATAGTAAAAATATACAAGACATAAAATATTGTAACAGTTATACATTGAGGTTAACAGGAGTTAAAGTTCTAAAACTGACAACAGAACTATGACAGTAGATGCATCTTTTTTTATTTTCTAGTTTTGGCAACATGATGTCAAAAGAAAAAAGGGAGTCTGTGTCTAAGGAGGATCTGGCCAGAGCGACGCTGGTCACCATCACCAATAACATCGGCTCCATTACCAGAATGTGCGCTCTAAACGAGGTCAGTAATGCGCATGTTAAATCGAGCCGTTATCTCAGACCCTGGGGTTGGTTCTTTCTCCTGGGAAATGAAGGAGAATCAATAGAGATGAATCAAGATGATTTTTGTTTTACCAACATCCCAGCACCTGTTTTTCGATGGAGGTGTGACCAACCAGTTTTTATCGTTTACTATGCAGTATGGGAACGTTACAGATGTTTTCCCCTTGTGTTCGCACTATGATCTTCTGTCTTTATGGTGGAAGCAGAAACAACATCACACTGTGTTGTAACAGGGTTGTAACACTTTGAGGGGAAAAAATAGGAACATTTTCTGGCTCAGCTTCACCTCCTTCCAGACAGTTAGTGGATGGAAACAAAATTGGAGTAGGTTAAGACTCCAGCCACCTGTAAAACGAAGAGAAACCACCTTTACCGGCCAGCATATTCCACTTCATCAGTTTCCCTTTCATATGAACACAGAAGGTTTCTGAAGCCTTCATCTCTAATAAAGGAGTGCAGAACTGTCTCACTGGACAGTTTCTCAGAGAATCCAGACCTGTTCTAAGATGAGTTGGTTTTACTACGGTAACTAGGAAGCTGAAGTCAAACGGTTTGATTTAGGATGTGTGTTTAGAGTGGTTCTGTATAAAAAGACAGGAGAACAGTGTTATTCCTCTCTGCTTTCAGCCTCTTTACGGTGCTGCCTTGTGCCGTCTTGATCAAGCAGCATTGTACAGGGCTATGAAGGCGTAGAGGTCCTCACACCGGATAGCTTTGTTTGAAGCTGAGGTGGGGGCTGCTAAGAATACTGCCAATGAAATATAAAAAGAACCACAATTGTCCCCCATGTTTGTTGCTGCTTATTAAAGAGCATCAGTTTTTTTGTGAATGCAGATTCTTAGTTTCTTGTGTTTGTTCAGAACATAGAGAGAGTTGTGTTTGTGGGGAACTTCCTGAGAGTGAACACCCTCTCTATGAAGCTGCTGGCCTACGCCATGGACTACTGGTCCAAAGGCCAGCTCAAGGCCCTCTTCCTTCGACATGAGGCAAGTAACACCTGCAGGCTGTAGCATACATTTATTCTTCAGCACACAGATGCAGAGTCAGAGTGAACATTCATGTATTCATTCTTGCTGTTTTGGTTTGCCAGGGTTACTTTGGTGCTGTTGGAGCCCTCCTGGAGCTTCTGCATCCATCCTAATCTGCGGACTGAGGGGAAAAAATAAGAAATCTGCTGCAACAATCAGAAGCACTTTAGACTGTTCATTTCTAAAATCCCTTGTGAGCCACCCAATCCGCTGGTACATTTAGGTTATTTAAGTCAATGTTTGTTGGTTAGATGAGCGCTCCTTAAAACCATGGCTTCGGCTGGTTTCAGATGTTCAGGTTTGGTGATTCTGAAATCCAACGTTGCCTGAAGTACTTAATTTAAAAAATACCTGTGATCAGGTAGCTTTGTCCTTTGGAAGGTCTTTACCCATTTGTTGGTATCCGGTTCTGGGCCTGATACGTTTACTGAAGTACCTCCAGGCTGTTTGAAGGTACAATGATGATAAAAAGGATTCCCTTTATTAATTTTAAGCTTCACAGAGAAGATAAGTGGGGAAACATCAAGGCTTATGTTTGAAAGCAAGTTAAATCATAGCAACTGTCACTACAGGGAGACTTTATTTTTAAATAGTGTTTCCAGCTGTATTTATTCCCTTACTAAAACCCCTGTCTACATAGTCTCTGTTAAAGCTGAAACACTATTAACATCGGCTTCCTGTATGTGGTTAAATCAACTGGATGGCTTTAATAAAGAGGGGAAAATAGGTTTTAGTATGGAGAGAGCTTTGTTCCATATTTATTACATGTTTTGTGAATTGAAATAAAAAAGAAACAACTATATCTTAGAAATTGTAATTTGAACAAAAATGCAATCTGGAAATTATGCCTTTAGAAACTTTTTAACCAAAACTACGTTTTTTTTTAAGTTACCGGTATAAGTTTCTTCAGAATTCATTAAAACAATTTTTGAGATATTGTTACATTTTTCCACTTATGTTGCATTTTACAGATCAGATTCTTTTAATTTCAGGCTCGATACAAATGCTCGCTCTTAACTCATTTTATTGACCAATAAAATGTTGTTGCTAACGTCCATACGGGCCTCTAGAAATGAGTCTTCCCTCCTCACTTCCACCATCTGGAAGTGAGGATAATAGGATCTGTAAAACGCTATTTGAAAATTATGCATTCTGGTAAACTCAAAGCGAAAAAGTAAGTACAAAATCTTTTAATAGTGACATAAATACATTTTTTTTTTTTTTGTTCCAATCTTTGTGTGGAAATAATGGAACAAAATTCGCTCCATAGCTCTAGCAGCTTCTGCTGCATGGCCCATTCATTTTACTCAGAAGCTCCTTAAATATCACTTTTTTTTTTTTGGTCTGTTACTGCTTCTCCTTCATGGACTGTAAATGTGGGTGAAGTTGCTTACATGAACAGATAAAGTTATGTTCTTGAAGTGCCTTCAGGCCATTCCATGTCTGTCAGGAGAAACTAGAACACATTGAGAAATGTACGGTAGTCAGAAAGTCCAAAGACCGCGTCACTTCTTCTAATAATTTTTCTACGGTGAACCTCAGTGCTTTCCTCCAATGGAGGGGTTCTTCACACTTGTTCTGTTTTAGTGATCTGTTATTTACAAAAATCTTCCTGTTCGTCCATCTGTGATCGCAGGGACCAAGATCCGTCTCATGTTTGTAAGTTTGAAAACTAGAATAATGAGATTTGAAGTGCCTGTCTTGCTTTTTTTTTTTTTATAAAATCTGTTCAGTGTTACAGTCATCATTTTTTGAGATCTTTGTCATGTTTCTCATTTGCATTTTACCTGCATAGAATGTATTTTTATCTTAAAGAATTTTCATGTTGAATCTCCATTAAAATATTTTTTTTTCTGTACTCTATGTGGGGCTCGTCTCTTTTCTAAAATGAGAACTTTAGAAAGTACGGTACAAATATCATGAAGGCTAAGCAACAGACTTCAGTATCGATCAAAATTTTGCATCTAAGCATAAGATTTTTGCCTTTTGTTAAAATATATGTTAAAATATTCATCAATTTAATTATTTATTCAGAAGTACCAGATTGTGGTCACTAGAATTCCTTCCAGAAAGTAGAGGTTGGTAGTAACCACCTGCATTTACCAGTAATTTTTAAAAGAAAATGTGATTTTAGAAGTAGTTGCACTTCAACGTACTCATTGTTTTTTCTGAGACTATTGCTACTTAGGAGTACAATTTCTGATTACCCACCTAAAGTAACATGATCTACTGAAATGAATATGCAGAAAACTCATTGCTGAAATGTCCTTATCCCAAGACTTAAAGATACTTAGACACAATTATAATAAATAACATGAGCTGGATTTTAAGTTTTAATCATGAGACAGTACCTGATAGTCATATTAGTTCCAACTTGAATGACATGAAATATTGAGGTTTGATTAGCATCAATGAAGAATGAGAGTTTCCACACATGTGGCAACTGTCGGAATGAAGCACAGATATGTAACTGAGGAAGGAAAGGGGGGGGGGGGGACATGGAGTTTGGCTGGAAACTTTTCTCAGCACACGTGTACTTCATCAGATACACGTCTGTCTGAGAAAGGAGCAGATTCCAGCTTTTTAGCGTTTCGTAAGGAAGAGAGAGCCCTGTTACAGAACCAGACGTGAAAAGAGTCAGTGTCTTTCCAGGGAATAAATCCAGCCCCTTCAAGACTCAGCCTCCTCCTCCCACTCACTTACCTCCTCCTCCAACTCCTCGGTGAAAGCTGCACAGCTGGCAATTTAAAGACAGGAGTTGCCATAAGGAGTAAAAAGGGTGACCTGCTGCTCTGCTAATTGTACCAATACTTAATGGAGAACAAGAGTCTAACCAGGCACTGAGTTATTAATCAATCTTCTTTCTGTGGGGGTTCGGTCCATAAAGCTGTGGATCAGCACATCAAGCAGCCAGCACCCCTCTCTCCACTGGAACCATTATAACCTCCTTAATACTGCAAGCATAAGGTAAGAGGATCCAGTTCTATCGGTCTGTTAGAAGAATAACAGGAGAAAATCATTTCTGGTTATTATGAAATTAACATTTACAGCACTAGTTTGATTCAACTTTCATTTTTTTACTTGATAGACTAAGACTTAGATGTTTTTAAAAACTAATAAAAGTTCAAATAATTTTCAGTGACCCATTATTTTAATTATGGTCTTAGAATGGTGCTTAAGGGACTCATTGTTCATTTTGTGTGTCTTTATGCTGAATGCTAATCTGATCATATTAAGAGATGTTTAGATTAAAATATTTGCAAATTTAAAGAAATACTTTAATTAATTATAGAAATATTTCAATTTCCTATTTAATTATTAAAAAATATATTTAAAATTAGGAATTAAATGTCATGTTAAAATATGAATGCATTTAAAAAGTATTTAATTGCTTTACTCTATATTTGTATATAAATATAGTGTGAATATACTTTTATGGGGTCACAGGCTTAAAGATTTGGGAATAGCAGTAATAGAAAAATGATTCCACAAATTTGGGTTGGTGGCCCCAGTCGGGGTCCTTGATCAACCAGTATGAGGTCCTGGGAGCTTCTGCAGAAATTGAACTAAACAATAGTTATCTTAAAGTGCTGAACTAATAGTTTGGGTCATGAGTCGACTCTGGTAACATTTTGTGGGTCCAAAGCTGAAAAGTTCTGGAATCTCTGCAATAGATCAACGCATATCTGCCCTGCTGAGTCAATGCTGTTTAGAATGTCCTTTCACTGCAGTTACAGCTGCAGGTTTTCCACTGCCACTAAAAGCTGTGCATTTCCAAAGCAGCTAAAGCTCAGCACTTTGGATAGAAAATGTTTTTGTGCTTCAGTTTTCAAGTCTAGGCACTAGACATGAAAATTAGATTCATATGTAAAGTCCTGGATGATTCAACCATGTTTGTTTCTTTGAGTTGTTTTGAATTCTTTCACAACTTTATTCGTCTCTAAGCAAACATACTCAGGTTATGGGAAACAGGTGGTTTGTTTCAGAAAACTACTTATAGTTTGAAAAAAAAATGTTTTTTGGTGAGAAACATCTCCCAAGATTGAGCCAAATTTTGAGCTTAGAAATAGATGTTAGCATTAAACATTACTTTAATTTTAAGGATTAAAACTTTGCAGATCTGATCTGATAGCAGTAACAGTTTTCTGAATAGAAGAAAACTTATCTTTATGTGCATAAACACAGCAATTAGACTCAAACTGTAGCCTACAAACTGAAACAGTAATGAAAAAATTGCAGCACATTTAAACTAGATCAGTTTCCTCTTATGTCTCTGAGATCTACGGCTCTACTTAAAAAAACAGAAGCATTTTTCTTTGATGTTTTTTTGTTTATTTTCAGATATGCAGTTCTAAGTCACAGTAGCTCTACCTCTGGAAGCTGTTCCACACCAAAGCTTGTTGAACATATGTCTTTTTCCAAACGCAGTGAAATCAGACTCAGGCTATGTATTCAATCCCATACTGTGTTTTGGAAAGGCTAAATCTGATATGCGGTTCCTGTTCAAACACATCACACTACTGTATTTGTGCCATAAACTTTTTACCACTCACTAAAAGCTTAGGAGTCCTACTTCAGTTATCAATAGGAGTCCTATATGGTGCCCAGTTACCAACCTGCTACTAATGTAAAAATGGATGAAGAACATTTATTTGAAATTATGTGAATACTTTTCACCAACAGTAAAAAAAAAAAGAAATGTTTGATATTTTCTATTCAAGTTTTTAAAAATTAACTTCAACAACAAAACTCCGGAGCGTTCTTTGTTTTGGTTGGGATTCTGTATATACTGTAAACTCTCCAGAGCTGATGCAAATAAGCCTGAGACTGGACAAAAAATCTAATCACCAGGGGAGATCTACACTGGATTTTATAGATCAAATCCTATTCATGTGACAGAAAGGTGCAATTTTAATGTTTTTTTTTTCTTTTTAAAATCATCGATCTCTACCTAATTCTGCACATAAATTAAACTAAAGCTGAATGCAACAGGGAACCAAGACTTAAAAAAATGATCTCCATTAACACTGTGCATACATTTTGACAGTTTTGCACAAAAGAACAGGCAGAAATTTTGCACATTGACATACAGTCAATTCCAATCTACAGTAATTGTACTTGTACAGTAATGCCCACAAGTGTTTGGCCAGAGACATTTGCTTATTGTTTTGTTCAAATGCAGTTGATGTTTAGAGCAGATTGCAGAAACAAATAGCATAACTAATGCTTCTTTTAAACACAATCCCTTCATTCCAGGAGCTTAAATTGGACAGCCCTACGTGTTCGAGTCATCTCACTGCTTCGGACGTGTTTTACAGATGATGCTTTTTCAATTTTATTATTCATATGCTATTTTTTTCTAATGTTAGTTTTTCAAAATATTTTTTTGACATTCTTTTATATATATTTTATACTTGCAATAAATGCACAAACACAAAATAAAGACTTCAAGAAATGTATAATAGAAAATCAGTGGGTTCAAAATAAGTAAGCATAAATGCAGGAAGAAAATAAGAAATAAAAATGGAAGTTAAAATCTGCATTTTTAGATGAATAATTGATTAATGGACAAATTTAATATTTTTATTATTTTGTCTAATTTAATGACACACAAATTCATATAATTACCTACTTTTTCAAGCAATTTTTATAATATTCAATCCTTCATTTATATCTGTATGTATTTTTAATTATGGCAGGATTGGTCCTCTATAAAGAATGCCCTGGTTCTCCTGTAAAGAGAGCTCATTTGAAAACATGTTTCCTTCACAGGAAATTCTCCTAAATCTCACTAACTTCAGGCCTTTTATAGGCTTAATTCCTTTATTGCACAATAAAGGAATTGCTCACATCCTCCCATGAAATAAACTTTAATTGGATTGTTCTGTTACTTTTGGTCCCCTTAAAAACAGGGTGGCACATGTTAAGGAGCTGAAGCTCCGACACATTCATCCAACTTTGATATAGATAATTAAAGATAAACTTCATGTTCATAACTATAACTTTAATATGTTTCAGTAAATAATAAAGAAAAATTACATAGTGTCATGTCAAAATGCATATGGACCTGACTGTATACCCTGACAAAATGTTATTTTTTTTCTTGTTTGTATTTTGTTACTGACTGGAATTAAAAGGAACAATGACTAACTATATTAGAGTGGTGGTGGGGGGGAAACCTTATAACCACAAAGACTTGGAGCTCATTACAAAAAATACATAATCAAAATTAACAGAGGAAACATGCAAAAAGGTGTCCAGTGATCATTAGAAAGGTTGATTACAGTAATGCTGATAGATATTTAGACATTAAACACTGAGAAGAGGGCAGATTTAAATGACAAGAAGCCTGTTAACTCTTTCTTTCCATTTCATGTTTCATACAGCACTTTAGCGATATGTGGTTTTGTAACATGGCGGTATGTGTTCAAGGTAAAGCGGTTTTAGCAGGCTACAAATGGACTTACCACAGAATTGTTTTATATGTCTTCTTTAGGCTGAATTGTCTTTGTTTGCCTCTTCTCAATTTAAACCAAATTCAGATCCTTTAGGGTAATTTTGCAGTCACTCATTTCTCTTTATTAAGTCACTTTAATATTCTCTTTCCTTTCACATGTTCTGTTCATTTAAATCTCTTTGAAATGTCTTTGCCTTGCCTTATCCTTTTAAATCACCTCAACAGTGACCAGATGGTACGTATTAAAATGCCTAAGTAGCTTGACTCACTCACAATAACGCCCACACATGTGCTGGGCAGGTTCTTGCTCTATTCCATTCACTTTTTATTTTTTGTTGTTGTTTCTTTAAATAATTGTATAACACAATTTAAGCAACAGTGGTATAACTTTTTGGAATCCACTTTGAACTGAAGGCATTTGGTGAGGAGTGCAAAGGTTAAGTTAAGAATGGTAAGAATTGGAGTCTCATCTTTCACACTTTATTTGACGGAAAGTGGTCTCCTCTCCTCTATCTGACCCCTTTCCCTCACTATTGATCACTGAAAAAGATGTCAATAGACCCTTTTAGCATCACGGGTCGGGTTGCACTTTATTATTTACGAGTCCGTACCGTCCCGGACAAATTTTAAATGGGGATAATTGAGGGTAACATAATGGGTCAGGTCTCGGTTCTGAACTCTGCTGGTATGGATAGATGCAGTTTTGAAAAATCAGACCTGTGCAGAGTACTGTTTACAAGCATCAGCCACCACAGAGAGAGTTTTCTGAGATTTAAACATGTGTCCTCACCCTTCTCTTTTTCTTATCCTTCCCTGCAGTTGAAATAATGGAGAAGTCGAGGCACAAGCAGCAGCTGGCGGTCATTCTTCTGCTGGGGTTGTGGTTTCCTTGTTGTCTAACCCAGACCACACCGCCTACCAGAGCCAACTTGGCACCTACTCCATCTGGGACCCCTAAGGCTCAGACTGCACAGCTAAAGGTCAGACTGGCTGGATACCCCCGTAAACACAACGAGGGGCGGATAGAGCTGTTTTATAAAGGAGAGTGGGGAACCATCTGCGATGACGACTTCTCAATATCCAACGCCAACGTGCTCTGTCGTCAGCTGGGCTTCGTCTCAGCCACTGGATGGACTCACAGTTCCAAATATGGCAATGGCCAAGGTCAGAGATGCTTTAGTCAGCCACATTTTGGGTTGATATAGATTGTCTTTTCTGTATTTAAATAAAAAAAATGAATACAGAAATTCCACATTCCACAAATGGAACACACTTGTAATGAAGCCTAAACTGATATGATATGCTAAACACCATTTCTGGCAGATCACTACAACTGAACACACCCTCTGTGGAGGAAAGCATGGTAGCAGTCTTGTGACATGCAGAGGTGGATAATGCAGGTCCACAAAGTAAAAACTGTGCCTAGTTTCCCTACATCCTGTTCACTTAATGAAGTGATTAGCCCCAAATATGTGTTGTAGACCTAGAAATGCAAATGTTTGGAACCAAACAACACAATTCTAACTTTCTAGACCTAGATTATCCGCCCCTGTTGGGCATTAATATCCATTAGGGCCCTAAAAAAGTTTGGGCTAACCTTTATTAAAATGCAAGGAGGAAGATGTATGCAACTATTGATGGAAAAACCTGTTTCCCTCCAAGCAAAATGAATTTTCTGAAAATGCTTCACATTTGGCTTTAACATTAAGTGTAAAAAAGAAACGTAAGAAATTCACTGTAACGTCAGAAACATATTGTTATATCTAATTATTTCAGTTTCAATGTTTTTCTTGATAAAATAATGATATCATCCAGATGTGAATGGCTTTCTCTCCTTCAGCCTCAGAATTCACTGGAGCCTCAATTTCCTTTACTTGTTGCCTCTACAGGAAAGATCTGGTTGGACAATGTGATATGCAATGGAGGTGAGAAGAGCATTGAATTCTGCAAGTCTCGAGGATGGGGAAACAGTGACTGCACTCATGATGAAGATGCCGGAGTTGTTTGCAAAGATGAGAGGATTCCAGGCTTTGTGGACTCAAATATTATTGATGTAAGTTCCTTAAAATTAAAACAGAGGAGCCTCAGTTTCCAGATTAATTTTAAGGACAATTTGCACTTTATTAGCATTGAACATGACCTCTGCTCTAGAATATGGGTCTGATCTTCAGAAGGTTTGTGCATTTTAAAACGGAGGTGAACATGTTTGTACTTCTTGAGCAGATATTCAAAGAAGGTTCACAGTGATTTGCATTTGGATTTTTTTATTTGTGCCTACATTAGGTCATGTTCACGGGTGGAAGATGTGCAAATATAAGATGGAAGAGATAATCTCTGCTCCTGTAAACATATTTTCTCTGCTTGTTTTACTGTTTTTTTTTCTAATGAATATTATGGGCATAGTTGTGTTTGCAGTATATACGGTCAAGCTGCTGTTAGAGTAGATGGTGGAGATAAATCTCTTTTCATGAATAAAATGAGTGAGGGGCTTTTCCTGCTTCTAACAGTGGAAACATACTGTAGGATCAATGAGTTCTGCTATTTTAAAACATAATGTTTGAAGAAGTTGAGCCTGTAAACATATGAGTGTTCATCTGAAGTTACTGTAAGGCAACAGAACCTCAGTTTGACGGGATGCAGACTATGTCGGAGATTTATGTTCACATCAGGTCTAGCTATGTACAGTTTAGTCTGATCGCATATCCATACAGGGCTGTGCAGACACACTCAATGCTTTCAAGATTTCTCTTTGGTATTCACTATGAAACTTGTCCCTATCTTTGTCCCTCAATGTGTCTCAGCCAAAAACATTTTTTTGGGGGGGAATAAAACCACAGTGGAAGTGAGTCATCGCACAGCTGGCTTTCACAAGAGCAATGGCCGAGCTGTTAGTGATTAGAACTGATATTACTTTTTCATACAGCTATTACTAACTGTAACATTCTTTATTGGCCTTGTTGGAGAGAATCTGGGGTAATGATATTTAGTTATGAAGATAAAGAACTATAAGTTTTGATGATGAGATCCCTGTGAATAAAGAATTGACAATTACTTTGACTTCAACTTATTTACAGCACAAATTCAATTAAATTAAGTTTATTAATACAGTCCTGTGTCATCTTAAAGTTCTATACAGAAACAATGTCATCAGATCATCCAGACAGATTGGTTAAAAGATTTCTATTTAAGGAAAACCAGCTGATTGCATAAAGTCATTGACTGCTTGGTTGGTTCTTCCTGGATGAGCGTGGTGTTGGTAGATATTTGATTATGTGTGTTTGGGATGGGGGGAGGTGTATGGGTCTGATTGGAGTAACTGTGGCTTTGGTGGGGTCAGGCTCTGGGCCTACTGTCTTCTGGGCCGCCCGTGCTGTTCCTGGCTTTGGGGCGGGCTCCGCCCTGACTTTCCCCATCTTATGCTGATCAATATGCACATGATAGCCCCTGGGGGTCGGAAGTGTTGGGGGCCCTGCTGGTCCACTGCTTCTGGCTGTCTGGGGCACCTGGCCCCTCTGGGCGCTGCGTGGGTGGGCTCCTGCTTTGGGGGTTCGATGGTGGCCGGGCTCTCGGCCAGTGTCAGGGGGACGGGGCCTGGTGGCGGTAGGTGTGCTGTAGCTCGTGATTCCTGGGGGCCTCCACCCTACAGGGATGGGGGGGCTCCTCTGCGGGACTTCCCTGGTTGCTATCTGGGTTGGTGCCCAGATGTCTCTATGGTGTTCTCCCTGGGATTTGGGCTTGGGTAGCCGCTGCGGGACCGGGTCTAGGGGTGCTCTCTGCCCACTTTGAAGCACTGAGCAGGGGGGCTTCTGCTGGTGGCTCTTCTGCACCATTACTGAGTACAATCTGGAAACCAGGGCAGTGGGTTATCATTCTTTCATACACACACACACACACAAACAAACACACACACACACCCACACACACATCAGTTACTTGGACATACGGCTCCATAAGCTTCTGTACAGCTGCTGCATAATTCTGAGAAGCTCACTAACTTCTCTGCTACCAGTATTTTTGTGCTTCAGTTTTCAAGTCTAGGCACTAGACATGAAAATTAGATTCATATGTAAAGTCCTGGATGATTCAACCATGTTTGTTTCTTTGAGTTGTTTTGAATTCTTTCACAACTTTATTCGTCTCTAAGCAAACATACTCAGGTTATGGGAAACAGGTGGTTTGTTTCAGAAAACTACTTATAGTTTGAAAAAAATGTTTTTTGGTGAGAAACATCTCCCAAGATTGAGCCAAATTTTGAGCCTAGAAATAGATGTTACCATTAAACATTACTTTAATTTTAAGGATTAAAACTTTGCAGATCTGATCTGATAGCAGTAACAGTTTTCTGAATATAAGAAACTTATCTTTATGTGCATAAACACAGCAATTAGACTCAAACTGTAGCCTACAAACTGAAACAGTAATGAAAAAAATTGCAGCACATTTAAACTACATCAGTTTCCTCTTATGTCTCTGAGAGCTACGGCTCTATTTAAAAAAACAGAAGCATTTTTCTTTGATGGTTTTTTGTTTATTTTCAGATATGCAGTTCTAAGTCACAGTAGCTCTACCTCTGGAAGCTGTTTCACCAAAGCTTGTTGAACATATGTCTTTTTCCAAACACAGTGAAATCAGACTCAGGCTATGTATTCAATCCCATACTGTGTTTTGGAAAGGCTAAATCTGATTTGCGGTTCCTGCTCAAACACATCACACTACTGTATTTGTGCCATAAACTTTTTACCACTCACTAAAAGCTTAGGAGTCCTACTTCAGTTATCAATAGGAGTCCTATATGGTGCCCAGTTACCGACCTGCTACCAATGTAAAAATGGATGAAGAACATTTATTTGACAATATGTGAATACTTTTCACCAACAGTAAAAAAAAAAAAGAAATGTTTGATATTTTCTATTCAAGTTTCAAAAAATTTACTTCAACAACAATCTCCCATGCATGTTTTGTTTTGGTTGGGATTCTGTATATACTGTAAATTGTCCACAGCTGATGCAAATAAGATCTAAGACTGGACAAAAAATCTTATCACCCAGGGAGATCTACACTGGATTTTATAGATCAAATCCTATTCATGTGACAGAAACGTGCAATTTTAATGATTTTTTTTTTCTTTTTAAAATCATCTATCTCTACCTAATTCTGCACATAAATTAAACTAAAGCTGAATGCAACAGGGAACCAAGACTTGAAAAATGATCTCCATTAACACTGTGCATACATTTTGACAGTTTTGCACAAAATAACAGCCAGAAATTTTGCACACCTGTTAAAGACATACAGTCAATTCCAATCTACAGTAATTGTACTTGTACAGTAATGTCCACAAGTGTTTGGCCAAAGACATTTGCCTATTGTTTTGTTCAAATGCAGTTGATGTTTAGAGCAGATTGCAGAAACAAATAGCATAACTAATACTTCTTTTAAACACAATCCCTTCATTCCAGGAGCTTAAATTGGACAAATTAAATCATTGTTAATAAAGTGTTCATTTCTAATACTTGGTTGAAAACGCTTTTGTGGCAATGGCTGACTTAAGTCAGGAACTCACAGACATCCATGAGTTTTCATTTGCTGTTTTCCTTTATACCTTTCTATTTTAGTCTTCAACAAGTGAAAAGCATGATCATTGGGGTTTAGATAAGGTAACACATTTTTTTCCATCTGGGTTTGGCTACCTCTGAAAATGCGTTATGTCTGAATGGATAATGCAGGTCCACAAAGTAAAAACAAAGTTGTTGTTGTTGCTCTTGCTGCTTGTTTGTTCTTTTGTTTTCCCTCTGCAGACATAGAAAAGGAACATAGATCATGAAGACTTTCTATGTCTGAAAATTAACTATTGTAAATCCAAAAGTGGCTCTGTCTAGGATAGAAACAGTTAGACAAGTTCTGAGCCACTTTTCACGCCAAAAGTGATCAAAGACAGCACATACAGTTAGTGACAGTAAAAGCTGAGCCCATAGCTATGACCAGAAGAGAAACAGAAACAAACACTGAAAAACAGCCCCAACTCTTTAGATTTACTTAATATATTTATGTTTTGTTTATGGTTTCTTGAATGAACTAATCTATTAATGGCTTTCACTTCTTTCCAGCCCCAAGTCGATGAGAAGAAAGTGGAGGAGGTGCGACTCCGTCCTGTTGTTGCGACGGCCAAGAAACTGCCAATCACAGAGGGTGTCGTGGAGGTGAAACACAAAGACGGCTGGGCGCAGATCTGTGACTTGGGATGGACGATCAAAAACACCCGAGTGGTCTGTGGCATGCTGGGATTCCCGCACGAAAAGAAGGTGAACAAGAACTTCTACAAGTAAGAAACTGGCTCAACCAGACCTTTAAAACTCTACACTGTGATAAGTTTTTAAAAAAGTATCAGAGAGGATAAAAGCTAGATTTAGTAATGGGTGGAGAAAGAAAGTATGACCTTTCTCTCCGTTGGTTTTTAAGGATCAGGAGAAAATGAAAAGGATCTGGCCTTGATTTCATCTGTGAAAAAAGATTGGCCTACGTCAAAAAGCTTTGCTTCCCTTCATTGAGCTTTTCTTTTAATGTCTCCTTAGAGGATTTCTGTCTCGATAAGAACAGAACTTTTACTGGATCGTTTCCCCTCTTTAAATTGTTTCTTCTGTGCATGGGAACAGGGCAGTGCTACACAATAAAAGGTTTAGCCAAACTCTGTCAGTTGGACATTAACATTTCTTTCTGGAGTATCTCCATAAACTAAAGCTGTTCTTGTCGACTCACTGACGGTTGTGTGGCTACAAAACAGGCCCATATCATGAACCCTCCAGTGCCATGCTTTCTAGTCAAAGAAGTACAGTAACAATGTCTAGTAAAACATTTGAAACTCTGTATCATCTTTCAGAATGACATTGTTCCCGAAGTCTTGTGGCTTTATTTAGATGAAATTTGCAATCTTTGAATTTGCTGCCTTTCTCTTTGTCTTTTAGAAAGTGGACACTTTCTCCTGTTGACCCTATAGAGCAGGGACAACTGTTCAGTCCCTAAATAGTTTGCAGATGTCTTTAAAACACATTAAAGCTCGATGAGCCGTAACCATTTCATCTCCAGGGACAATGAACTGGCCTTTTTATGGAAGTTGTCACGCTTTACGATTATCTTTCGAATTGCTCCAACTGTAAATATTTCACGGCTATTTTGAATACTGATTCATTTCAAACCATGAAAGGGTGGACAAAGTCTTTTCCAAACCCAGTTTTTCCATTTGGCTTAAATTTTATTTAAATGTAAATTTTTATTTAATATGACACAGTTGGATTTTGTGAATGTTTTTGAGGACTGAGGTTTGATCTTAATAACTTGAGAAGCTTAATTCAATTAGGTCCTGATACGGACACTTTGCTTGTATTTAAAGGTTTCTTTCCATTCAGCCTGTAAACAAGGGAAAATTTACTAAAATTATTCTTTACTGTTACATACTTAACAACAGGTATTTAGCACATTGTTATCTATTCATATCAGCCTATTTAAATGAAATACACAAAGGATGAACCTTGCAGTCGTAATCATCTTATAACAATGTTGACAACAGCTATTGTCCTGCTTGGGGAAGTCTTTGGGATTGTATCATTCTCTCAGGATGGAACATTTCCTTTACTTTTCATTGTCATTCCGGTAGTTTTCATCTACCCAACCACAAGCAGGACCTTCTCATCTTTTTTTTTTTTTTTGCTAGAGAGTGGAGACTGTGGAGGCTATTGTTTACTGTGGCTATGAAGGGGAATGTCTGAAGAAGACAGTCTGCAGGGAGTGTTAAGTGACAGCTGCTCTCCCGGGGAAAGTTAGTGTTTGCAAAAGAGTCTGACTGTTGATTTCAGTCTCTTATATTTTCTATTTGTGAATGTTTATGTTTTCTTTCTTACTATATATAAAACTTTTTTGTTGTGAGGTCACATAATTCATCCTCTTGGCCTCTTTGGTTTGCATTGGAAAAGCAGCTTTAGACTCACTTTAGCTGCTGTCACACTGTTTCTTGTTTGAGAAATATTATGTCTGAAAAAGACTCATATTTGTTGAAACATCAAGTCCTGTCCCATTTTCAAGTGCTGTATATGTGACACATTTGATATACCCCTATTGGGCATAATAAACATGTATTTGTTTATTAATGTTTAACTCAATCAGGATAGGGTACATTGTCTCATTCTTATTTTTCTCCCACATTTAAGAATAAAGTAACTATCTGTGAAGAGGAGGCCATCTAAATATGGACAAGTTGAATAAATTCTAGCTAGAATAATGGCCTAGTGATAAGGGCATAGAACTTGGAATCCTGAGGTTCTTAGTTCGAGCCCCACTCCCTCCCCACTCTCTGAGCAAGACCCTTAAAAGACCATTAACCCCACACTGCTCCTCCCAAGCGACCTGCAAAATTTGTGCATGTGACTCTTATGTGACACATAGATGTGCACGCAACCAGTCTGTGAAGATTTAACTCACCTATTGAAGAAGAGATTGCTACACACTGCAGACCTCAACCACTCTCGACATGGAGGAAAATGCTTGATAGTTATGGACTACAGATGTTTTCATTTGAGATGCTAAGGTTAATTGGTACATAAAACATGATCTTTTGGCAATAGTGATATTTCTTTCAACAAATTGAGCTGTAAAAAAATGATGAATTTCTTGTCAAACTTTCCGTAGAGTTCAGTAACTGTAATAGTAACTGATAAATACAAGTTTCCCCACTCAATTCAGCTAACAAATAAATTATAAAGTGATTATTGTCAGTAAAGAACTGAATCTTTGAGGTTCTGGTATTTTTCTCCTTGATATTCTGTTTCAATCTGGTCCTTGTTGAATGACTGCACACATTCTGGTTCAGGCCTCCTCATTCTCCCTCTGCAGATGGTTCACAGTAGCACGAGGGGAAATGTGTGTTTTCTCTCAGGCATGTGTGAGGCTGTGAGCTGGAGGAATCTGGTTCTCTGGAGAAGGTCAGATTCTCTTAATGAAAACGGTCACCATAGAACCAAATGGAAGAGAGGAACCACTCGGTATGAAGCACTGATGACCTGAGCGCCGTAACGTGATCTGCTTCAGACCTGTGGAATCTCAAAAATGTCCTTCACCACTAAACATAAAAAATAAACAGTTTTTTGCAGGAAGTACTCATGGAGCCAGTTAAAATATGTGTTTGCATGTAGTTTCTCTCCCGCATGTGATGGAATTTGACTGTCTCACTGTTACAGACATCTGAAAAAGCGAGCTGCTGAGAAGGTCTCCAGTCCAAAGGTTAATGTTTCAGCTGGTGGAAGGTACTATGTTGCAGGAACACCCACTCTAATCAGTGCTCTAATGCCTGTATTTTTGGGCAGTGGGTTTCCTGTTAGCTTAGAAAATAGACATTCGGCTGTCGATGATATGGCCCTTTTTTCTTTTTTTTCTTTTTTTTTGCTTTTTAGAACTTCCCATTCATGCAAACTTTATGCTTACCTTCCTTGGGAAAACTTCCTATCTTTATTTGTTACACCACTGCACAGATAGAGACTGTCAAGAAAATAGCTTACATTTTATGACCGAATACATCTTCTTTACACTAATTTTAGTACAAATGTTAAATGTTCCCAAATAGAAAACATTTTTCTATCTTTTCCATCACCTTTTTTTGGAGGATTTTGTAAATGACAGTTCCCGTCTGTGCAGTGCATGTAAATTGGTGTATTATTCCGTTCATAAGTGCTTTTTATCTGTTATAGAAGCTGGAGATCTTTCATCATTATAGCATGTTTTTCTGAATAGGTGCTGGGTTCTTCAACTTAATTACTTGCAGGCCTTTGGGTCATGTGTCAGAATGCCCAGAGCTTGTTTTTGTGTGGAATCTGCAAAGAATTGGGTGTGCATGTACTGTATGAGAATTCAAAGATTTTCCAACCTACTAAGTTTGACTGTTAGTCTAAGAAAATAAGCTTTTTCATCTCATTGAAAGAGTTTAATTTGAATTAATTAAAAGTTGCAGTAAAAAAAATAAAAAGGGTGTAAAGTACTGAAAACTGCATGAAATTGCAAATAATCTGCAAACACATAGATTAGTTAGCACACATGAACCTGTGCTGCCTATGGTATGGTAGCATACGTGTAACTTCCAAGCACACACGCAGTTGATTTTCTTTAGTCTGTTGGAGATAAAAATTAAGGTGTATGAATGGACGATTCAAAAAGTGTGAACTGATTCCTTTCCATTTGATTTTAACACCACATTAAGACACATTTTGCTTATTACTAAAAATATTTTTGCCTCTTCAGGATGATTGTGTTCATGAAAATATTAAGTCTCTTTATGAAGTTAAAGGGTTCGGCTTTTAACAAACTTTCTACAACTTTATTTAGCATTTCTTTTTTATTCAAAAGTCAGGATCAGAATTACTTTATTAATGCCTAACTGGAAATTCTTTTCTTGCACTGCAACTTTTTACAGAAGTATCATAGAGCAAAATAGAAATATAATATTACCGTATAAGACAGAATAAAATAAGCAAGTAAAATAAGTAAAATTACAACCCACACAGTAAAACGAGATATGTAGACTGTCATGATGGGTTCAGAAAAGCCCAATATGCAGAACACAACGGAGTCTGATGAAAAGTTTGACAAAGTTTATTAAAGCACATGCACATGGAATATAACACTGGAACTGGTTCAGGCCGGGGGGCAGGTTCACTGGAGTCTGTAAGGATGACAGTTCAGTTAGCTCTGGAACTGAAGAGTTTGAGTTTGAGAGTTTCTGAAGAATACCTTGAGGAGTCCGGGTTATACTTTGAGAGAGGAACTGTTGGGTCCAGAGACTGTTTAGTTCAGCAGAGTCCGATAACCGCTTCAGCGTCTTACTTCTGACTTGAGGGCAGACCTTGGTTTGGGTTTCCAGCTCTTAGCCAAGAGCTACTGGGGAATCCAGAGAAGAGTCTTCAGGTTTGGCTCAGAGGGCAGGCTTGGCAGGTTAAACTCATCCAGAGCTTCCAAGGGAAACAGGATTCCTGTGAAGCAGAGACAAGGAGGAATTAGAATCTGATCTCAACAGAGATAACTAAGATTCTCAGGTGTTTGCTAGGCTCAGGTGCTAACCAAACTGGATCAACACTGCGGCGTTGAGGCAAGGTCTGAAGGCAGGTTATATACAGGGGGATCCTCTGATGACGAGATGCGCCACAGGTGTGTTGGAGGCACAGCTCAGGAGGATCAACGGCGCACTCTGCTGGAGAAAGGTGGTACAGCTCCAGATCCCAACATAGACAAAGATTTCTCTAAAATAGCTTAGGCCCACGCCTGATTTAATTTGTATTGCTTTGTGTTGCAGATTCCACTTGATTTAGCTCTTGGTCTAAATTAAAAGATGTGAAGTTGGATTCAGGGAAAACGAGTTGATCAACCCAGCATACTGCGATTCAGTTTAGTCTCACAGTCCTTTTACTGGTGGATGTTCTGGGTTGCACACAGGTTTTTCATGCAGCATAAAGAGGATCCCAAGAATTACACAAATTATTTGCCAGATCTTGAAAATTTAATTTCATATTGACATTAAAGTGTTGCTTCTTTCAAAGTAATTTGATTTGTACTCACTATGCATAATTGACTATCCTCTACTATATAATTCTCATCAGAATTATATAGTAAAAAAAATGTCCATATACTGTTCTTTGCACCTATCTCTATTTTTGCCATAGTATATCATACTGTATTTGCATGTCTAGATCTACTTACCTTGAAATCATCTTTACAAAAGTGATGTTTAAAAAGAAATGGGCCCATGTCTGTGTTCCATTTCTTTAAAACAGTTGTGTTTCATGTCACTCATGTTTCAATGGTTTCTTTGTCCCTGTATTGCTTCTTTTTTTTGTGTCGACTCACCCGCATTTACCTTGCAGGAAACCACCCAAAGCTAAAGCTAACTCTAAGTCTAAACAGAGCAACCCTGACAAAAGGTAATCAAGGATAGATAATTCAGTTTAAATATAGCTGGTGTCTGAAAAATAATTTTTCTTCCTTCACAAGTAATTCTGCCAATTAAATATATAAATATCTAATTTTGCCAAAGACAAATATGACATATTGACATATGACATATTGTGGCTTGATGTAATAGAGCAGTTGTGATAGACTTACAGTGTTTACCAATGTAATCTAATAGTTATTTCAAAATAAAACCTTTGGCCTGCAAATGTGATTAAGCACACAGTAATACCCTGCAAGTATAATCAGTAGGATAAATCTACTTAAACAAAAAAACACCCCTTATGCCCATAAAACACAGCTAGCAATCCTCATCCAGTCTGACTGAACTTAAGCTTTTTGGAAAGAAGGCAAAAAGGTTAAATCAGTAAATCTACTACAGTATGTCCTGCTTTGCACTGATCTGTCATTGAAATTTCCCCTAAAATGCAATGAACCTCATGGGTGTAAAGTAACAGAATGAGTCTAAAGGCTCAAAACTTGAAATCTTCTGTGAGGGATTGCACAAAAATACCTTTTCACCAAACTTCAAAAATATAAACAATCATAAAAGATAAACATTTAAACAAAACAAGTCAAGAAGCATATCTGAAATTATGGTCAAGATATAAGGATAGATACCTACTTCACATCCAAATAAAAACTAGAATATGTTCATAAACATATGTATGTAACAAGCGTAAGAGAAAGCTTGTTACATACTTGATGAGAAGGGAGATGATTTTCCGCCTTAGGTTTTTGGGTTGGAAATCTGTGTGTTGATCTGTTATATAGAGAAAGCAGTGAGGAAATAAGAAGATTTGTATGCTACATAAAAAATACAAAAGTGTCTTTCACACTTTTTAACATTTTACACCCTGTCACCACCTTCCCAAAGTCAAACAATATTGTATGTTCCCACTTCTATTGTAGCAGGGACTAAGATCCTGTAAAGTAATTAAATTTGGGGCCCAAGGCGAAGGCAGGCGTGGGGCCCTCTGAAATAACAAGACAACACACAAAACAATAGTTCAGTTACATGGATAGAAACATTTAGCAGACTACAAATGCATTTTACCTTTTTCCTTCTCTCCCTGTTTCCCATTCTCACATCGTCTTTCTCACTTTTTACTTCAGACTCTTTCATTTGTTGCATTCCTCTCCTTGTTTACTTTCATCTTTTTGTCTTACTATCTTTTTCTCAGTGCTTATATTTTTCTCTGTTTGATCCTTGTTTATTTCAAGTGGTGGACAGTAACCGTGTACATTAACTTGATAACTGTACTTCAGTACTTTATTTTTGTGTATCTTTACATTACTTATGTAATTTTTGGAGAGGGAACTTATAACTTTTACATTTCTACACCAAACCTCATTTCAAATTCAAATATTGTACTTTCTACTCCACTATATTTCTAGGAAGCTGGTTGTTGTTCCTTTGGGCTTAGCTTATCTTTGTAATCCCCTGTTGCTGTTTTTCTTTCTTGGAATATGATTGGTCACATTATGTTTCTGACAAAGTTCAGAGTTCATCCTTAAGAACAGGTATCCTGGATGTTTTAATTATCTCTCTTTGTTCAAAAAACCTGGCTCCAATGGTAGCTTTTTAACAGCCATATGCAGAACTTTGACATGCTGAGGAGGAAATAGCTACCTCCAGGGAGAATAACTAAAACGTGTCAGATACCAGAACTGGAGGACTGAATTTGAAGACCACTCTTTTAGAAATTTCAATGGCATTTTTAAATGTGAGAAACTCATGGCAGATATCATTAGTAAGGCTTTAGTTTTTTCCATGTGACCAAGTTGTTCATTACGATGAGTTTTTAAATCAGGGTTGCAGTTTCTTTTTTGTAATAGATTTTATCTCAAACCTATATTCCACAGTGAACATGTGAGGAGAATTGAGACTCTCCTGTTTTCTTTTTGGTTTGTTTTTAAATAAAGAATAATAATAAAAATAGCTGTGATTATTTTTGTGGCATTTTTATGCTGAAGTTATTTAGAAGTGGAATATATGTGTAAAAACAATTGATTCATTTGGCGGTTGACTTTCCAATGTCCGTTTCCCATCTCTGCTCTCCTCAGGTTGTACTTGGAGCGACAGAAGAACTCCTACCTCATCCAGTCTGTGGCATGCACAGGCACAGAGGTCCACCTGGCAGCCTGTCAGCTTGAGTTCAACAAGCCAAACGCCACATCATCCTGCGCCGGTGGCATGCCGGCTGTTGTGAGCTGCATGCCCGGCCCGCTATTTATGCAAAACAGAAGTCTGAAAAAGAAAGTTAAAACCTCGGTAAAGTTTTCTACAGTTATAGAAGATGGCAAAGGAAAACATGTTTTAGCATAATTTGGCTTGCAAAGATATTCATACCTGAACTTTTCCATATTTTGTCTCGTTGCAACCCTGAACTTCAATGTGTTTTTCTGGGATTTTGCTTAAAAAATAGAAAAAGGAGGCTCTTTTTTTTAAAGCTATTTTAAGCCACTTTGTTAGTTTCCTAGAAGTCCTGTAGCAAACATTTTTTCATCAGATGAGATCAAAACTTGTTGACAAATTAAAAATTAATAAATGAAAGAATGACTACTAGATATATATCTGGTGGGCAGACACTCCTTTTTGAGACGGCCCAAGGTGTCATAGTGGTATCAAAACTGTATTTATGATTTGTTGTTTAATATATCACACTATATTAAATAACTTATCAATTTACCAAATCATTATCCAATCAAAGGATTTAAAAATTAATCACCTATATCCCTTAATAAATTCAGAAAAGGCTTTCCGCTGTATGATTTAGACATTTTTAATATTTCTAATTTTGGTCTTTGCAATGCCAGAATTTTCCAACCATTTAATTTTTGTTAGATTTAATATTTCTTTTAAAGAAACAAATCAGAGGATATGATCAGTTACTCAATATTTAGGTAGGCTTTTTACCAAATAGCTCTTTGGTTGCAGGCCAAACTCTTTGACCTGATGCAACTGTCGCCCCACGTCTGAAAAGGGAAATGGAGAAGTGAAAACTATTTGTTAATACCCTTACTGTAAAAAAGCTATGAGAGGAAAAACAGTGACACTGTCCATGAACACACATTGAACACACACCATGCATACAGGGCTACATAGTGGTGGCAGCATCATGCTGTGGGATGCTTTTATTTATTTTACACAAGAAGGCTAATTAGGGCTAATGGGAAATGTAACATATATTATACAGGGTGAATAGATAACATGAGAAAACTAGATATGCACGATATATCGGTACCTGCCAATATTGGTCATATTAAATTTTTTTACAGCAATAGTGGCTTGTTTTTTGACAGTAGGCTGACAGGAAAGGGGGTATGAGAGAGAGGGAAAGACATGCTGCCCCAATATTGGCTATGTTTAAATATATTTGTTTCGGACTAAAAAATTAAAGTTGGGCTGGTGCTAAAAAACAGTATTTGCTTTCATGTAGCTGCTGCATTTGTTTCAGGAGGGAGAGGAGAGGGGAGGGGATTGGTCATGTTTTTGTGTGACAGTAGTTGCATTTAAATTACAAATCAGATCAAGGCATACATGGGCAATGTGGAGTCAACAAGCCATCTCCATGTCATGTATTTAATCTACCCAGCAAATTAACCAGGTGAGTCCAATCTGCACAGGTTAATTCACGGTGAAGTTGGACTCACCTGCTTCAGTGGCTGGGTAAAACAAATACATGACATGGAGATGACTTGTTGACTCCACATTGCCCATGTCTGGATCAAGGGTATGCCGATATTCCGCTAAATTCCACAATGCAAAGTTTTATAATTCCTTTATTTTCTTTAAATACAATTAAAATTGCACATGAATATGTTTGTTAATGTTATACCTCTGAAAACAACATGGCAGATGCAGATGAAATAACCACATGAAATATATCCATATTTCAGCCTCTAGTAGGCTCCATCATCTTCCACCTACTTCCTGTCTTTTTCCTGTCTTTAAGGTCTAGATGCAGATCATGTGGTATGTGATGGAGGAAAAAAAGTGCTTTCGATTGCAGTTTCGCGAAATATAAAGATTTAAATACAACCAAAAAACTATTTCATCTAAGTGTAAAAACTTTTTATAAAACAGTTTGTTTGTTGTTGTTTTCTTAAAAATTACACTGTTTCCATTTTGAGAATCTATTTTCATAATTACATTTTTTTGCAATTTGATGGTTAATGGAAATGCAGCTAATGATTGTGATGCAGCTCAGGATTGTGTTTACCTACAGCAGCAGTGTCAGCAGGTAAACATAATATAGGGTGTGGGTAAAAACGGGTTATTGACCATAAAGGAAACATTAACATCAGACATCCATATTGCCCCGATTTTAATATCCGTCCATTGTCAGAGAAAACCTATTAAGGGCTGCAAAGGGTTTAAAATGGGGCAGAGGCTGCAGAATTAGGATTCACTTAAAGCAAAACATGCAGCATTCACATTTGAAGACGGCCAACTTAAAGTACAAATATAAATGGAGTTAAGAATACACTGGTATAAAATGGAAGGTTACAGCTCAGCACAATTTTCATCCAGTGCAAAAATTCACGTGTTTCAGAAGTCTGTGGTTGTATGGTGGCAAAATGTGGCGATGATCACAAGTAATGTTTAAACTGGATTTTTGCTTGCTGAGAGACTATGCCGAAAGCAGGCTTGGGTTTCCTAAACAAATATAGATAAATGTATGTTTCTTTTCTTTTTTCTTTAGAGCAACGTGAGGCTGAAGGGTGGAGCCAGGCTGGGAGAAGGTCGAGTGGAAGTACTGAAAGGCAGCGAATGGGGGACGGTGTGTGACGACCGCTGGAACCTGCAGTCAGCCAGCGTCGTTTGCAGAGAGCTTGGCTTCGGCAGCGCAAAGGAAGCTCTTACTGGTGCCCGCATGGGTCAAGGTGGGAAATCACCCTTGTAAAAGAGGCCTTTGTCTCAACAGGTTTTACACCAGGTTTAATAAAGGATAAATAAGATTTCACTGGATCTCGTTCCAAGTTATGAACACCTGTCGTCAATGTTTTATCATCATCTGAGAACTAGAAGGAAAGACTCGAAGCTAATATATAAGCTTAACTCCTGTGCTGCACTACAACCAGGATCTCTCTCCTTAAGCTCATCAGAGCAGCGATTTTCACCAGGGTGACAATGTAGAACCGCACTTTATGCAAACTGTTAGTGTCTAATGAGCTAAAAATGCCATTTTTCCGCAGCATAATGATCTACAAAGCGTGTAGGTATGTTTAATTTAGGTACAAAATTCCAAAAAAGAAAAAAAAAAACTATCCACTAGACATTGTTTCCAAGTTTAAAGACATTTCACTTCCCATCCAGGAAGCTTTTTCAATTCAAATATCAGAATTACTGTGGAGTTCTAGGCTTTATAGAGTGGACCAAAACAATGCCTTGTTTTGGCTTAGAAAACATGCAAATTGAACCAGGAGCACGGGTCCGCCCCTTAAGAATACTGAGCCATTTGGGTTCTTTGTTGGCCTGCAATACCTGATACTGGTCTATGCCTCTGTAAGGGGGGTCGTTAACGGAAATCGTTGGCCTGGCTGAACAGGCGAGATGGTTCGTCCCCTGTATGGGAGTCAGGGTTGAGATGATAGCGGGAAGGAATCCACTCTATCGCTGCTTTGTAGGTTTTTGAAAGCTGAAACCTGAGTTCACACTCTGTTTAATTTTGATTTTTCTTTCTTAACATAAATGGCTTCCTTCACACACCTTTCAAACTACCTTTCTTCTAAAGGTACAAAATCAACTGTGTTCCCTGGCTGAAATGCTCTGGAGAACCTTTGGGGTGAGCTGAAGGCAATAGTGCATAAAGGAGGACCGAGGAATCAGACTGATCTACTAAGGTTATGCATGGTCAAAGATCTGTCTGTGTACTCCAACTTTATGACATTTTACTGGACAAGACTAAGTGCTGTAAAAAATAGGATTATACATAAGCATTAGTACCTTGATATGTTTAATACAATAATTTGATAACACTGGATTTGCTTTTCTCCACAAATAAAAAATCTGGAATCAGACTATATTAATTATATTATTTTAGGACTGTTCCACTAATTTACCAGGAGCTCTAATAAGGGCGACTAAAGCTGTTCTTCATCATCTCTGATGGGGGAAACTTTTCAACCAAAAGGCTTTCGTGACGTTGCATAGTTCTTCATGTGGAAATGTGTGTTTTTCTCATTTGGGTATTTCCTTTACAAGGTACAAGTGTGGGTATTTGGCTAAACGGGCGAGAAATTCCGTTAGGTAAGAAAACAGGCAGCCTTTTCAGCACCGGTTCTGGGAAATGCCAGGAAGGAGTTCCTCTTCTTGTGTTTGCATATTATAATCAGCACATGGGAGTAAGTTGGCTGATGAGGTTTAGCATGGATCCGTTAGATGAAGCAGCATAGCCGTGATGCGGTTGGATGGGTGTCTGACCACCAGCTGCCTGGATTAGCCAGAAACATCCATGTAGGTCAGAAGGAAGAGCACCTAAATGGCAGCCATTTATAAGAAATACATCAAGCACTACATGAAGGAGTCATGTTACATTCTAGAGTCGGATTCCTAAATTTCATTGTAAAAAAGAAAACAGTCGATAGCTGAATTAGTCTAACAAGAATGTTAAAAGTCAGACAGCTTTCTTGGTAGATCTATTTATTGTGATCCTGCATTAAGTTTTCAGGATATCAACACAGGCTAATTTAAAGGAAACATTTGCAACTAAATAAAATAATAATGTTAGAAAAGTAACATTAGGAGATAAAAGTACTACTGTAAAGAAATGTTAATTTTTTTTCCAAAAAAAAAAAAATATATATATTTGAAGGTCCTCCATAAAATTCTTTAGCTAGTTTGACTCCAGATCTCGTTCTTTTTTTTCAGGAATAGGTCCAATCTACATGAATGAGGTGAAGTGCTTTGGAAATGAGAAGTCGATCTGGAACTGCCCGTTTAAAAACATTACATCTGAGGATTGTCAGCACATGGAGGACGCTGCTGTCCGCTGCAACATCCCCTACATGGGCCTGGAGAACTCGGTCAGACCTTACCTCCTTACTGAAATGTTCACATAACTGTTGGTCTTAATAATAATTTAAAATGTATTTAATTAGTTTGAGCATAAGAGATTGAATTAGTTCCAGATTTTAATCAAACAGTGGGAACACTGTGTTTGTTTCCGTGTACATTTAAAACGAAATGTATCTTGAAAAAGTTCAATAAATTTTGTCACTCAGACAGTAAAACCAATACATTTAGATTCATCGCACATTGAGTCTGAATTTCAAAAAAAGCTGGCGTGTTGCAGGTGATCTACAAAGATTGCTTTGTTTTTGGTTTTGAGTCATTAAAATAAGCATATTGCATCTTTTATTGGCAGTTTGAGATTATTACAACACATTTTTAAAAGATAATAATCATACTGCCCATCTCAAAGTGCTACAAACAAAAGTTGGAAATAAAATGATGAGAATGACTTAAATTGAAGTTAAATATAAAAAAAATAAATGAAAAGGGAGTGTTGTGTTTGTTTGCTGCTTAAAGAAAATCATGAGAGGAAAAAAAATCTGTGTTTTCTATCTGTAATGTTGTACGCTGGGCTATTATTATTATATATTTATTTATTAATATTATTCTATGCTTGGTTAATATTACTATTTATTTCTACTACTATTTATTCATATTATTCTGCTATTGCTTCTAAAAGTCCTCATATGGTTACATGTGCAAAGTATGTCTGTCATTCATGGGCGTAGGTTTGCATAGGGACCATAGGGACATGTCCCTACCAAAATTTTGAACCGACCTAATTGTCCCGACCAATAATTGGATGTGAGCAACATGTTTATAATTTACAGTAGTTGTTGCAGCAGTGGCTTCTTTTCCTCTCGCAGCTCCTCTGCCTGGTCTCTCCTGTCCCTTTCACGTAGCAGCGCATGGAACTGTGCTGCGCTGTTTAACTCCACTCTCATTGGTTGTTCTGCCCTAAGTTCCGCCTTCTCTCTCTCTGATTGGCTGTTTACTAGTCCGCGTGTGCTTGGAGCACAACATTGAAAATTTATTCACACTAGAATGCAGCGGTTACAACAATTAATATTAGGCTACAAAACTAGTCCCAATAAAAAAAATGAATATCATGTACACTAAAAAAAAAAAACCTTTTTTTTTTTATTTTATAAAACGAAATATTCTGAGTCAGCCAGGAGTTCTGAAGGCTGCTGGAAAAATGGGCAAATAAAGGCTGTAAGCCATCAACATTTCTGATTCTTAGCCACAGCCAACTAAAAAAGAAAATGTGAGGGTTTCCTTTTTACTGATATTTAGTTGATATTACTGTTTTCATTTTTTTGTTTTTATTTTTACAATTTTGCTTCATTACCAGTAAAGAGCGAGTATCCTTCTATCAAATGTGTTGTGGAGTGGGAGCTGAGAGATAAAGACAACAAAGACCTGTTCTGCATCCGATTCCCAGTTCAGATTGTGAGCTAAACCACCATAATAGAAGAACCTCAGATGAGCTGCTTTTAAGAAGGGATTCAGCTTTGAGTAAAAAAAAAAATAATAATACAAAATCTAATATCCCTGGTTCTTGAGACTTTTATCTAAGTGGGTTGCTCTGTGGGGAAAGGCACATTTTACATTTATATTACTGTATGTTTTAAAGTCTCTATACTCCAGTTAATGATGAATCACATACTAAATTAGTTGACGATTATTGAAATAATTAATTAATATGATTCATTTTTTTCAGCCCCAGATGAAATACATGAGATGGGCTACACAGAGTAACTACAGCCCAGATGTTCAACTTTTATAGTGAAGTTAATATTTTAATGAATGTATTATTTTGCTTGATACAGAGAGAGAATAGTAGGTACAAATATAAGAGTGGGGTTTAACTCTGCACAATTGTATATCTTCAAAAGAAAATACTGTATTTACCTTCTCTCTTAGTCGTTCAAATGAAACCGTTTTCAAAGTGGAAAACAGTCCTAATTCCACATTCATCAGAGCCGGTAATACTTCAAACATTGATAAACAGCATCTAATGAGTGTAGAGCTTATAACATTTTTATTAATGGAGCAAAATATTGCTTTTCTCTTTTAACAATGAATTCCTCTTATCAGTACGGATGCTCACATCCAGCATAAAAAAGGGCATGCATATTGCATAGCACCAATGACACCAGACCAATAGTGTCCCTACCAAAGTTCAAATCAAACCTACGCCCTTGCTGTCATTGTACCAATGCCTGCTTTGTGGAAACATGGACCACAAGTCAGTTTACTCCGGAAACCTCTTCAAGTGCTTTCAGTTATTTAGAACTGTTAGGGTTCCAGTGTCTGAAGTCAGAAAATTATCTGAACTTTCTCATGATATTCTAATCTTTTTAAGTGTACCTGTACATGTATGTGCTACTCTAAGACACTTCTTTGGTTATTAGTGTGAAAAGCTAAGCTTAGTTCAACTAATACTTCTTCATTATTGCTTCTTAACTGTGATTTAACTCTATTCAGGTTATGGTTCTAGAAAAAGAGAATTTGTGAAATTGTTCTCTTGAAGCACTTTTATTTTTTTTCAAACATGCAGCATTAGTGCTTGAACAGCTTCATGTTTTCTAAACTCCTTTTGCTAGTTTAACCATATCTCCAGTACAAACAAATGCTTTGTGTCAATAATCCATTAAAACCTACCCTTCATCCAATACAAATGATCATAGATCGAGGCATGAGGGTGGATTTTAATAAACTGTTGGCAAAAATAGAGCTTCTGCATATTTCAGAAGGATTTGTGAAGAATCTGGTCCCTCTACATCTATGCTTTGCTTTGTAGTCCCCTAACCCATCAGTCTCACACAGATCCGAATCACAGGAGGACGAACTCGCTATGAGGGCCGCGTGGAGGTGCTGAGCTCCGACTCTAATGGGACTGAGAGCTGGGGTCTGATCTGTGGTGAGACTTGGACCACTAAGGAAGCCATGGTGGCGTGCAGGCAGCTGGGGTTGGGCTACGCTAACCAGGGCTTGCAAGTAGGTTACTAACCCTACCAGAACTAACTTACTGCTGTAAAGCAAATATTTGCATTCTTATAGTATATATTGCACATTCAAATTCAATATACTGTCAAGAAGGGAAACAGTGTGAGGCAAACTTTTTTGGTCAAGAAGTTCTTTAAAGTTGTCCTGTGTACCTCTTACAGAACCAGTACAAAGCAGGTTTTGGGTCTGGGCTTCTCTTTTTTTAAGATATCCAACAAACTACTGTAATGATTTTTAACAACAAGAATTAGATATCTGAATTCCCTGCATATTTGCATAAAAGCATACAGATGGTGCATGTCCAGGTATATTTGGTCCCATATCAATAATACTTTCCGGTTGATCCACATTATAATCCAAATTATAATCGTTAATAAAGGACTAAATGCATATGTATTTAAGTAGTGTATTGCATTTCCAGTGTGTTGCATATCCAGTCCAAACTGATTCATTTAGAAGTCAAAATATTCTTTATTTTAAAATGGAAAATAATTGATAATAATCGATTTAAATTAGAATAGAGACATATTTGCAACCATAGAAAAGAACAAAAATTCCATACTTCTGAACTTCCGGTTATCTAAATTTACTGAGGTAGGTTCCTGTAGAACGTTCTTAAAAAGATAAAATTCAATCCCTTAAGCCTAATATCAATCTGTTGTGAATGGTTACAATGATTTTATGTAATCTTTTTTGCACTGTCCAAAAAAAACATAGGTCTTCTTCTTTGCAAATTATTTTTGAAAAGAAAACTCATAAATCCATTTCTGAGGTCAAACACAACAATAAAAAACTAAGTCAACTGTTCGTGAAATGAGTGCATTTTCCCTTGATTTAAGCAGAAAAGTAAGCCAATTTTTTGTTGCAGTAATTTAAAATAAGAAATAATTTTGTAATGCATAATATCTAATTAACTTATTTCATGGAGATAATTAATTTTCATTTCATTGGCAGATCATCTTATTTATGTTCCCAAATTAAGGCCAAAAACACCTATTTTAAGAAAGTCTTACTCTTTTTAGATCAGTTTTTGCAGTGTGGTGAATCCAGCCTCTTTAGCAGCAGCATTTCGAGAGTGTTTACTGTCATGTAATAATGTGTCTGGCTTGGCAGCAGCAACTAAAAAGCCTCTCTCAGTTCAGACACCCAGGGGAATCAAATGGTATGAGCTAGTAACGGTTTATGTCTCTGCATTTATATGCATATTTACGACAATGGAAGTTATGTTGTCTACTAGTTTACATAAAGACTTTTTAGTCCAAACATTGAACTGGACACAGTTGCATTTTATTCCAAGAAAAATGATCAGGCATGAGCATTAGTATATGTCAGTATTATTGTAATTTTATATGCAATATATACTTTTCCAAGCATGCAACATTGTTTCTCAGGCCTGTTATGTGTAAAAAAAAAAAAAAAAAAAAAAAAAAAAACTAAAACAGGGATCATAAAAAGCTTTTACTCCAACTGAGTGTTACTCATCTCCATAGCTACGTGGTGACCTCATCTGGAAACCACGCTGATCTCCTGGCCTCATAAAGACTAACCAAAGAGCTGCTTCCACAACACATTTTCCACTGCCTGAGGACTCCATATAAACACTGGGTAGTCTGAGTTTAGATAGTTCGCAGACAGGACAGGAAGTGTGTCCCCAGTCTAACTCCCAGCAGGACCTTTCTGCAGATCCGGATAGTGGGCGGCAGAAGCAGTTATGAAGGCCGGGTCGAGGTTCAGGTTGGGTCCAAGTGGGGCACAGTGTGCAGTACAGGCTGGACCACAAAGGAGGCCATGGTGGTTTGCAGGCAGCTAGGGCTCGGCTACTCCATGCATGCTATCACTGTAAGTAGGACCAAAATATCAACCTATAAAATGTGTTCTATTAATTTATTCATGCTCCACTAGAGGAATCACGAGTAAAACGGCAAGATAAAACAACTAATAGAAATGGAATGGATCAATACCGGTACTTTTTTTTACAGCCGATTATATTGTAAGAAAACTAAAGATCTGCATCAAAAGTTCAACAAGGCGCTATGTGAAGAGCTCTGATATTTAGAAATCCTCTTTTGTTTATGGTGATTAAACAGCATGGAGGGGAAAAAAGGCATAAGGCTGCCACAATATTAGAAAAAAACATGTTTGATTTGAATAAATACTGTATGAATTTTGTGACAGCAACAATAAAGAAATCTAACAGTCTGGGTATTTGTGAAAATATAAACTTGGATTTCTGATTCCTAAAATGGCATTTATCATAATAAATTACACTTTAAATCCTCAAAATAAAGTCAAATTGTAAAGGCATGAAAACAGTGTGTGATACTCTCTGACAAAAATAATCACACCCCTTAAACTTTTTACGTTGTATCCATTGTACATAATGGTCTAGCATAAGAAAGCACATAACTCTTACGTGGGAAGGAAAGGAAACATGCTTTAAAAATACAAATAAAAAAATGCTGAGTGAACATGTGCAGGCCCTACTTATTCATTAGCTTGTAAAACTGACTTTTCGTGTAATAACAATTAAAAGGATTTTAAAAGTTTGTCTTAACTCCAAAGGCAAACATCCACAGACTGGATATTTTTAGCCATTTGTAAATCAGAAACAACTTTTACGGCCAAGTTTTGGTGCACAAACCAACAATCTGACTTTAGTTTTGCACAGCTTGTATCTTTATCAACTGTACAAACAAAAAACATGGAATATAAACAAATGATTAGAAGAAATAAGAGTATCAGGTTGAAAATAGGATGATAGCATTTAGAAGAAGCGTGTGACTTCATAACGTCTTTTTCTTTTGTAAAAAAAAAAAAAAAAAAAAAAAAAAAAAAGAGGACACCAGTTTAAACAGTGCAAAAGATGTTGGTAGGGAAGCGTCCATCTACTCTAGCTATGAGATGTACAACCATAAGGTAAAAGTTTGAACAGCCTCGAACCAGGATGTGTGGGGCCAGCAGAAATGCTAGCTGCTCAAGTTTTGGCCCTAGACTTGTACAGGACATGGATGGAGGGAAAGCTAGCCCCAATAATCCTCCCTATAGACCTAATTTTATCTTGCAGTTTGACCTGTGTTGTTTCATAGATGAGCAAAACCACAAGGAGATGGATGTGCGCAAAACAATCTAAATGTTGCCATCGTAGAAAAACCACCTCAGGTTAATAGAAAGGGAATTTTCTAGGTACCCACCCTCATCTCCACTGTTTTTAGGGGGGGTTAGATCCAGATGGTTCTAAGCACAGTTTGTCTAGTTCCCAGATCAGACCAGTAACAATGGCGTCTTCTCCAAACCACAGGAATTTCCTCTATGCAGAGTCTTTCTTGAGGTTCTCATCAGAGTATTTCCTAAACATTGACAAAATCATTCTGTCATTTGAACCGAAAACAAATCGCTCCTGCTGATTGTTTGTTTAAAGACTTTTTTTTTTGTTTGAGAAGGGGGGGAACTTCTTCATTAGGTCCTTTGCAGCCACTATCTTTCATAATAGCCCATGCGATTTTAATTCTCATCAAAGTACATAAGTATTTTGCATTTAGGGCCAAAAGTTCCAGTCTGGTTTTGTCTGACCAGAGCAGCTAGCTCCACATGTTCTCTGGTTCTCCCTCTTGGCTACTGATATTCTACATGCAGAGCTTCTAACAGCTTTGTTTCATTGACAGTTTTCTTATCCCATTCTTCTATGAAGGCACAGAACTAATAGTTGCCATATTGGACAGATTCTCTTTTAAGAGCTGGTGTTCTCTTTGCAGTGTTCTTCACTGGAAGCTCTGCTCTAGTGTGATAAAGGGTTGGACTTTTGAGTAAAGCCTCAGTCCTCAATGCAGCCATCTGGCATCTAAATCCAGCACTGAAACATTTGCAGAATGCTTATCTTTATTTCTTGTTGCATTACTTTGAAAATAAAAGCCACTAAAGCCAAAACAGACAAATGATAAGAAGTTATTTTTGCAAGACATTTTCGGTTTAGACACAGTGCAAAAAGGGGTGTCCGAGTTATTGTAGTGTAAAGTTGAAGACTCTAAGAAGTTACCTCTCAAACAAAGTAACAGTTACCTCCTTTAAAAAACTTTATCAAAATATTCCTTAAGTTACAAAAATAACACTTAAATGGGTCATTTATTCAACTAATTTCTACCATGTGTACATTTGTACCCCTGTAATCAGAGTTTAAATCCAAGATTTTTTTTTTACTCTTGGTAAAAATCCAATAAGTACCAGTATATGAAGAGATTTCTTTGCAAATTTTCTACTCCTGCCACTCACTAATTTAGACAATGTCAAGATTTCAATGATAATAAAAAACTAGGATGTTTTATCAATTTGGGTTCCGAATTTATGGGGTGTATTTGGTTCCATTATTGTTGCAAGCAAAGAGAATGTTTTGTAAATAAAAAATTTGGGGGGAAAAATTTATGAAATTAGAGCATTTTGCTGTTTTCTCAGAATTATTCTTTTTTCATAGTTCAGTTTTTCTCATTTTTTTTTGCACAAATTTAGTTTATGTTTTTTACATTTTCTTATGTATTGTTATTCATGTTTGTCACATTGAGGTTTATTGATTGCATTCCTTTCAAACTGTGTTTTACAGATCCCGTTCTCTATAACTCTGGCAAGCGGGATTTGCTCTGAATTAAGATGCATTTCTACTGGTCTATATGGACATTAGAAGCAACATTTTTATTGTTCAAGAGCAATCGTTGGTATTGGGCTTGAAGGGATGAGAATGTGAAACCCACTTAAAACCGGAGAGACTCACATAGTGGAAAGTTGCAGCTAGAACAGTTTTTACTAAGATGACTGAAAGAAAGTCTTTGGCGCCCGGACCCCGGCAGAAGACTTTGATGCTGTAAATTGACATATGATTGGAATTTTCTCATGAGCTTAATTTTAAAAAGGATACTATTCGTTTAACTCAATCTAAAAACAGAAATTCAGAGGGATAAAAACTGTTAAAAGACACTGAAAAAATACAATTTTAAAAAATGTTACTGTAAAAAATACATTTTTAAAAAATTATTGAAAAAACTAAATCTGAGAAAAGCAAGAATTTACTCCCAGAACCCTTTAGTCAATTAAATGCTTTTCAGATGTCTTTTCTGGAAAGTTTTTTTTAATTTTATTTCATTTTCCAAAATGTGTTTTTTTTTTGTTTTGTTTTTTGTCTTTTGCTTAGAACAGTAATGAAACTAGATTCACTCCATAGGTTCTAATTAAAGCAAATGGTTGAGCTGGCATTTGTTAAGACACCTCAGGGGCAATGGGCTGATTATTAATGTATGCACCGCTTTGCATATCATTATTTGTAAAGTGCTTTAAAAATTCTGTTTCCTTTTTCTCCCACTTCCTGGTTGATATATTGTGTGTTGGTCCATTGACGTAAAACCACCCCAAAAAAATGCATTAATGTTTTTGAAAGTATTGTGTAAAAACTTAAAGGGATGTGAATAATATTCATAACTTTTAGATTATTATATTAAGAGAGAATAAGTGGTTAAATCAAAATGTTTCATCAATGGGTTATTTTTCAGTATCTTTTAGTCGGAACAGGTTTTATTAATCCTTTTTCGTGATCAGATCTGAATGTTGTCTTCTACAGTGTAGCCAAGTCCTGCACATCTTTCTAAATTACAGCTACACTCAAACTCAACTCCCAGAAGCTCCACTTGTGAATGATTATGTCCTGATTGCTGGGAACTGTTTGATTCTCTTTCTTCTATTCGTTTCTGTCTTTTTTTTGGTCTGCTCCTCTATAAGGAAACCTGGTACTGGGATAGCAGTAATGTCACTGGCATGGTGATGAGTGGCGTGAAGTGCATAGGAAACGAGATGGCTCTGAGTCAGTGCCAGCATCACAAAACGGTCAGTTGCCAGAAAGCAGCCGCCAAGTTCGCAGCAGGAGTCATCTGCTCAGAGAGTGAGTTGAGGCAGCGGCAAGAAATAGATTGTTTTTCAAGTCTGTCCTACATTGTTTCATTGTGAAAAAGATGAAATAGCTCGACAAATGCTTTGAGAAATAAAACTAAATGAGTTGTTTTATATCAATGTTAAGATGTCAATCAATTAAATTAAAAATAAGCATAAAGAATTTAACCTTTTGGGTTTTTTTTTCTCAAATGTATATTTTTAAATGAATGTTTGAAATCCAACATTAACACAACCCGTTGATGGTTTCTCCCTCTGTGTCCAGCGGCCTCCGACCTTGTCCTGAATGCTTCTCTGGTCCAGCAGACGGTTTATGTGGAGGACCGTCCTCTGCACATGCTCTACTGTGCTGCTGAGGAGGACTGTCTGTCTAAATCTGCAGCAAAAGCCAACTGGCCGTACGGACACAGGCGGTTACTCCGCTTCTCCTCTCAGATCCACAACATCGGGCGAGCTGACTTCAAGCCGAAGGCAGGGCGGCACTCGTGGGTCTGGCATGCCTGTCATGGGTAATTATTGATGGATAATTCCAAACAAAATACCAGAGGTTTACAGTTCTCTGGTGGGGGTTAAAATGAATTTTTTAGGAGGTATTTTGAAACCTTTTAGTATCATTGAATGTTGGGATTTGTGTTTACTGTTTTTATTTATATAAACCAAAGAAGAAAACATTGGGTAAAAAAAAAAAAAAAAGAAATATTTGGTTTAAAGTTGTTGATTTATACTGAATAGTAACACTACTACCATAAATACTAGACTTTAGAGAGATTTTATTTGTCATTTTGTTTACACAAGTGTAAAACAAAAAGAAATTTTGTTTGGAAACAGCTCACTGGACAATTTCATCTTTTAACAGTGCAGCCTTGAAAAATAGTAAAAATGACTGTAAATTTACAGTTCTAACAATTTTTTTTATTTATATGAATAATGATAATTATTTATATTAATAAATTGTTGTACTAATAATAATAATAATGATAATATCATGATACTACTACTGATATGACTACTTCTATGATTATTAGTATGAATATTACTATTACTGTTATGACTACTAATTATTCTACTACCACAGCTACTACTAAGACTGGTAGGCCTACTACTACAACAACTACTATAGCTAATGACTGCTAATACTATGACTAATGCTGCTATTAAACCCTCTACTACTTCTATGACTACTAGTACAATTATTACTATAACTACCACTGTGACTATTAATATGGCTATGATTATTACTCTGATTAATACTATGACTACTAATTCTTCTACTACCACAGCTACTACTAAGACTGGTACTACTACAACAACTACAACTACTATAGCTAATGACTGCTAATACTATGACTAATGCTACTATTAAACCCTCTACTACTTCTATGACTACTAGTACAATTATTACTATAACTACCACTGTGACTATTAATATGGCTATGATTATTACTCTGATTAATACTATGACTACTACTAATAAAACAACTATGATTACTTCAGCTAATGACTAACAAAACTATAACTACTAATACTATTAAAACTAGAACTACTTCTATGACCACTTGTACAGTTATTACTATAAATACTATTGCTACTTTTACTACGACTACGATTATTACTATGACTAATACTACTATGACTGCTAACATGTTTACAAATAAAACTGCTACTGCTAGAACTACAATTACTACAAATAAAGCGTACTAATACCATGGCTACAATACTACAAATAAAACTACTACCCCTCTACGACTACAACCATGACTAGTACGATTCCAATTATTACCTTGACTACTAGTGCTATGACTACTAATACCACAACCACTACTACTATTACTGCTATTACTACTATAACTACTCCCACTATTGAGACTACTTCTACTTCTATGACTATAACTAGTACTACTCCAGCTACTACTAGTACAACTACAATTTTTTTCTGCTCAGTCAAGGAAAATATAAAGAAACCCTTTAATACATTCTCTTTCATAAACTTATAAAAAAAGAGATACAAAAATTAAAAGTTGTTTTGTTTGTAGAGATGTATAAATGCTATGTTTTTATAAAGACTTTTAGGACTAATCTAGTCTGCTCAGTGGCACAGTGGGTAGCACTGCTGCCTTGCAGCAAGAAGGTTCTGGGTTCGATTCTTGGCCCAGGGTCTTTCTGCATGGAGTTTGCATGTTCTCCCTGAGCATGCGTGGGTTCTCTCCGGGTACTCCGGCTTCCTCCCACAGTCCAAAAACATGACTATTAAGTTGATTGGCTTCTCTAAATTGTCCTTAGGTGTGAGTGTGTGCATGAATGGTTGTGTGTCTCTGTGTTGCCCTGCGATGGACTTGCAACCTGTCCGGGGTGTACCCCGCTGGATACCCCTCGTGACCCCACTCGGGACAAGCGTGTAAAAAAAATGGATGGATGGACTAATCTAGAGGAATAAGTCAAAACAGTTTGTGTCCAGCGATATTAAAAGCTTATAATGGACCTTAGATCTGTACTAAGATCCCTAAATGAGGGAGAAGCAGCTCTGGCCATAGCAGAGCTATACGAGGCTCAGTATCAGGAAGTAGAGAAACTCAGATTTACAGTTTGCAGCTGTAAGTAGTAGTTTACAGCTCAGATGACAGCTGCTTGTCATATGTCATATATAGGAAAAAAAGTGCCAATGTGTCATGGTTTGGTTATTTATTTAGTTATACATGGACCACTTTTATTCTTCAGTTTCATTCTAATGCATGTCATTCTAATTTTTTTACAGCCACTATCACAGCATGGACATCTTCACCCACTATGACCTGCTGAATGCCAATGGCAGCAAAGTAGCAGAGGGTCACAAAGCCAGTTTCTGCCTGGAAGACACCGACTGTCACGAAGGTGAGTCTTTTGGTTTACCTTGTTTAACTTAAATTAAAAAAAGTCATTATCTTATTATTTGTAAACAAATGTTTGTTTGTGATCGGAAATTCTGAACAAATATATCTGTTTTTATGTGCATTTCTTTCAAAATAGTAAATGGATATTATTTATAACCTTCTCAGTAATTAAAAAAAATCTTTATTTGCTTTACAGCAATCAAAACCTCACTGATTGTGGACTATTGTTTTCTGCTGGTATTTTGGTAATGAGCACCTAGGCCATCTCACTATCGTCAAATTTTTTTTGGCAAGCACGTAGAAATGTTTTGCTTAAGAAAATTTGCATACAAATTTAAACATTTTAAACCAGAAACAAAACTTTTAAAATATTTATTTAAAAAAAAAAGGGTTTATAGAGTAACTTTGCTGTTTTCTCAGATTTTGTTTGTTAAATTTTTTGTTTTCAAATGCATTCTTTATATAATTGTTTTGTATTTTAATACAGATTTACATTTTTCAGATCTTACTTTTTTAAGAAATTATTTATTGATAATTCAATTCATGAAACTCAATCTGAAAAACTTTTTCTTTCAAACGATCGAAAATATAAAATCTGCATTGAAAAAACTAAAACAAATGTTAATTATATGTTAAAAATATATATATTTTTGGAAAAAAAATATTTTTCATAATAACATCTGAGAAAACAGATGCAAACTTTTCACTTTCATTTCTGGATAGATTTATTTTTTTTTTTTTTTTCAATTTATAAAATCTGTTTTTTCAACAGTCACTGATAAATAAATAAATCTTCAGCTACATCCAAATATTTCCAATTAATTTTTAGGCTTGGGCTCTACTAAAAACCTTAACATTAATACCAATTTGAGGGAAAATGCACACAGAAAGCAAAGATAAAACCTAAATCTGCCAAAAGTATTAATAGTTTGGGGCTTATGGGTATTTTAAAACATTTGATGTTTGTGAACAAGTTTAATAATTTTGTAACTAAGTGTTTTTAAATAAAAATTGATTGAATTGATTCTGCTTTAACCCTTTATTCTGATGATTTCATGTACATTGAAACCTGAACAGAGGGAAACTAACTTTTAAAACATGCAGGGCAGTGTGCCCTACAGGTTAGGTTTGGAAATCCCTGTTTTTGAACAACAGTTCTAACATCCAATGGATTCAGGCCAATTTGCTGTAAATCCAGCACAGCAAGGCCACAGTCATTAAATCAGGTATTAGTAACAACAACCTTGTGGTATAGTGCTGGAAAATAAAGCATAAAACAGAGAAGACATTGAGCTGACACCAGTACATGACATTGCTAAGTAAGGTGGTGGGAACATTTACTTGGATCTTCCTATTAACTCCCACCATTTCTCTGTATTGTTAAGGTGTTTCCAAACGGTACGAGTGTGCTAACTTTGGTGATCAGGGCATCACTGTCGGTTGCTGGGATTTGTACCGCCATGACATTGACTGCCAGTGGCTTGACATCACAGACGTCAAACCTGGAAACTATATCATGCAGGTGGGTACATCAGTCTAATTGTTTATAGAAGTATATGTGATAAGCTCAGCTTCATTGCTTCAAGGAACTCAGAGCAAGACGGAGAACCACAGAGGCTGTAGGTGTTGCTTACCGGAGGCGGTCTGGAACTGAGCGGATGAGGAATTTTAGAAAGTCAGCTGCTGTTTCAAGATTACTCTCTGCTTGGAGTGTTTATCGAATTAAATAGTAGGGGTCTGAGTATTGGAGCTTGATGAATCCCACAGGTTGAGATCATCCTAAATTTAATTATCCAGTGTTAAAGTCACTTTTGATGGTGTTTCAGCTTGACGCTGTTAACAAAACATATTTTTTTTATTTAGGGTTGTGCGAATACATCCCAAAAAGTCTGAAACCTAACAGAGAGTGAACAGAATGTTTAATTTTTTTAATTAATTTAATTAAAGTTACAGTGTTAAAACTCTCCTTATCCATCTTTGTGTTTTCCACCCACTAAGGTTGTGATCAATCCAAATTATGAAGTAGCAGAGAGTGATTTCACAAACAATGCTATGAAGTGCAACTGCAAATACGATGGACATCGGATTTGGCTCCATAACTGCCACCTCGGTAACTAAAAACAGCCAATAACATTCAAACTTAATGTCAGACTTGTTGAAATTTATGAATGCTGCCCCTTGTCTGTTGTTCTTAATGTCTCCAGGGGATGCATTCAGCGAGGAGGCAGAGAGGAGATTTGAGAAGTACCCTGGACAGATAAACAACAGGATTTCCTAATTTTCCAGGACTCACTGCAGACCAAAATGCCGACGCCAGCTGATTGATATAAATAAACGTGTCTAGTTTATACAGAAACACACAATCCCTTTGTTTACAGGTGCTCACATTGATCCCAGCCACCATATTTCTTCATAGTTATTATACTTGAAAATTCAAGTGGTAATGATAATGTCCTCAAGTGTAATATGGGTTATACATGTTTTTTTTTACAAATTAAGTTTTCATAGTCACAAAGTCTAATTGATGTACAGCTTTTGTTGAGTGTTTTAGTTGCATATCTGAATGAAGCTTTCATTTTCATTTTTTTAAACAATAAGTAGGTTGATTTTATTTGCTTTTATTACTCAATTTCCAGCTATTGACCTTGATAAAGTTTAATTTGCCTTCAGTAATCTGAACAGAATCTAAAGGTTCTGATATTTTCCACTGTCTTGAAAACTGTTTTAAGCCTTCACTTTTCAACAGTTGGCACGTAACATAAAAAGTTTTAATATTTTATATTGGGGTTTTATTGATGGACCAACTGACAGTGTTTGCTGTGAAGCACAGTAGCAGCAGCATCATGCTGTGGAGTGGTGGCTCTATAACATTAAAAGTTTACTTTTTTTTTTTTTTATCAAGCTAACGGGGTATAAAGACTGCTCCAAGGCATTGTTCCTGATTAAGAGAAGACATTTAATGCAAAAACTGGTCTGAATATAAGAAAAATATTCTCAAGATAAGTGAATTTCAAGAAAAATTGACTTAGATTTATTTTTTGCTGTGTAGATTTCTCAAACTGTGCATAATGTTTTTTTTTTCTTTTATTTAAATTAGAATTTTTGCTCTAATTTAAACAAAACAGTTCAAACACCTTTGAAAAACATCCAGGTTTTACCAGTCTGCCATCCTACATTTGTACTAGCAGTGTTTTACTACTTTGTTGGTGAGGACAGCTGCAATATTTCATGAATGTATTTATTTCCATTATAAAGGTGCTCATAAGCAGTTTGTGTCTATGAGCAGTTCTTTTAAGCTAATAAGCCCCTGAGTTTATTTGACCCGTCAACGTCTCTCAGCACTCCCGAAAAAGGAAAGACTGCCTTCATCTGACAAAGTCTATCTATGATGATATAATAAGCACATATAACGATGCTCTGAGTGAGATATAAACCTGCTGCCAGTTGGTGCCAAGGGGGTTCAACCCAATCCACTGCTAATCCCAGTCTTCAATAACGTAGATTGGTAATCCCATTAACCTCTTCTACCAATCACATTATCCACGGGCCCAGATTTACACCAGATTACTCACACAAGCTGCCAATGTTTCATGTTTCTATTCTCTGCCCTGCTGTGGCAGATGTCTTGAGTTTTACTTTCCTATCACCCTTCATCCCCTAAACATGCTAAGAAAGAAGAAAGAAAGAAGAAAACTTTATTATTTTGAAATAATAGGTTTATAATTGCGAAATGCACTAAAAGAAGATGTGAAGAATTATGAGAGCTTCAGAGCGTGTCTTCTGGAGCTAAAACAGCAGAACTGCAGGATGTGATTGGGATGTGGTTCTTCGTTTATAAAAAATTTAGTAAGTGTCTCATTATTGTTGTAAGCAAATAACACATTTTGTAATGGAAATTTGGGAAAAAAGAAATGAAACTTTGAAAAACGTCTTAATTAGGAAAAAAAGGTTTTAAGAGAAACTCTTCTTTTTTGTCATATCATATCTTTTCAAATTATATCTGATAAAATTTCTGTTTATTAGACTCAATTTTTAAAATTGCACTGTTTCAAACTGCGTTTTATTAGATCAAACTTCTTCACTTCTGGAGGTGAGCTTTTCTCTGATGTGAGCAGCAAAGACGCATCTCTATTTGCCATAACATTTATATTGTTTGATATGCTTTAAGGGTGAGCGTTTTTTTATTGGGCTTGAAGCATAGATAACGAGATCTGTAAAAGGCATTTGAAAAGAATCTTAAAAGCAAAAATGGAAGAAAAAAAAATGTAATACCCAATCTATAAAACAAAATTTCAAATAAATATAAATTGGTGAACATGCTTAGTGTTTATATTGTGTTTTAAGTTAAGAGAATGTGATCTGTGAAACACGATTTGAAAAGAATGTAATTTGTAAATCTGAATAAGACATATAAAAAAAAGAGTAACGTATAAAAATCGGCAAAGAAAAAAATATATAATTTGAATAGTCAGCAAAGCTACTCTCTTACAACAGAGTATTATGAAAATAAAGTTGTTAGATTAGGACTTTATTTGCATAATATTACTAGAAAAAAAGAACTCATAATAGGTGATTAAAGTCATGATAGAATAAAGTCATCACATTATAAGTCCTTTCAGAAACAATATTTGAAGAATTTCTGAGCAGAACAGCCAAACTACCAAACAGCAATCTGAGCTCGGTTTTCAAACATAATAGCCTAATAATTTGATGCTAAAAGGTTTATTATTTCCTTATTTGTAAAACTGATTTGAAAGTGTAACTTCACAAGATTCTCAACAATCATCATTTCAATCCAGGGGATGATGCCGCAGGACTTCTCATTAAATAATATTGATTTTACTCTCATAGCATTACGACTAACCTCAGAATGTTACAACTTTAATCTAGGAATATTATGACCTTTTTTCCCATAATTCTACTACTACTGCCTGTCAAAAATGGGGAGAGTGGCAGCCTAGTAGTTGGGCGATGTAGCTTGGAACCCTGAGGTTCTGAGTTTGAGCCCCGATCCCACAGACTGCCTCTCTGGGACTCTGAGCAAGATCTTTAATCCCCAATTGGTCCCCAGGCGCCCCACAATGGCAGCCCACTACACCCCAAAGGGATGGTTTAATGCAGAGGTCAATTTCTCCAATGTGAGATCAATAAAGTTTAATTATCATTATTATTCAATCATACTCTCTAAAGCATTTTTTTTTTCAAAACATGTATCCTGGATTGCCTGTTTTTCAAATTTCCATTTACAAAATATGTTCTTTCTTTGCAACAGTAGCGGATTAAAGCTCACTCCATAATGGATTTTAAATAGCTCGTTTATCCCCTGCTTTGTTTTCAAGTTGATTAGAAGCAAGATGTTCAAATGTTGAAACCATGTGGTTCCAAAAGAGAACTTTCTGTTTTAATGTTCTCTCCATTGGTGTGATGGACTAACATCATATTTCAGCAGACAATTACTTTGTAATTTAAATAAAAACTGTTTTCACATGAGGATATAGCACATTTAAATGGGATTTAAGCCTGGATTAAAACAGGGCATCATAACTTCTTTATGGTGGCCTTTGGATCACTAATTTTAATTGTCATTAAGTAAAGAAATAACAGCAGGGAAACAAATTTAGTGTTTTTTTTAACAATGGGTTAAATGGGAATGTTTTTATCTTTAGTGAATTAAATCATTTATAAAATATATATATATATATATATTTATATATATATATATTTATTTATTTATTTTTTTAGTTACCCAGGTTATATTTGTCTAGGGTTTGTTGTTTCATATGGGCGTAATTCAGCACCCTCAGAAGAAGCAGTTACCGTCTAAACCAGAGTTTTGAAGCACTGACGACCTCAAACAGAACATCGCAATTTTAAATGTTAGTATATTAATCATAAAGTAACAATAAAACACTGTGGTTAATTAGTCGCATGAACTAACATTTAAGATGTAATTTACAGAAATAGGTTTTTAGAGGGGAGAAGAAAAAGTGTCGCTGCAAGTCATCTAGGAGTCCCATAAGTATTTAGAGATAAACAACTAAACTGTTTAATGTAGGTCTTAAAGTAAGTATATATTATTTATAGGGCTGCAACTAACAATTATTTTGCAAATTAATCTGTCAATTATTTATTTGATTAATTGATGGATTAATAATCAGATAGCAAAAGGTTGCTTAAAGATGTTTTTTTTACTAAATCAAACCAGATGAAACTAAAACATTTCCACTTGAGAAATTCTGGAAAGGGCATGTGGACAAAAAGTTTTTATCTTAATTACAAAATGTTTATATATTTTTTTAGTTTTTGGTATAATTACTGCTCTAAGTAGGTTTCTCTTTCAGCTGAAGGCATGTTTTACTGTCTCTATAATCCATTTAACGATTCAGCGATTATTAAATTAGTTGATTAATCATAATTAAGCCGATTGTTTCAGCCCTAATTATAAGTATTAAAGGTTGGCATGAGGGACATTGTTTTTTATTTTAAGAGGAGGACCACATGTTGATCAGTTTGCTAATGTTGCAAACTTTAAACTTAAGCCATAAATCCTTATTGATGACCTCTAAACGTCTGTCAGCCTATAGACAAATATTTACTAGCAGGTTTAAAGTTGTGTCATAAAAAACAATGTATACTGTATAAAACCTGATAATTAGGTACTTTGTTAGAAAAACAAATAAAAAATAAATAAAAAAACTAAAATGTCATAAATATGTTGCTGACAATTCATTCTGGGATTTCATACATAATTAAAAAACAAAATAAATACAGTCTAGCATTTTGGTTACATCTCAGGTTTTTATACTTTAATTCCAAAAAAAGAGTCAGCAAGCTGCACATGTTTACAATAATAAACCCAGCATGAATGAGGGAGCTGTTTAGATGATTGTTTTGTGGTAACAACACAAGGTGGATAAAAAGAACTACCCAGAGAGTTGATGTGGAAACTATTAGCTGGAGGTCCAGATGCGTTGGTTGCCAGAATTCCCAGGGAGTTTTCTCAGGATTCTGGTCCATGAAGCATTTTTTTGCATTCAGGTTCTGGATGGAATGAACCACTGAAGTCCCAAAGGAAAATAATAAACACCACGAGTAAATCAGCTGGATCACTGCAGCACTGTCCTTTTGACTACTTTGCCTTCTTTATCAACGGCAAAGTTATAGTTCTTAGGATTATCCAGTGCCTCTTCGATTCGCTGATCCAGGTTCTCCAAGGTGATAAAGTTCTTAGCCTCCTCCTGGTAAAGAAAAAGACATAAAATAAATGGTGAGATTTAACTGACAGGTGGGATTCTGACTTTGAGTGTGTTCCACCATCTACAAATATACCTGCAGCTGTAAAATCTCCTTCTCTTTTTGCCTAATGAACTCCTGTAGTTCCTCTTCACGCTGAACGGCAGCTTCCATTTTCTTGATCTCAGCTTCCTCCTCCTCCTTCTGGATCCTTGAAATTCTAAAACAGGAGAAATGAAGGAAGTCGTTTGTTACAACGAGGCAACATCCCCATCTTGAATACTCAGTATGAGGTCGTCCTCACCTGGCTTTAAGCATCCGGAGGTTTTCCTGGTTGTTCCAGTCCATCAGAGCTCGATGCTCCTCCTCCTCCTGCCTCGCTCTCTCTTCCGCCTGCGAACCCGTCTCCTCTTCGTATTTCTTACGCAGCACCTCTTCCTTGAACTCCAGGCTGGCAAAGGTAGAACAAGCTGAATGTTTCAACCACAGTCAAGACCGATTTAAATCCTAATATTAACTAGAAAAGCCTAACTGATCCTTCTGTATAATAGCCACTAGTGATAGACTAATACATTAGCCGATACCTGCATGTGATTCATCAGTGCATCCAGTGTCTATGCCTTTAGACCGATTCCTCCATTTGCTATCCAATGTGAATCATTTTCCTTGACTTGTTAAGAAATATTTCTCTTTTGTTTACACTGAGACGTGTTTAACATCAAGGAAGTAAATTGAAGAAGAGAAGAAATATTAGACTAAATAATCAGCCCAAAAAAAGAAAAGCGGGAGCATATATCTGCATCAGTGCTTCTAGATGAAAATTACAAGGGGGGGCCAGGATTGGGCCAGCATTTATTCATGGGGGCAAAGAACACAACAATAAAACATAAAAATAAACAAAGAAGGCAAGATTGCACCATTTAGTGTATTAAGTAAGCCTCATAACCAAGGATGCAGACCCCTCATCTAACAGATGAAAACTGTGATCCTATCTTGGTGATGCTTAAAGCTAACTGCTATTTCTAAACAATCGCTAAAGGTAAATTTTAAAGGAGTAATAATAAAATTGGTCAAAGAGATGAATCAGCTACAGTCTCTTCTGTCAGCACATATCATATTGATTTAGTGTTACCCTACAAAGACTGATCTTAAAAGCAAAACATTCTTAAAATAAGTGTATTTGCTATTAATTTGAACAGGTTATTGTGAGGATCTGCCAAATATGCGAGTATATGCTGATAAAAATAAGATAAATATTATGCACTTGAAATAAGTTTACTTTTTCTCTTTTGTTATTTTTAAACGTAGATCATCTTATCTTAATTGGCAATTTGTCTAAATTTCCAGCTGAAATCAAGGGGAAATACACTTATTAGAAGAAAAAAATGTATTTATTTATTTATTTAATTCATTTTTTTTTTATTATTATTATTATTTTTTTTATGTGTAGTTTATGTTTCCAGTGCAGGGGCCAGGGCCAGCTCTTCAGGGGCACTGGCCCCTGTCTAGATCCCATGCATATCTGCTAGATATGCATATATAGGTCATGTCTAGTAGATATGCAGGGGGAAAAAAACCTTTGATAAACTGTGTTTTTTTTCCCAACGCAATATGCAGAATATATTCATTTTCATCTCATTAACTTGTAATTCTTAGTAACAGTCAGGACTGAACTTACCGCAGTGCCCTCATTATCAGCTCGTACTCCGAGTATCTCTCCTTGAGGACCACCATCTCCACCGGATCGACGGAGGGAGGCACTTTAATCCGTCCTTCTTTGGACTTGGCCACCGGGTCAGTGCGGGACTTTCGTCCGCGTACAGCCTCCACGAGCACGGCCGTCCTGGGCGCGAGGAGCCGGGCGGCCTGGAGGCTCCTCCCACCGAGAACCTGGAACATGTCCGCAGCTATAAAGACCTGTTTGGCAAACGTTGCTGGAGTGAGGAGTCGGTAAAGCGGCGAAGAAAGTTAACATTGAGGAACAAATGTTACAGAAGCAACATGGCAGCCATTTTTGTGACCTATCACAAGCGGAAGTAATAAAAGAGGGTCATTTTATCACTTTACTGCCACCTGTCGGCAAAATGGTGAACAGCGTTTCAAATCGTTAAGACATTGGGCTGCCAATGGAGGAAAAATTTCATTTTTTTTAGGAAATAAGTGTCTTATTGTATTTAAGTTTAAGTCAAATGTTTGAACAATTATTTAATGCAAAAAAGACATAAGACGTTGTTGAAGACAATGCAGTGCAGTGTTCCTATTCTCAAAGAAATTGGCAACACTACTTGACAAACAATTATTTTAATCCTTTTTCCCCATTCCTTTAGGAATTTGAGCATAATGTGTATATTCTAAGAAAGAAAAAAAGTGAACACACAAATTAGTAATAATACCTTAAACCTACAGTATTTTGTATTAACTCCAAGTAAAATAGTTAGTTTATGTAACATTAAAACCACATGCACCCATGCAGGCCTATTGGTGTTGGCATTTAATGTGCGTGTCCAAAAAGTAATAGATAACTGCATAATGAGAGGAAAATTACACACTCTTTTTTTTTTTTAAAGCAATCTAAATGTGAGCAAACAGAGAGTACAGTAAAGATTAAAGAACACACCAGATATTTCAGAGATAAATTTGTGGAGTAATTTACTTGTATTGTTAAATATGTCATGGAAACCCTAACAAGAAATGTGCATCCATTGGAAAAGAGTGACTGACTATATGAGAAATTAACCAGTTGAGGAACCAAGAGGTCGATGATGCCTCCGGAAGAACAGCAGTGATCCACAATTCAATCGATCATAAGAGAGGAGTTTTTATGCAAGGCTATTAAAACATAATAAGCATATTGAGGAAGGTGCCGTTTGGAGATTAAACTAAAGCTGGACTTGTTCTGCAGTATGCTGTATGCATGGAGAAAACATAATCTGGAAACATCATGTTGTAGACTTGCCTTCTTTATTCAGTCTTGGAAGAAAACCCATTTGTGGCTGCAAAAAGCTGAGACTGCGGTAAAAATGCACCCTCTGAAAATTCACTATAAAACCTATCCCATCATGGCTTAGAAAGTCCAAGACTTTTAAAAAGTATGTTCAAACATAATATATTTTGGGATTTAACAAAGAGGGACCAGGTGTGTTGTATTTTTTAACTATAAGATAATGCCTGTCTGTTTATACATATACTTAAGGCGTTGGTAATACAGATTGTTTCTATTTTTATCTTATCACTGAAGGCTTTTTTTTTTCTATTTTTAGAAAAAAAACCTCGGTGCAAGTGCATTGGGTTTATAACTCCATAAATAAGCTTGCCGCTTTAGAGGCTTTTTTCAGAGTATGCTTTAGACCGAAATAGCTCAAAAAGACCCAGATGGAATTTATAACCTCAAGACTGACATAATTTCTCTGGACTTGTCACGTATTAGTTTATAGTTATCATACCCCAAAATATACAATGCTGTCTATTCTGTTTCATTCCTTTGAGTTGAAAGTTATTGTTAGAAGTAATTTATTATGTTACAGGCCATCAATCAAGTCAGTACAAATACATCAGTCCTTTGGTGTCAGTCCCCATAATAAAATATATAATTGGAAAGGCCTGTGATTTTTAATAAGTCTGACACATACTAAATAAACCTGTCAGGTGACAAACAGAAGGTAGCCATGGAATATTCCATCTTTATGACTTAAATAAGCATTTAAATCTAAAATCAAACTTTAGCCTCTTGCTCACATATACTTAAGAACATCTTGAATGCAAATTAATACACAAATACACTGTAGCAGGTCAGTTATGTGTTTATTTAACTGGTTGTTGGTTGTTACAAGGACACCGCTTAATGGTGCCAACTTTGTACAGGTTTCACAGGTGTAAAGTACTAATTAGATCCAAAATCAACTGACAGTCACAAAGCTCCTGTAGAGAGATTGGTCAGGCTGATATTTTTATCTTTGAATGACTTTGTAGAGCATATTTGGCCCAAACGTCAATGAGACAAATGAATCCTACAGGGAAAAGCCTCAGAATTTCTTAGAATTTATTGGTCTTGAAAACTGGTAGTTTATTTGAAAGCCAAAGAGCCAATTAGCATTAATAAAAAGATTTGCCTAAGTCCTGCCATATCATTGAACAGAAATGGTTGATCACCATTGGCTTAAGAAATGTTTTAAGTTTACCGGATCTACATTATTACTGCAGAACCAGGTGCATGGCATTGTTTGACTTATTGGTTGAGTTCCAGGTGAAAAGATAGATAAGACCCAAACATTGAGAGACAACTGGAATTCTTTCCTCCTCCTTCACAAACAGTTGGTCAAATGTTTGGATACAGAGGCATCGAGAACGTTCAGCGGCTAACTCAGCTGCTTGGATCTTAGCATGATCCACAGAGAGAAACTCAACCAAAACGATACAGCCACCTGCCATCGTTACGTAACTAATGCAGAGCACCAACTCTGCCTTGAACAGGTTACTGTCTTCATGATGTGTGGTGTCAGAACGTGTGTAGAAGAAGGGGGACTTCTTATGGACCTCTTGTTAAGCACAAGGGCACTGCTGTCTTGAGAGAGATGAGTTTCTGAGTTTGGTCTGTTTCTTGGGAGAGTTGATGAATGGGTGTTTTGGAGAGAAGGACATTAGAAGAAATGTCAAGGGAGAGCAAAGAGAGTAAATAAAGGTGGGGAAGAACATTTTAAGGAAGAGATCAACAGGGTTTGAAGAAATAGGTATTGCGCTACGCTGACGACATCCAGGATTAATTTATAGCTGCGAGGGAAGGGTAGGTGAACCGAATCTCCTCCCCCTCCAAGAGTTTCCTGAGAGAAAAAAGGCAAAACAGAGGATATGTATCGGTATGTATCCTGACTAAGTTTGCTTAGAGCAGACAAAATTATTTCTCACCTGTATGCAGCTATTTCAATGTCAAGGGCCATTTTCACATTCAGAAGGTCTTGGTAATCTCTCAGGTAGCGAGCCATCTCCTGCTTCGCTTCAGTAATGTCCTGCTCCAGCTCACTTATCCTCACCTACAAATAGAAAAAAACACAACTGCACTTTTTAACATTCAATTGGAAAGTTGGAATACTGATGACAACGTCATCTGATTGTATTATATGGGGAGGAGCAGGTTAGTTATCAGTTTTACCTGGTATTTTTCCACCTCTTTAGCCTGTGTGTCCTCCAGATCCTCCAGCTGCTTGTTCAGTGAGTTGATCACATTTCGCAGAGCTTCAATCTCTGAGGAGCGGGACTGAAGGAGCCTGCGGTACTCCATAGTCTCCTCCCGGATGGCGTGCACAGCTTCGTTGTTCTTGCTGGCCATCTCCGCCACACTCGCAAACTTGCTCTTGTACCAGTCCTCAGCGGCTTGCATGTTCTTGTTGGCGAGCCGCTCGTACTGCACCCGGATGTCACGCAGGGCGGTGGAGAGGTCAGGTCTGGTCAACTCCACGTCCACGCTGATGTTAGCCACCTGCAGCTGAGCCTGAAGCTCTGCTTGTTCTTCTGCAAAGACTTTCTTCAGGAAGACTATCTCGTCACACAAAGAGACCACTGTGGCCTCCGTGTCACAGTTGTAGAGCACGGTCCTGCTCACCTCCTCCCTGGCTCTCTGCAGGCCCTCCTCTGCATCCAAACGGCGCCTTGCCTCTTCTTCATAGCGTTCCTTCATTTGCTCGTACACGTCCCGCAGGTAGTCCCTCTCTGCCTCCATCTGCAACTTCTCGTTGTTCTCAGAGTCGATCATGGCTCTCAGACTCCGAGCTTCCCCCTCATAGACCCCCTGCAGCCGGGATGGATCATCCTGCCTTCTCCTTAATGCATCCAACTCGGCCAACAGGGCTCGATTCTGCAGCTCAAGGTGCCTCACCTTCTCGATGTAGGTGGCGAAGCGATCATTCAGGTCCACAAGCTGCTCCCTCTCTTGGGACCGCATTTCAAGCAGCTCTGTGTTGATGGAGCTTGCCTGAACAAGATGCATCCTCTGAGGGCCATCTGACAAGGAAGAGGAGGGCATCTTTAGGATCCTTTTTCCAGATGGGGGAGCTCGGGGAGAGGAGTACAGAGAGGAAGATTTGATGGTAGGTCGGGAGCCTATGTAGCTGTCCCAAGGACGTCGGTGAGAGAAGAAGGACTCGTAGCTCATGATGATTTTTGTTGTTGTGGATTTTTAGGTTTTTAAGGAAAAGATGTATGTTTAAGTTTCAGGTTTTTTTTAAGTCCCCCTTGTTCTGCACACCATCAGTGAGGATGTGTGTGCGTTTTGCACTGCACCAGTTCAGTGATGCTGCAGATCCCCAGCCTTTATAGAGCGAGGCTGCTCCCCCCTCCCCCCACAGGGAAACATCACTACTGTCAGCATTTGCCAGACCAATCACAAGCCTCTGCAGTGAAGAGAGGAGGATGGTTTTCAGACTCTCTCTCTCTCTCTCTGCAATGTGTCAGAGCCTGATATTTCAAAGTGGACTTTGAAAACAATGAGTTCTCATTCTTTGCTGGTTCTTTCATTTGATTGTGTTTTTCTCTTCTCTCACTGCAGGTTTTCATAACAATACCTAAAATGAGAAAGAAATAAAATTGAAAAGCAGGGACTAATTTTCACTGCAATCACAGACGCAAGTCATTTGGAAGCATGTGTGTAATGGATTTAATAGACAAATTGAATGAAAACTGTCTATATGATACAATTTCCATGATTTAGTAAAGTTTATATTTGGATTTGGGTCTGTACTTTGACTGGGTCATTCTAAGTCATGATGTATCAGTCAATCAGACAGACAGACAGACAATCAGACAGACAGATCCTTCCTGCCAACAGCTATCAATACCTACAAAACCTGGATTAAAAAAACAACCATGAGTTACTGCAACATTTAGTTTCCCTTAAGGATTAAAAAAGTATAGTATGTTTCAAATAAAATATCAGAAATCTATACCAGGGTCATCAAACTGCAAACCTCAAGAGCCAATGTCATGCAGCTTAGGTCCCTGCTCAACACAGCTGAATCAAGCAGCTGAACATCCACCTCAGCACCCTATCTCTGATTGAAGCATCATTCAGGGAAGGATGAGGGGAGCAGAGAAAATTATTGACGCACCTTTTGATTTGATTCAGAACGTTAGAAAATGAAACTGGCTCACTAGAGTCCAGAACATTGCCAAGGAAAGCTGTCCCCCACATAACATAACACAGATTCAGTCACTATGCAGATCCTCGTTAATTCTGCCTTTAATAAGACTTTGAAAACAAACAACTTAAAGGACTTCAGGCTTTTCTAAATGCATATCTGTTTGTTTAACTCCCTCGCTATAGGGTTACATAAATATGGTAGCCCCAAGGTGAAGGGATGAGACAGAAAAACCTATCAAAAATGTTGTGAATAGCTGCTGTCCTATAACGGTGAAATAAATTCAAATATCACACAGAAAGAGTTAGTTTACATAGATGTCCCACCATCTCTTTAACCGTTCTTTTGGCAAGTTGCAAAGAATTTGCTATTAGCGTATCCTCAATCTTCTTTGCTCTTTATGTTGCTGTAAAGGGTCCTTCACAGATTGCTTTTTTATGGTCTGTTTCCTGGGGGTCTCTATATATCTGATTAGGTTGCAATCTGATGAGTCATTGACATTCCTCAGCTGTCCTGAGTGATGGTGTGTGAGAGGCACTACTGATGAAGGTAGTGCTTTCTGTACCTGCTGATACACAGAAACTGGGAGTTTACACATAAATCACTGCAGGGAGAGAAGCGTCGGGCCAATGTGGCTAACATCTAGGACTCGTTGAGGGACACAGATTTATGGAGTTTGTTCATACTGATGGATCTGCATGCAGCTTTGCCAGCAACATAAACATCTGATCCTCTGATGCAAATGTTGGTGCTCTAAAAGTGGAAAAAAAGAATAATATTTTATTCACGCAGGTCTTGATGTTATGCATATGTTATGTTATGCACATCAAGCTAATAAAACCAAGAAACCCGAAATTGTTTGCACAACATTTTACAGATAAAATATTCTTATGTTACAGAGAGAAGAACCTTGAATGTCTTTGTAATATATTCATTTTTTGTGCTTTTTTTTATTTTGGCCAGCAGGTGGCGCCATTATACAGGAATGTGCTGTTGCCTGGTCGGGCTTGTGGTTCCAAAAAGAGGGTTTTATTGTGCTAACAATTGGAAGCCCATTTCCACCACATGAAAGTGAAAAAAGGGCATATGGTATTTCATAGCCTAGTTATAAAATTTTAGGTCATTATTTAGACTTTCCTTAATTAAGAGATCTAAATTTGTAATTTTGAGATTCAATGTCATAGCTATGAGATATAGTCATAATTTCAACCTTCAAAGCCTCAGTTAAGAGATACTAAGTCATAATTTGAGATATAAATTCATAATTATGGTATAAAAGCAGAATTTAAACAGTCTAAGTTTCATTTATGAGTTATAAAGTCATAATTTTTATATTTAAAGAATATAATATATTTCCAATGTCATAATTATGGGATATAAATTCAAATTTATGACACCAAAAGAATAACTATGAAATAGAAGTCATAACTTCACTTTCAAAAGTAAGTAATTTTCTAAGATACTTTGTATCTATTGTTGTATGTAAAAATGATGTATACTTTGTACATTGAGCATTTAAAATGAATTATAAATGGCAAAAACATGTTATGATTACAATTACATATACATGTCATTACTTGTATATAGAAAAGGTTTTCATTCATGAATAAAATGTTTTTTGTTGTTGTCAAGTTTTGTCACAATCACTGCTGTTAGAGTGTTCGTAGGTTGTTCTTTCGGCAACTGGCATATATTATAGAGTATGTGCACTAATAGGTAACACTGCAATTCTATTCGATTACCAAATGAATTCAGTTATTTCAGTGATTGATTAATCCAGTTTAATCAAAATAATCATTTTAGTCCTACTGCAAAGTAGTGTGTGATTTTGCTACTGCACTAAACAGAGTTCATAGTAACTTGTTCCATTTAGTTTTTTTAATCGTATATGTACTATTATTATGCATGATCACTGCTTTTACTTATTGAGTATATATCTAGGCTACTTTACTCTGTGAGTAACTTTACACAACATAGAACAAGATATTTTAACCTAAAAAGCACCAGACAGACAGATGAGGCTTGTATTTCCAATACAGTAATATTATTTTGTATTAATATAATAACACAAATATATGAATATACATATAAATATGCTCATAACAACAGAATAGTCTGTCTGATTTACATCAGTTTGAATAGTAAAACAGTTCTTTTGCTTTTTTCATACCTTTTTACTCTTACTTGAATAAATTATTGAATAGTTGCTTATTTTCTATTTATTAAGTAGAAACATAATGCTGCTTTTACTTGAGAACAGTTTTTTTGTACTTTATCAGCCTTTAGCAAGCAAAGCTAAAGTTATTTCAAGGCTTTTTTTTTACGCATCTTCTGCAGTATTGCTGTTGAGAGCTTTGAACACTAGGGGGCGCCCTTGTGCTGTTCTGTTAATGAGCGCTTCAGACGCTTCCTCCCATGCAGTTCATAAAGTAGCATGTAGTGAAACTTATCTGCAAATCACATCTTTATTTAGAAGTTCGTAACAATGAATATATTCCCGGCGGTACATAAGGTAAAAATAGGTACATAAAACATTTTTATTGACAATTAAAGACTTTGGAATGTCAGGCTTTTTATCTCTAAAATTATTTTTTTTACATTTACAAGAATCCACAAAAAAGAACAAACTTTTTTTTTTCTTGGACAAAGGGGAACTAGTTTGGGCAGATTATTTCTTCCTCTAATATACAATTAGGTGACATTTTTAATCACTTCATCTCACATATAGAATATAAGACATTCAACATAGAAACAGTTCAGGAAAATCCCATTTCGCTTTAATTTTCGATATAAAAGTGTTTTACTTTGGTAGAAAACGTTTTTATCTCATGAAAATATGTGCTGGATATAAGGACGTGTTTGCATCTAGGCCTGTCAGACTTCTTCCATCCACAGAGCAGTGGACAGCTGACATTCACATATAGGAAGAGCTGCATATTTATTAATGAGCTGGGTGCATGCACAGGGCTGTCTGCATGGCAGCATGGAAGTGGTCATTCACAGGTCGAGCTGTACAGTACTTTGGTTCTTATCTTTAGAGTGCTGGGGGGGACTATGACGCACACTGCGTCCGAGTGTAAACTATGTGCTCAAACAGTTACAATAAAGACCAAATCATTTACAAACAAAGCTGTGACACATAGAAAACGAATATAAATCAGGTTTGCTTTCTTCAAGTCGTTCTCTCCGCATTAGGGATTTGGAACAGTGCAACTTCAGCTTTCTTTCTGCTCTTGCTCAGAAGATCTTCAGTCTTTTTCCAAACGCTCTGCCCCCCTTGGGAACCCTCTGGCTCGCCTGGTCCTTGGAAAGCGGGCAGTACTTGATGGTGTGCGCGTTGTCGCCGTTGGCGCTGCACAGAGGGCAGGTGTACGCCCGGAGGATCGGGCAGAGGACTCTCCCGTCCGCTGTCTTCAGGATGTGGGTCCCGTAGACCTCCTCCGGGGCGCCGTTGTTCCGACAGAAGACGCACACCTTCGGCTCCGGTTTGCACCTCTGCGTCTGCTTGCGCCTCCTCTCCGCGGAAAACAGGTCGCAGGCGGTGAGGCTCCCACCGTGGGAGGGGGACTCTCTACCCCCGAGCTGCTCGTACGGTCTAAAGAGTGAAATGCGCTCTTTCAGGTCGTAGATGGAGATCGGTGGGGAGCCAGGGGCCGCCCCGCAGCAGCAGCAACAGTCCAGGGGCCCCTCTCTGCCCTGCCCGACCAGGCAGGAGCAAACCGGAGAGTCATCCTCCAAACCCAGGGTCGCTTTCAGAGACTCTGTAATAGAGTTTGGGTTGCAGGACGGGCTGTTGATTTTGTTTTTAGCGACAAGAGTAGACAGACCGAGATAGTCGTTCCAGAAATTAAAGGTGTAGTCGTAAGGAGAGCGCATGTCCAAGAAATCCATCCTGTCAGAGGTGCGAGGGTTTAATGTCCACAGGAGTGAAGAAACAGCTGGGATGCTGCGTTTGTGAGCATGGAGAGCCTGTAAGCTTCCTCTGCTCTGCTCTGCTCTGGTGTTGAGTCTGGATTGCAGAGCTCTCAGCCTGTTGGATCTGATAAATTCCCCAGAATGAAACATGTGGGCGTGGCTTAGTTTACTCTTTAGGAGGGTCCACAGCTTCACAACCTGCCTGTTACAGTTCCCTGAAAACTTCCCTCTATCTGTTATCTTCTCCACAAACACACATACATTGTCTTTATCAGATCTAACTTTAAAGAGAGATACGTTTTTTTTTTTTTTTTATGTGAGCCTCTGTTATAAGAAACTCACTTTCAGATTACCTGAACTATCCTTGGATCCACATGTAGTGGGTTAAATCTGGCTCATAGGAGGCAATAAAGTATGTATACATTCATTACTGCAAAGTAATCCTTATTTATTATCAAAATGTGTAGGTAAAGATACAGTGTAATGTTATTGGATTTTTTTTACAATGATATGCAAGTAATTTGCCTGGCTGCATTTACATTTTAATGAAAATTTTACAGCGTCCCTCTGGTATAGTATTTGTTATTTTTCTATTTTATGCTTTGAGGTTGTACAGTTTGCTTGTAAGTATTGCCTTTCTGTGTATATTTACCATGGAGACATGATGTATTTCACCATTTGTGCGCATTATTGATCAACAAGGAAAAGCAATGGAGGTAAGCAAGTTTGGAACTCCAAGTGTAGAAAAGTTCAAGGTCAAGGGTAAAAGGTACAAGCATATTTTTGATTCCAAGTAGGATAAAACTTAAAAATATGCTGGGAGCGCAGTCTGACTGTTGGTGTTCACAAAAGCTTAGGAACCGTTTTGATATCGCTGCAAAGATAGACACGTGAATACGGGTCCTCGCTTATAGTGCTACTGCTGTTAGCAATGCTTTTAAGCCTTGTCCTCAGAGCTGTCAGTTTTCTGTATGACATTACAGCACAAAGGTGAGAAACTTATTTAGTAGCTGCGTCAATGGCCACCATCTAGCTTTCGGGTAGTTCAGTGCTACTGTAGGTAGATGACACCATGTCTGCTTGTGTCAGCTTATCACTGCTGACATAAGCAGCACCCGTTGCTGGGATTCTATTTAGGCTCAAATTGGATCGACTTCAATCTTTTCGGTACAGGCATATAACTGCGTGCACTTAAAGGTGCACTGACTGTGCACCTTTAAAGCAACTCTGCGTAATTTCTGACCCAGATATCAGCTCAATTTAAGATATATGAAATGATTTTCTGGTGTATATAAATGCTCCCTATTGGCTCCCTTTTCCCAAAAACGTACCAACCTAAAAATATTTTTAGCTGCTCATCCTAAATGCTTCCAAAATGCTAAGGTAGCTGCTATTAAACCACTACCGCACATTGCTGCTTCTGGGGCCAGTTTATTCTTGAAGCATCTCTATTTCGAGTGGAACATTGTCTACAAAGCATTTGCGTCGTTTTACACCCCTATGAAGTTTCCTCTCAGTGCCTAATGTCCTTGCCTACCCTGGGGTTGAGTATTAGGCTTAGGCTAAGGTCTAAAGGCTGATTTATTACACACTCTAGTGCACCTCTCCAAAATTGTAGGTCACTGCAGACAGGAGGCCTCTGATAGGTCAAACCTGAATCTGCTCTACACTATGCGTATTTCCTGTTTGGTACCTTACCGGTTGTTTTGTTTGTATGACCGCCATTGTGGAAAACGACTTGTGAAGATGGACCAGCTAGAAGAGCGAGGAACCTTTTTCCAAATGGATCCCCTATCTTTTTCGCCCTCATGTCCCTACTGTACGTTGTCGAACAAACTTGCCCCACTTCCTCACCACCTGGGCCGTATCTAGACCCACAGCCAGTTCGTGATTGTCCCTCTTGTCTTGTGGTGTAGAATAACATAGCGCAGACCCAATACTCAATATTGGGCATAAATCAAAAATATCTGTGACAAGCTCATTGCGACACACTGCTGCGGGAGTATAACCAGCCCTTAAAACAGACAGAAGCAATCACAGCGTGGGAGGTGGGCTCATAATGCCACAGCAATTTTCTGTAACCATACAATCAAGACTAAAACGAAGCAATGTTTAACAATGTCCTTTATTATGAGCCTCAAGAGCTGTTTATACCTTTAAAATGTAAAAATTGTAAAGATAATTCTGAAATCAGGCTCTACCTGCTCCTTTGGAAACTAAGATGTCAGGTACTTGACTTTATTAAGTTAGTCTGGCTGGCTGGGCTAAGGGAGGATAGAGCACAGGCTATTAGCTTACAGCACCACTTTACATATACTGTCATGGTCTTGATTGTTCATTCCATTCACCTGTCTAATCTGCCCGGTTGCTCATTACCCTTCATCTGATTCACCTGTTTCAGCTGCTATTTATGCTGCCTGTTTTCCTGCCATCGGCGCCAGATTATTTAAGCTGTGAGAGCTTTCTAGCAGACTGTGAGTTTCTGTTTTCCTGATCCTGACTAGTTTCTGTCCCCAGACTTCTGGGTTTTCGTTGCCCCTGTTTTGCTCTGTTGCCTGATCTGTTTTTGGACTGTTACCTGGATTCTTTCTGCAAACTACCTTCTGACTCCAGCTGGATTATCCCCTTGGTACCTTTGAATCTCTCTGATCTTCTGGTCTGAACCCCGGCTCTGGATTCTGCCTCTGGACCCACCTGCTCTTCAAAGTCTGCTGGCTGCTCCTGGAACTATCTGTAGAGAAGTCATCTGACTTACTCCCACTCCTTCCTCTGCACACGAACTAGTTATCACTAACCTGAATGTCTGTTTCTGCAGAGAATCCAGCAAGCTGGTCCCAGCTGAGGCCTTGCAAATCCAGAGCTAACCTGTTCTGTTATGAAGGTAGATTTGTTTCTTTATCATTCAATCAAAAAAAAAGTTTGCTTCAATCACAAAATATATTTTCAATTAAAAGACTTCAATCAAAAAATTATTTGAATGCAAAAATATATTAGAGACTCAAAAAAATACATTTGAACACTGCTTTTCTTTTATTGAAAATGTTTTATTTAATAGAAGTCCAGTCTTTTTTGTTTAAAGCAACTTTTTTAATTTAAGTAATATTGTTTTTTTGATTGGACCATATAATGGATAGGAAATTTGTGTCTTTGTTATTCAATAAAAAAATAAGTTGCTTTAAATATACAACAAAAGAATCATTAAAAAAGAAACTTCAATGAACAGATAAACATTTCCAATCATAGATAATAGTTTTTGAATGCAAATAAAATATTTGAGACTCCAAAAATGGCCTTTAAACACTTTTTTTTATTATTGAAAATGTTCTCTTTGGTTGAAGTAATCTATTTTGTGTGTGGGCCATACATGGGTAGGACATTTGTGTCTTAATCATTCAATTCCCAAAAAATTGTTTCAATCAAAAAAAATTAAATCAGAGGAAAAGCTGTGCAAATGCAAAAACATAAAAAGTATTGAAGAGAATGTGTTTTTCGTTGTTTTGTTTTTTTTTTCAGTGTAAAAATACTTTTTTTGTTGCATTTGCACAGTTTTTTCTTTGATTTAATTTTTTTATTTTTATTGAAACAACTTTTTGGGAATTGAATCATTACTTCAACTACCATATTCTGTCTGCCTGAATTCTGGGTCCAATTGTCTAAGCCTTGACATGTATAAGTAGAAAACATATTTGTTTTTTGTTTCCAACATTTTCTAGTCTCCATGTCATCTAATGGTGACTGTTAATTCTTCCAATTATTTTTCACAGTTGATAACAATGATAAATCCCAAGATGTCAAGAGATGTTTATATTTGTAAACACTTGCTAGTACCGCCATGCTTTTCAGTGCAAAACTGTCAACATAGCTATAAAGTTTTCCAGCTGTGCAGTGCGAAAAAATTCTGGCCCCACAGAGGGAGGTGGATGCTAAAATGATGTAATTTGACCATGGTACACAGTACAGAACTTGCAGAATCATAAAGCATAAATAAACCTTGAGCTCTGTCCCTCAGGGTCTGTTGGCACTGACCAGTTTGGTAGCATTTGTCTGAACTGTCATGGGTCAGGCTTATATTGCTACATGGGGGGAAAGTTACACATGAACCAGTCTGCTGGAGTTCTTGCTCTATTAAGCTACTGTGCTTTTCGGAGGTAAACTGCAGCCCCAATCTCATCTGTTTTTAAGCTTCTTACATGTTTCTTCAGGATGGTGATATATTCATCAATTATCTTGCAAGCTTTCCTGTTCATGAGGAGAAAAAATCACAATGCAAAAAGAATCAAAGATGGTACTACAACTTTTGTAAATCAGTGTAGACAATATGAAAAATTATTAACTGTACAAATACTGTTGTTCCTATATGTCTTTTGGAAATCATAATGAATTATTAGAAAATGTATTAAACAGTTAAAACAAACCCAAAAATATCTTTTCAGTTATTCTTCCTGCACTGATAGATGAAACCTGCACATGTTCTGCTTCATCAGAGCACATGGTTTTGTGCAGGCAGCCCACCCTCCTCTCCTCCATTGTCTGATCTCTACAGTGGGCCGTTTAACTTCATTAATATGCATTAAAACGAAGTGTGCCACATCTGTGTGTGTCAGTCACACAAGGCCTGTATAGACAAGACCACAAAATAAAAAAAATAAATAAAAATAAAAGGAGTTAGATGTTTGACCCAACTGCTGTGGGGGTGAATTTTTTCTGCTATTTTCATTCCACCCTCAAGTGAGATATTAAGACCATAATATGTCTTTTGTATTTCTCAACTGAAGATTTCTATATTATGGATAATATGTAATTTATTTGTGGTTGTAAGAGTAAAATTAGGAAATATATATAAAAATATATTATGATTTAACTCTAATGTTTTCTAAAATGTTACAAATTTTTTTTTTGCATGACTTTCTTTACATTAAGGTTTACACCCAGAGCAGAACATCTTCACGGGGAAAATCATGTAAGCAGCACAGCTTTCTCCATGTGCATGAATACATTTTCTACACAACACGCCACATGGGTCATTTTCAAGGTCACCTCCGGCTTTGCATTCACAGAGGAAATCATGAGAGAGCATTTCAAAGATGAATGGCTGCCGTATCACAATAGATAAATTGCATTTGGGGGGGTTGGGTTAGACCCATGGCTCTGCTGCTTCAGGGAAACCTTTATGACTGGAAATGCACAATTTGTTTAGCAACTACAAAGAAAGTATTGATGAATAGTATGGAATGTCTTCAGGTTTACAATAACGAGCTGAACAGAACGACAGAAGCAGCAGAATGGATTTCTGTCAAAACAGTCAAGGCAATTTTAAACTAATTCTATAAGCACAAACAAACAAAAACAGCTTGAAAGGTGACAAGCACTGATAAAGAGAACTAAATGTGTTTGCAGCTTCAGGGAGCCTACATTCCAGTGATAAATTACCCCCCAAAGTTAATAAAGAAAAAATAAAGTGCAGTAGAGAAAAACTGATTACAGATGCAGGGGAAGAAGAATATTTTCATTAAAGGAACTGCAGTTGTAGCAGGCGCACAGACGTGTTCACATTTTTTTAAATGCGAAAACCACAGACGTATGTACTCCATTTGAATTTTACATCATCAGCCAGTACAAAGTAGTTGGCTACATCCGTATTAAAGCAAAGGTAGGGAACCTTTTTACAGCACCCCTCAAACCTGGCTATTTACGATGTAGGAAACAGGAAACGTGTGGGGGAAAAAAACAATAATCTGGTTACTGTAATTCAGTTTTGGGGGGCATTTGTGACAGACAACCAGAACTACATATCCCACATGAAAAACCCCAGTGAAACATGGCAGTGGTGGTGTCGTGATGTGAGGCAGGGACAGGAAAGCTGGTCCGAGGTCAAAACAATGAAGACTCGGGTTTAGGTGTATCTTCTATTAGTAAAACTATTTTATTCAGTTTATTTTTATATCCCCAGTTTACAGCTCATCTCATCTCAAGACTCTTTATAGAAATGAGATTGGTTAATATTTTATCTAAGCAAAAGTAGCTGATTACATCAAGTCGCTGACTTTGCAAGATTTGCTCCTCCTGGATGATCATGTAGCAACAGCAGACATTAGCTTGCATTGTGTCAATGACTCTACAACAACCCCGCAAGCCAAACATGTATGTAGCAACAGAGGAGAATAAAAAAACCCTTTTAACAGTAAAAAACCTTCAAGGAGGAGACACACCAAAGGAACACAGTAAAATTATCCATATAAACGTATTATTTTCGAAAAAATATTGTAAACTACATCCATATTATGGTCTGTCTAGGAAAGAAACAGTTAAACAAACGAGTTCTGAGCCAGTCATCATGCCAAAGGGATGAAAGATAGCAGATACAGTTAGTCACAGTTAAAGCTTAGCCCTCAGCTTTAAATAGGAGTGAAACAGGACTAAGCACTGAGGAAGGGGCATAATTCTACCATCTACAATATAAGTTGTTGATGGAATCAATCGAACAATTTTTTTCTATCCAGGATAATGTCATGGACAAACAGGAAACATGAGATGAAGCTAGAATGGTGAGAAAATGCAGAGAGAATACAAAGTTAGGAATTGAACTAACAAGTAACACAGAATTGGAGAATAGAGATAGAATCAAGCAGCAAGAAAAGTGGTATCTTTGTCCTCCTGTCTAAACCTATAGCAGAATAACTATAGGGATAGCTCAGGATATTCTGACCCACACCAACTCTATGCTTAATTAAAATGGAAAGTTTTAAGCCTAGCTTTAAAAGTAGACAGAAGTACAACTACAAACATACAATATAGATGTACGCAAAAACTTCTGCTGACAGTTGTTGAGATAGCAAAGAAAATAAGTCTTAGTTATGCAAAACCAATAGAGACATATCTGAAGGATTTGCTGCTGTAATTACAGAATATTGATTCTACAAACTCCTGACTCAAGAGGAGGGCTAAATGAAAATTGTGATTTTTTTTTTAAAGCATATATATATTTTACTCCCACTTCACAATTATGGGCTCTTCTTTCTGTTGGTTTATTCATCAAATTTCTAATAAGATGCACTGAAATTTCTAGTTTACAACGAGATTCAGTTATGCCTTGTAGCTGTCTATGAGAAGGTCTTACCTAATATTGCAGATAAACATTTTACATTTTATTATATCTTATTGCTTAACATTTTTTATAGAGATTGTGTTCTTTCTAAATGTATGTGCTGGGTTTAAAGATGTTCTCAAAATGCTCATGCAAGGTAAGAAATTAGACATTTTAGGAATTTAGGAATACCTAAGAGAGAAGAAGGCCAGATAAGCCTGAGCTGGGCACAAGCCAAGATAAGAACTAATCTCAACTGTAGCCAAACAGCAGAAACAATCCTTGCTTTGTTCATAAAATGTGGCCATTGTCTATCTGTGTTTACTCACCGGCACCATCTGGCCTCCTCACAGGCTTCAGGCTCTCACTTCTACATTTTTTTTACCTTCAGGAAAAGCAGGGAGATACTTGTTCTCAAAGGGTTAAAAGAGATAATGTGTAAATTTGGCTTCAGAGGGTGGGGATGGCACCCAGAGGCCTTCCAGGCAGCTCTGTCTGTCCCAACAGCCGTGGCCAAGATGGGCAGGCTCTGCGTCCTCATTCATCACTGTCGAGTTGAATGGGAAATTAACAAATCCCTTAATTAAAAGACCTTTCCACACTCTGGTGAGTGTGAGTGTGTGTGTAGTACTCATGCCAGCTGCACTGCTTCACGATCCAAGCCACAGAGGCTTAGCACAAAAAAATACAAACACTCTTAAAAAACACACATGTAACTCAAAACACCCACCCTAACACACCTACCCATTCGCCCATTTTTGTCACTGAATTAATTGCGAGCGCTGCATAATGTGAACTGCCTCAGCTTCAAGTTCATTCCGGATCCTCTCCGGGACGCATCGTTGCGGCTGTGAGCCGGCTGGGGCTTTGATCTCTGACCTCTGCTCCCTCTCTTGAGAATATCAGACGGCATCCCCAACGGTCATCCATCTGCACACACACATACACACACTTTGCTGAAGCAAGACCCCAGTCAACCCAACGCCTGACACGTGGCTTCGTCACCAGTAGTAATAGGCAATGCTAAACAAGCCAAGGTCAGCTCCAAATTAGGGGGTGTTTTTCTGCCTGTCAAGTGCTTTGTCATGAAAAGCGACTTTCTAAAACCAGCCAGTTATTATTCAGGCTGAACCTCCACCCCCACCACACAACAGCCACACATTTATATATTCACCCACATATACTTAATATCCTCTTGACATGATTGAAGCACTAGAAGGGAATAAAATGTGCACGGGTGGCCTGAATAAAGGATTTTACTCAACCTACAGTATAGAGCTGTGGCAATGTCAGAAATCCACAGATAATCTTTTTTGAATGTCAGTGTATAAAAAGAGCGAATAACAAGCAGATTTAAATACAATCCTTTAAAAATAAGCGCAAACAATTATTTTTATTGAATGTGATAGCTAAAAGTTTAGCTACTCCCAGACAGTAGGTGGTGCGCTTGCACTCGCATGCTCTCGTTCTCTACTGTGAACCAGCAAGTAGGGATACTTTTCTCTCAAAAAGTAGTGAGAACTGCTTCGAGCTCCTCCAATGCACGGAAAGCGATTTAGAGTCAGTAGCAAACTTTGCCTGCAGTCAGAGATAAAAACAAACCACCCTTTGTTTTTCCCCATAGAAAATTTCACTGATCCTGCATAAAGCGTGATGCAAGTGTAATATTTTATGTATTATTTTCTTTGAAACTGTTGAACTTAAAGACACACTATGTAAGTTTTGGCAACTAGGGGCTCTACACCTGTAACTTTTACATCTAGCGCCCCTAGTGGCCACAAGCGCTGCAGTACTGTCACAAAAGTCAGCAAACAGTCTGCCGGACAGCCTCCCATGTCTTTTGATTACCAAGAGCAAAGTGTTAACTTTCCAGTTGAATAATAAAGTTTGGAAAATAAAATTGGTTTTTCATCCAGTGTCTTCTTTCAGCCTGCTCCAACGAATAAACTCCTTTTTCAAGATTGCTCGTTTTTCATCGCGAATGATCCCTTTCACGTTTTCTCTTTTTATCCTCCTCAGAAGGTTTAAACTTTTTCCTTGCCATGACCAGTAGTTGAGCAGGTGGAAAAATAGTAGAGCAAAAGCCTTAGCTCCATGGCTGTGTCCGAACGTCCGCTCTAACCCCTAAATCCCGCAATCACTGTATAGGACGGGGACTATATAAAGGATTTTATAGTGAACTAATTTAACTGACCATTCGGACAGATGATCACTGCTTTTTGCTTCCCGTTGGTCACCTGACACAGCCTACCGGCACAGGGCCTGCACCATTGTACCACTGTGACAAAAAACTCCATAATGCTTTGCAAGGAGAGCTATTGTACTGTAAAGTATTCCGGGATATATTTGCTCTTCTAGTGACCATGGATGATCACTTATTTTCAAGGTGCATTGTAGGATATTTAGAGTCCACTACTTTTTCATCCACTGGACATTAAGACACTCATCAAAATTGGCATTACCAATAACCACTATATAGTGGCCCTATATTGTGGTGGTATATAGCTTTTATATAGTGCCCTATATAGTGGTTAGGGCAGACATTTAGACAAAGCCCATGGCTATATAAAGGCAAGTGGCTGTAAAGTGATACGTTCTTCCAGGTCACATGACCTGACCAAAGATGGTGAGTCATCTCCCAACTTAAAAAGGCAGTATTTCAAGGTGGAATCCCTCAAGCAGAATCTATTTCTAGGCTCTATCACAGAGCAGGTAGGATTCAGGAGCATCTCAGCTCTGTTTCTAATTAAGCAGAGTGATGTTAAACGTTGTAGCGATGAGCTTTAACATTATTCTATGCAGTATGTACAGGGGTAAAAATGTGGTATTTTTTTCTTGCCTTGTGTTTTAAACCTGATAAAGAAATCTTATTCTGAAAAAAAACATTAAATTAAAATTGTTCAGGATGATGACAAAAAAGCAGTTTTAAATGTTAAAATGAGTACCAGAAGGCTACATATATAGGCAGTTAGACAGCAATGCATTTAGTATGCAATGTTGCACATCGGATAAAAAAGTATGAACCACTGACTGACACCATCCAATGGCTAAATTGGCTGTTGCATAAAGAAAAGTGGCCACAGCCACTGATCTTGAATTTGAAATTCATGCAATAAAAAAAAAGAAAACAGTAAGAATTGTTACTTCCCAAACTGTTTAATTTAATAACAGCAGGGATGCATCCACAAATGTACACAGTATCTGGCTGTGGCATACTGTATATCACCCACAAGCTTACTTTTTTATTCAGTGAAAAAACATGAGCCCTCATGGAGATAATAAAATTCAAGTCTTAAGCATAAATCAGAAGAGTTGGCAAGTATGCTAACTGACTACGCTTCTTTAAAAGAATTGTTTGGCTGAAGGTGGGACAAGTCTTCTTGGATTGTCACAGTCTCAAAACTTTTTTCCTTACTCAAAAACCATAAAGAGTGTCACTTAGGTTTTTTTAAACTAAAAATATATTGAACTGAAACTGTTTGCTTTTGCTTTTGGTAACTCTAGAAACCGAACTTCACCATGAAGAGCAGACAGAATGGAGGAGGGGAACTGGTGGGCCCAGCGATCAAAAAGTTGTTTAACTCACCTAAATCTGCCAAGATTAGAGCTGGAAGTAGTCAAAGGGCTTAGAGTGTATCTGTACAATGGGCCAGAGGGGATTAGAGGTGGATTCACTGAACTCCCAGGATGCCCTTCATCTCAGGGGGTCCACAGCCAGAGCACCTTTGTTGGGTTAACTAACAGTACTTCCCATAACACGGAGAACACACCAATCCCTTTTTAATGATGCAGGGAAAATTCCATTGGCCCTGATAATCGCAATGCTTTCGAGAGCCGCCATTGTGCTGCACACCATGTCAACCTTTTAAACTGTGCAGCCAGGCGAGTAGACTGGGAGTCATTTTAAGTCCACATGTGGGATTTTAGCCTGTTGGAAATAACATTGACTAAAACAATGCTAATTTTCGGCATACATTTTATGGTTTTTGCATGTTGTTAAACTCTAAGGCTCCAATCCCCCGAATACCCACAGCACACATGCAATGCATATACATTAAGTTCAGTTTATAGAAGCCATTTAACCTAACAGTCATTTTTCGTCGGCTGTTGGGGGAAGCCAGAGTACCTGGAGAGAACCTATGCATGCACATGGAGAATATGCAAACTCCATGCAGAAAGATCCTTGCCAGGGAATCAAACCTTTTGATGCAAGGCAACAGTTCTACAATCTGTGTCACCATGCAGCCCTAAGTGCAACAACTGTTAACCCTTTCAAATTAAACAAATTAAGAAATCTTCACAGAAAGACAGTAATTATAAATCCTTGAATTCGATATGCAAAACACTTTAAACTACTTGTAAATTCCACGTGTAAAGTAAACTTTTTGGGTTAGGGCAACAAATCTGCTCTCAGTTCAGAGATCCACATCTACTGTTTTTTTTTTTTTAAATATCTTAAACATGTACTATGCAGTTTCCTTTCATATAGTTTTATGTGTTGTGACTTTTTACTATCTGCCACTCCTTTTCTGCAAAAAAATGCTCTATTTTTCTATTCTCATAACATTACAATACAAAATTGTATTTGTTTATTTCATGTTAAAAATTTTCTTATTTATTTATTTTACTATTATTATTATTATTTTTTTATTTTTTTTATTTTTTATTTTTTTTCTTTAATCAATATTCTATATATATATATATGTATAAGTACGGGTATATGTAGGTGTGCATGTATACATGTGTATATATGTATATGTCCCCTATTTATTTATTTATCTAATTTTATTTATTTATTTATTTTTTTATTTTTTTTTAGCTATTGTCTATTTTTGTATTACTTTTAACTATCTACTCCTGCTAGATTGGTGTCCAAACGGTTGTCGGGATGGGGGGGTTAAAATATAAATATGAGTATCATGCCTCTTGTATGGGAATTATAGATTGTACCACTGATGCTCAATAAAAAAAAAATGTTCTCATTCATTTATGACCTCTATCTCTGTCTATTTATGTCACAAAAGCAAATTCCTGGTTTGTGTAAAACTCTACTTTTCGAAAATGCCTTTTCTGTTTCTGAATAGCCTTTCAGTGGATCACCAGCTATTTGGCTGATCCACAACATTTTCTGCTGCCCCAGAACCATCAACACCGGCTCTGCAGGGGTGTGTTCCCTCCCCAGTGCTTTTCTCACTATTCATAAATAACTTCACCTCAGGGGACCCAGCAGTGAAACTGCTGAATCACAGTATGGACCAACTGACCCTTGTAGACCTGTTCATGTCATAAATGGTGTGCTCCATTTAAGGCATGTACAGTTCTAGTGTCAGAATAAGAGCAGCCGACATCTCTGTCTACCATACAAAAATCAAAAACAGCTTAATATTAATAACATCGCAACAATGACAGACACAGAAATAAACATCTTATTTAAATTTGTTATTTATTCTCTATAAATATAGGGTAAGCCTGTCGAGGATCATTGTTAGGTAATTTTTATCAATATATTTTTTTGAATCTTGTGATAGTTGGTTTATCAGTCTATAAGTAACTGACTCCTTATTTAAGGTTTTGGTATTTATAGCAAAAGAGGTAATCCAAAAAATAGGGAGATTGTCAGAGATGTCAGAGCATAAAAGTGTAAACAGTCATTTGGAAACTTAATCCTTACCCTGTTAAGGTGTTTGTATTGTGTACAAAAGAAACCAGTGGTAATCAAATGACATCAAGCACATTGCCTTTGACCATTTAGAATGGCAGAATTTATATCCAGCTTTACAGAAAACAAATTATTTGTGTTTTTGCTGTAAGTCAGAATAATAACATTACATAGAGTTTAATCATTTTAACATTGCAGCTATACTTAGTGTAAAGTTAGGTATTAAGCTGAATATCAACACTAGACATCTAGAGAACTATTAATGCATTTTTTCTCAGACAAAATTTACTATATAGTTATAACATATGTGTTTAAACAAGGATTATACTACTTAATATAATAGTAATATTATAGGACATAGTGTTTCAAATAAACCTAATTTATGGAAAACCAACTGGCTTACACAGTCCCAGGAGCTACTATGCCTTTGTTTGTAATAAGAAGGCTGTTAGAAATTGATCTACGACATGAGTGTTTGAACAATCATTGAGCTTTCATAACTACTTTCTTTGCTGTACTTTTTCATTAGCTGCAAAATATATTTTTTTAAATCACAGATAAGAATTAGACATTAAATAAAAACAGTTTTTTGCATTTTGTGTTTCAGTTAAATATTGAAAAATCTATCATTTATAGTCCTAGGATTTTAATCTCCATGTTTCATATACCGGTACCAATCTTCCATCATATGAAACTATATTATTGATTATTCATTCATAATTATTATTTTCTTAATATCAAATTATCATTAGATTCAGTTTGCACAAAAGTAAAAAATATTTAATTGATATTTCTACAATCTTCTTTAATTATACATACATACTTATACAGTATGTATTATACAGTATAGTTTTACTAATCTCTATTCGTTATTGCCTAACGAGGTTAAAATGTTTCAAACTAAAACTCAAAAATAGCTTTTAGAATTTTGGTCAGATATTTTCCATTGTTATGTATCAGTTGTAAAAGAGATGTATGTAGTTTTGTTTCTTAAAACCTAAATCAGATTTAACCATTTTACTGAGTCTGTGGTCTCACTATGCATCCTCTTACATGGATCATGTGGAATTCACACTTTCACCAACTACATGATAAAAAAGCCCATTTTCTGGTAGCTGTACTATCAGAAGCATAAAAATAAACCAATATCTTTAGCATATATGAACCATAGTTTATGTAATTAGACTGGAGGGGGTATGAAGCAACTGTCCATAAGGTGGAATTTCCACCCCCAATGTCGTGATGTTTTCACTGTTAATCCAGAGTTAGCCATCGTCCAGACCAGATAATAAAGCTGCTTTTTTTAAACTAAAAACAACCTTTAATATAATAACAGCTGTGTGCAGTGATTAGGTATATGCAAGTATTGCTTCTTCCTAAAATCTGGCAATTTTTTTCTGCTTAAATGCAGTAAACTACCAAATTGCACAAAATATAATTTCACCATGGCAGAGGTATCTTGGCTCATATTAACTCACCCTCGCCTGTCTGTTGTGATATCTCAGCTATGCATCTGCATAGCTCCTCATTCTCTCATCACAGATTTGGTTTCCTGAAAGTGAATTACAAAGAAATTATACAGCAGAGATCTGGGATGGAGTAGAATTTGCAGCTGAACGGGCCAGATGGGTGGCCAGGTCTCACTTCATTATGAATGCTCTGTCTAGTTTTCTGGTGGTTGTTTTATCATGATGTTGTTAATGCTAAGTGTATTAAAATAAAAGAAATGTAGAGGAATCTAGCATGATTAGTTTCTATGCTTACTTTAGCTTAGATGTTAAAATGAGAATGTAGTGAAAAGTTATATTTGGCTATAATTATAAGAGTGTTTCATTATTAATGAACTGTTCAATGAATCAAAACTTTGATTTCTTTAAATGTGTGCCTTTGTTCTTGCTGTAAAACTCTCCTAATAAATAGATTATAGATAGCTTATTAATTATTCCGTTAACTCTTTTTTTTTAGCTCATTCATAAGCATTTATCATGCATTAATTAAGGATGAGAGATAGAGAAAACTTATATTAAGATAGAGTTTATTTTTTGTAAACATAGATTTTTTTAAATGTATAGTATGTTGAATAGACACTTTTAAATGAGCCATCTATAAAGAGAACCTTACTGTAAAGTGGTACAGCAAATTTTAACTCTGAAAAAAGTAAGTAATAAGTTTATCTCCACCTACAAAACTGAATATATTCCTGCCAGACATCCCAAAGTGGAGGTTCACCTTCTAGCAGGAGAGCAACTCTGATCATACCACCATAGATAAAGTTCAGGCTTAAATTCAGGCTTAAAAAAGGATTTTATCATAATATTGCGTTAATTGTCTTCCACTCAGCATTTCTGCATCACTCTGTGTTGATCTATTAAGTAAAATACTAAAACAGCACACAGGATAATGTTGGTACAATGTGTGAAAATGAAACATGGGTAGGAACTATTTACATTTACTCAGTAACATTTACTTGAGGAACTTTTTTGGGGGGAAAGAGTACTTTTTGGGGTAGTTTTACAGGATTGTACTTTTTGCTTTTATTTGAGTAAAAATATGATAAAGTATCAATACTTTTACTTACCGGTAGCTCAAATCTCTGTCTACCCCATCCATTGGAACTTCACTTAGCGAAAATACTTATACTTATTGGTTATATGTTAGTTTCCATCTGAGCCTGCTGTGTCATTTATAGGTCAATTAATGATACAGTAAACAGTATACTGTTTCTTGCATGCTGCAATTATCGATTTTGTAAGTTTTGTAGCTCAAAAAACATTAAATCGGTTGTTATGATCATAGGTAGTCAGTTAATCAGTAACTCAGTACTTGAGTAACCTTTTTAAAAACTTCTTTTTTTTTATATTACTTGAGAAATTTCTTTGAGGTCTATCTTTTACTTTTACTTGAATAAAAATATAATGAAATATACTTTTACTTAGGTACAATTTTTGGGTACTCTACCCACCTCTGGTCAAAATGTAAAAAAGTTTTAAAAAAATCAATCACAATGACACTAAAAATGAAAAGAAGCCTATGAAAATATATAAACTTTTTATAAATAATGAAATTTTAGAAAGGTGTGAATTGACTGATATGTTACAGCTGGAGAGGGAATTTCATTCTTTTGTTTAATAATGAACCATCAACCAACATACGTTTAGTTAAGCCTAGTAAGAAGTAAGAAGGAAAATAAATATTTGTTTTTTTTCTTTTTTGTCCAGTTTCAGGTTGACCTCTGCTTAAACTGTACAGAGATCCAAATTAAACATTTACAAGGTATGAAAAACCCAATCAAATGATGGATTAAGTTCCTGTAAATTCCACCCATCTGTACACTGCAGGCAAGTTCAAACAATCCCAGAGGTGATTTGATGCTGCTGGTTGACACATGGTCCCATCTGCAGCGTGCAAACGCCGGAGTGGACGCATGTGCAGAACAGGACGGGCCTGCTGGTGAAATGGTCGATACCACAGATGGGTTCCTGCACAGAGGAGCTGGTGGCCGGCGCCACAGCCTGGGCACATCCCAGATGGGCCACTCTGAGAGGTACAGTCTATCAAGCCAAAACAGGCAGATCTTATTACTCCTGCGGCAAAACTGAAGTCTGCTTCCTCTAAAAATCAAAAACTTTCAGGGGAGTTGACTTTGTTTAATCCGTTTTTCACTCTTTGGGCTCACAAACTGTCTTCTATAGCTGCAAATATGACATTTCATGCTTGCTTCTGTTGTGACTTTTTAAATCTTTCAGCTACATTTTGAAGGACAGGTCTGAGGATTTTATTATAAAATACTGTACAGAGATGTTGTATTAAAAGGATAGATGTGCAGCCGTCCCACAAAGCATGATCTGTGTGCCATGTAGATGGATATCTGTGGGAGGGCAAGCAAAGATTTTATGTACACTATATTGCCAAAAGTATTTGCTCACCTGCCTTGACTCACATATGAGCTTAAGTGACATCCCGTTCCTAATCCATAGGGTTCAATATGACGTCGGTCCACCCTTTGCAGCTAGAACAGCTTCAACTATTCTGGGAAGGCTGTCCACAAGGTTTAGGAGTGTGTTTATGGGAATTTTTGACCATTCTTCCAGAAGCGCATTTGTGAGGTCGCACACTGATGTTGGACGAGAAGGCCTGGCTCTCAGTCTCCGCTCTAATTCATCCCAAAGGTGTTCTATCGGGTTGAGGTCAGGACTCTGTGCAGGCCAGTCAAGTTCATCCACACCAGACTCTGTCATCCATGTCTTTATGGACCTTGCTTTGTGCACTGGTGCACAGTCATGTTGGAAGAGGAAGGGGCCAGCTCCAAACTGTTCCCACAAAGTTGGGAGCATGGAATTGTCCAAAATGTCTTGGTATGCTGAAGCATTCAGAGTTCCTTTCACTGGAACTAAGGGGCCAAGCCCAGCTCCTGAAAAACAACCCCACACCATAATCCCCCCTCAACCAAACTTTACACTTGGCACAATGCAGTCAGACAAGTACCGTTCTCCTGGCAACCGCCAAACCCAGACCCGTCCATCAGATTGCCAGATGGAGAAGCGCGATTCGTCACTCCAGAGAACGCGTCTCCACTGCTCTAGAGTCCAGTGGCGGCGTGCTTTACACCACCGCATCCGACGCTTTGCATTGCACTTGGTGATGTATGGCTTGGATGCAGCTGCTCGACCATGGAAACCCATTCCATGAAGCTCTCTGCGCACTGTTCTTGAGCTAATCTGAAGGCCACATGAAGTTTGGAGGTCTGTAGTGATTGACTCTGCAGAAAGTTGGCGACCTCTTCGCACTATGCGCGTCAGCATCCGCTGACCCCGCTCCGTCAGTTTACGTGGCCTACCCCTTCGTGGCTGAGTTGCTGTCGTTCCCAAACACTTCCATTTTCTTATAATACAGCTGACAGTTGACTGTGGAATATTTAGGAGCGAGGAAATTTCACGACTGGATTTGTTGCACAGGTGGCATCCTATCACAGTTCCACGCTGGAATTCACTGAGCTCCTGAGAGCGACCCATTCTTTCACAAATGTTTGTAAAAACAGTCTGCATGCCTAGGTGCTTGAATTTATACACCTGTGGCCATGGAAGTGATTGGAACACCTGATTCCAATAATTTGGATGGGTGAGCAAATACTTTTGGCAATATAGTGTATATTTGCTTAAAAAAAGCTACTTCTCCTCATCTCCATGTTACAGATTAAGATTCCTAAATTATCGATGAATGCAGCTAAAAAAGACGCAGTGAGTTAGAGAGAGCAAATTCCACTAATTTGAACCCCTGGTAGATAAATATTTAAAATGTCTTCAGAGAAAAAGACACCCAGATGTCTGCCAGCAGCACTGCATTCCTGTCATTGTGAGGATTAGGGCTGAACTTGATTGTCCATATGGAGTCCTATCTGCTTTCACATAATGGCTGAACTCTGTGTGAGTATTTTCTCCTTCTTTTGCTTCATCTGTCGTGGAGTTTCTTTAGCCATAATGGTGAAGTTAGGTCAGCAGTACAGCCAGAGTTTGTGTTGCCAAGTTCATTTTTAATTGTTACTCTTAACTGTAAGCTTTATTAACTATAGGAAGGATCAGGGCCGGTCCAAGAAATAAGTAAACTCTGCAACTGCTTCGGACCCTGAAGGTCGACTAGGGCCCCCCCAGAACAAGTCATTGCTTTCGTTTTGTTTTGCATATATAAGAATTCTATATAGATATCAAGCAAAAACTCGTAATTTCATTATAAGACCTTTTTTTTTTTTTTTTTTTAAGTATTTAATCATGTAGAAAGCATTACTTATACATGACAAAAAGATTTGTCTTTACGGAGTATTGTTCCAAGCAAATAACATAGAAAATTAATAAAAATGGAATTTAGAAATATAACCTTGAAAAACTTCCTAATTAAAAGGAAGACTCTTGAGAATAACTTTGCTGCGTTCTCATTTATTTTTTAAGGGTTTTTCTTTTCAAACTGTCTTCCATATTTTATTTTTCAAATTGATATTTTTTACTTCTTTCTGTATTTTCAAATTTTATCTTTTTTTCATTTCTCTTTTTCAGGTTGAGTTTTACAGGTCTTACCTTTTTCAATTCAAGCTGATACAAAGCAATAAAAAATTGTTGCCAAAATTCATGCAGACCAATAGAAAAGCATCTTCACTCCTCATTCCTGAGCAAAACCCGACCCGACAAGTGTAGAGAACTTGATCAGTAAAATTAATCTTTAAAAAGATTGCACTTAATGAAACTTAATCTGAAAAATAGATATTTTAAAATAGAGAATCTGTTAAAAGAAAAAAAAGCATGCTCTTTGTTTTAAACAATAATGGAACAAAATACAATCCATACTCTTTGGACCAGAATGAAAAATAGACGAGGAAGCATCACTGCGAACTTCTCCAAAACAAACTTCAGTAATTTATTTAAAAATAAACCAGAACATATAAGGAAGGATACTTTAAAATACATTGTTAATACATTATATTGATTTTCATCTACATCCAAACCTCAGTTAGATGGCAGTAATTTCACCTTTCGCTTTTGCTGCTGCAGGGTGAAGCTTGTCCAACGCAAATTTAGAAATAAAGGTTCAACACCAAAGCCTCCGGTTCCTCATAAGGTTTAAAATTTTGTCACATTACAAACACACACTTAAGTGTATTTCATTGGGAGTTTTTGTAACAGGCCCATATAAAGTAGTGCCTGATTGTGGAGCAGGTAGTGAAAGTACGGAGCGAAAGCTTTCACAATGTTTAAAAAATTCTTTTTCAGATTTTAGCACATCTTTGTAACCTTTCTCTTTCAGACACCTACAATTAAAAGTGGGGCAAAACTTTTTGTTTTCTAAGCGTGGTGGTGGAAGCATCATGCTATGGGGATGCTTTGTTTTAGAAAAAATAAAAGAACAGCACTTTATTATTATTTTTTTCTTAAAAGAAAAATACTTTTTTTCCTTCTTGACAATCAAGCACTACTTTGTGTTTACTATCCCAATAAAGCTCATTGAAGTCTGTCGATAAAATTTGACATAATCAATGAATGTTTTAAGGTCTACACTGTATTGTTTTGTTATGTCTATTTTTTTCTTATGTCTATTTCCACTGTACACCTAATGAAAATTGTTTTTTTAAGTCTTTAGAAGGATCACAAATGAACCATAATTCTTCTCTTTTGTTTAAATGACAAATAAAATGTAAAAGCAAAACTCTAAAGCTGAGGGTCATACTTGGAAGACTTCTGAAACTAAATAATTAAAGAGTGCAATTGTTTCCTGCAGGTTGTTTTTATATAAAAAAAAAAGTTTAAAATATATATCCCTCCAGTTATATAAAACCCTAAACTTTTGAAGCACGGCAGCTTATAAGAAATTGAAGCATCAGGATTATTTTATAATTCTCATTCACTCCAAGCCTTAATTTTCTGGCTTTATCTGATGTTTCTACTTTAATTATGATGGACTCATATCATTGGAGGGGAGCTTAATGTTGTGTGATACCTAAAAACAAATGGCCTTCCACTGACATTAATGTCATCCATGGTTATTCAACATGTCCAGGTTTCAACTGCAGACTGACAGCTCTGAGACAGGAGGAATGAAAAACCATCTCCTGGGGTCAAGGTCAACATCAGGGCTGATTTAGGGCCAGGAGGCCCATCTTATTGTTGGAGAGAATCTTCATTTAAAATTCACACCAAATAATTCAGGATTTGACTGGCAGCGCGAGTGGGACACGGGGGGATTGTAATATTCACAGAGGCGGGCCAAGATGGATGGAGAGGCTTTCTTATTGCACACTCATTTCCACATTCGGGTGATTAAGTTTATTATTTGGCCCACGGCTGCATTAGCATGTGATTATCCTGGGTATCCTATGGAGGGGGGGGGGTGTTTATGTTCTTAGAACAAAGGATGATCACGTCGGTCACCTGAATGTCTGTGTTTTTTGGGGGGGATGCAGGAGGGACAAAAACAACACCGAGGCGTTCAACCTGGCTGCTCTGGCCAGGGAAGCTGCTCCCTCTCAGTCTGCCTCTTTTCTCCTTCTCCTAGCAAACAATTCCTTCCTGGCTCTTTTGTTTGCCAAGATCCAGGTTACCATGGCTACCATGAGGGGCTTTATAAGCACCTCATCCCTCATCTAAATATTCCTAGTTATCTATGGTAATGAAATGCACACACCATTATCTGGCTTAATGAAACACACTCTATTGTCTCTGATTAGAAGATGAGGGCTTTATATCTCAGCTGTCTGTGTGCTGCAGCACTCTCCGGCTCCAGTCACAAACTCTGGGTCTTTTCTCTGCGTCTGCTGGACTGAAAAATTATGAAAACATTGTCCAGTTGCAGGAAAGAGCCCAGCTCGTACCATTTGTTCTGTCGGGCTGTTTGATTGAACTAATTGGGCTGTCAGCTCTTTCCTTTTGCCTCATAATAAACCTGCAGCTTCTGTGAATTTTTCTTTCAAACTAAAGTGGCTTATTAAAACAGATGGATTATGACAAAAAGTATTTCAACCTCCCTGGTATGTCAGTTCTACAGCTCGCTGAAGGACGGCACTGAGCAGCAACAGAACGTCATTATCCACCTTTATCAGATCACAGCACTTTGTTCTCCTTTTTTATTTATTTATGCTCTAAAGCAAAACTTAAAAAGGAAATGGTACATCCTTTGGGGCTGCTGTGAAGAGATGCAGATCAGCTCTTAGATTGATTTTGTGACCTTACTTTAGCTTTAGTTTTTTGAAAATATGTGAGCCAAAAGTGGTACCATAAAAGGCTTCTTACTGTTTGAAAAAGAAAAAGCATGCAACCCTGTACTGCAAGGGATAAAAAGTGAAGGAAATTGCAAGTGTGTACTTTTGCCAGGGCCCATCTGTGTCAGTGTGATGGTGTCTATTTCCTATTCAGACCAGAGTAATATCTGCAGATTGCACGGTTAAGTCGCTCTGCATTTCATGAGCCAGTCCTGTCACTAACAGTTATCTCCCCGCTGCCCTCTGAGGAGTTGTCTAGGTGAAATGATTCTCTGAACCTCTGAATAATGCATGAAATTACGTAATGCAAATGGAGGCCTTATTTCCCCTGCCTTCTTTTTTTTTCAGACGCCAGAGCCTGAGCCACTGTATTAGAGCAGCAAAGGAGAAACAGCAGGGAGTCCCTGGGGGAAAGGAATCACAGCCGAGAGCAAGAAGGTCACCGATAAAACCTGAGACCTCTCCTCACACGGCCTGCAGCCTCTTCAAGCATGAGTTACAGTTATTGCCTGCTACACGGCTAATTCACAGACCTTATTCACAGGGCTGTCATACAAAGCTTACTGAGAAAAAATAAATAAATAAAGAACCACACTGGCTGCTCACGAGTTAGCCTGCCGGTAAATAGAAACCTAATCAACAGGGCCGGACAAGGATCGTCTGGGGCCTTAAGATCAATATAGGGGCCTTGATACATTTAGGTAAGCTTTCAACTCATGGTAACATAGAATGTGTGACTTCAGGTCAGAATTATTTATGCTACCTTTATAGTATTAAAATAATTTTAGGGGAAAAAACAGGCTAATGAAAAAAGCCAGATAATAACCCTATCAACACATAAAAAAATTATACAGCATATGAGATATTAGCTATATTTCTATCTTAAGAAAGGGACAGCCGGATGATACGATGAGTAGCTTTATAGGTGAACAAAAAGCAAAAAACTAAAGTTGGGTGTCAAAATGAATGGTATAGTGAAGGATTGTTGGAAATTTTTGAAAAGACACCTAGACTTTGAAAAGTAAAAAATTGCACATGCACAACCCTGTACTGCTCCTGACAGGAAACGCCTATTAAACGCGTGTGAGAGCATGCAGAAGCCCATTTCTCTTCGTGCACGCTCTGTTTAAATTGCTCATAAAAGTTTACTTTCCAAAAAAAGATTAGCAATTTTTTCACTATGTCAGACTCACCACCGGTAAGTGAAAATGGGAACCAGCACGTAGGACTGCCTTATGTAAACATATCTCCAGAATGATTGACAGTTAGCAGGACCACTTATTTTGATGATCCACCCGGAAATAGAAACATCCTCCACTATACCTTTAAACATGAATGCACAAAATTTCTTTGAATTCACATTTAATGCACATGCTTCCATATTTTTGGGGGGAACTCGTCCGCCTCAGTGAACTCTGACAATTTCAGAAAGGAGCACAGAGCTGAGAGAAACAGGACAGTTTTAACATCTGTTTACAGAAGAATTTGAGAAACATAGACATAATTTTGGGTGGGACATTGGGGACATGTCCTCTGCATGTTTTACTGTTCAAAAACAATGTTACGCTACAAAAAAAAAGACATTCGTAGAGTAATAGGACCAAGTGGAAAACCACCGCTCAAGCTGAAGCCTGCTCCCCTGTGTTAGACCGCTCACAAGCTCCTGATTGGCCCACCGTTTTTTCTTTTGTGATTGGCTGTCAAACACACTAAAGTTAGTTATATTAAAAAATACTTGCCTCCCCCCACTTCTTAAATCAACATTTCATCCATGGTAACAAAGCATAAGTTTACATATAGGTATTTACTACCAAAACAACAATACATTTTTTTAAACAAATGAAAAGTAAAAATGCAGACACATGAAAAAATTGTCTTAATTCAACATTATTCAATTTGTCCTAATTAAAGTGATAAACTCTACAAGACAGCATTAAAGGCTGTTGTTATGCTGTTCAGTGCTATGATGAGCTCTAAAGCCAGAGTGAAATTCTTCAAAAAGTTAATTATGGTGTAAGTGGTCACACACTTGTATGGCAACTACTTTCTCAAAAATGTATATGAAAAGGGAAGATAGGACAAATGTCTATAATTGACCAAGTCATCTGGGTAAGGAGACGGTTTCCTAAGTAAAGGTTTAATTACACCAACCTTAAAAGCCTGAGGTACATATCACTATAAAAGGGAGAGATGAATCACATCTAAAATAGAGTTGGAAATCAGAGGGAATGTTTTCTTATATAACCTCGTTGGAACTGGATCTAACATACAAGTTGAAAGCTTAAGAAGATAAGAGTTTTGCTAACTCTGCTAGAAACCACAGATAAGGTTTGAAATCTGGCTGAAGTGATGGACTCAGAAATAAACCTTTAGACTTGACCTCTGTGTGTGAGCTAATTCTCTTTTCAGACACGTCGCTCTGGTTGTATTGATTAAATATCCGTGACTGTTACTAATCTTCTCTGATTCTGCAGGGATTATGAACCAGTTCCACTGAGTAAATGCTTGGTAATACTCACCAAAGTGTTCTTTTCTCTTACTTCAGGCAAAATTAATTCAGAATTATTTCATAACATTCATCCTTCATCCTTCATGGATGTTGTAGTAATCCCATATTGAGTATTAATTATAGATAAATGGTAAATGGTCTAAGTATACACACTTGTCTCTTCAGAGCTCTTCACACGATTGTTCCTACTGATACACTAACTCCATTACTCCATTACATGTCAGCTACTAATGGCCATGTTACATGCTGTTTGGAGACACTGAGAGAAATGCAATTCTAAAACATGCATAAAAGTAAACCTTTTTCACCAAAACCCCCAAAAAACACCTCAAGCAAGTGTAGATATTTTTTTGTGTTCATTAGAAATAAAGCTGGTTTGAGAGGGCCCCCTTCTGACCTGGGGTCACCAAAGAAGCAGTTTAGTTTACTTAGCCCTTGAGCTGGCTTTGCCAACCTACCATAAATAACAACAGAAGAGGAGGATTATAACACATCAACAAACACTGCTCGCCTGTTAGCTCCAAATTAGGCTACAATAAACTGCTGTCAATCTCCGGCTCCGACGAATAGACAAGTCTTCCCACCGTGTCCCTCTCTGTCTCTCTCTCTCCCTCTGTGTGCAGCGGGTAAACCTGAATGGCATTAATTGCCCCCTAAGATGACGGGCAGATGAAAGTGAGGTGGAGGTTTGCTGTGGGACACGGGGGCTGCTTACAAAGAGAGGCTGGCAGGTCTCACTGACTTCAAAAGCAGATAAAGGACATTTTAACACAAAAGATTTCCTCCCCTCTCTACTTTTTCACCCGGAATCTCCTGATTCCAGGTTTGTTCGTTCCAACCTCCCGGTCTTTTTGTCCGTTTTTTTGTTGTTGTTTTTTAACACTGGAGGATTAAAGTGTTGCAGAAATCATTGTTTGCCCGGGACCTGCTGTCCACCAGTTGTTCCATGACATAATTGATCGGTCTTTAACAATAGTGAAGGTTCATCATCCTTTTTCTTTGAAAGCATAAACAGGAAGGTGTACTGCCCACAGAAGATAGTGACACATGTTTTTGTATACCTAGAGTGCTGTTGATCTTCTAACCGCTTTGAAAAAATACGATTACAAGGGGGCCTTATTTTAAGGAGCAACGAAGAAGAAAAGCACTAAGCTGTTGTAACAATACAAGCTTGTTCTTTAAAGTTTGTCTTAAAGGGATAGTTCAGTATTTTGAGGCAGATGATATTAAAGGGTCAGAAGTAGGTATTTAGGCATCTACATCAATAACCTTAGAGGTATATATTTTATTTCCAGGTGGATCATCTAAATAAGTGGTCCTGCTAATTGTCAATCATTGTTGTGATATGTTTATTTAAGGTCTTCCTACAGTTGGCCATCATTTGGCTATAATCACTTTACGTGGAGAGCTCTCCTCGAAAAGCATTATGGGATCTGCTGTCACAGTTGGCGGCCGACAGCAGCACCTAATAATAAAGATAGCGCAGGCACCGCGCGGTGGAGAAGGAGTTATGTGACCAATGTTGCAAAAAGCAGTGATCATCTGTCCGAACGGTCAGTTAACTGAGTTCATTATATAGTCCACTATAAAGTCCCCGCTCTATATAGTGATTGAGGGATTTAGGGGTTAGGGCGAACGTTCAGATAGAGTTAGCTTGTATGAGCTACAGTATGAGAACAGCAACTTTTAAACAGAACATGCACAAGAAGAAATGGGCTTGTGCAAGCTCTCACACCCACACTTTATTTAAAGTGGAGAGGGCAGTTCTTTTAAAAAGTTCGCGAAAATCATCCACAATACCTTTAAGTAAAAATGCTATTGATTCCTAGTATTTAAGTAAAAATTTATAAAATGCATGGTGGAATTCCATGTGCTAATATTACATAATTTATTATTATAGGCAAGCCAGTTACTAACCTGTTTGTCTGGTAATTCATCAGAGGGATATAACACACTTGGGCTGTAATATTTGGTGGTTTTGTCATCATAACTTTGCAAAACTGTAGCATACCTGGATATAACTGCTATAATTGATATAACCTCAATATTTTACGTACAATAATAACCTTTCTTGGTATAAAACAAGGTTAGCTGGTGGTAAAAAAAATGCATTTTAAAACAACTTAAATCTCTTAAACAGCATAGAACGGTATCTCCTGAACTATTATACTTATTTACATAGGAAACGCATATTGGAGGCAGTTTGCCACAAATAATCTTCCTGTCAGGATGGGGGCCAGAAAAGGGGGCCAGGGTGTTTTAGGGGAACAGAAAAAGTACAGAAAGCAGGGCAATAATTTTCCATTTTAAATATATTAATGTTTATTGGATAAACATTTTTATGTTTGAGATTAGTTTTCTTTAAAAATGTAGAAGTCAATTTTTTTCTCTATCTGTTAGCTTTATCTCCAAAACCAACTGATGTGGATTCATACTAAATTAAGACACCAAAAGTTCATCATTAACTTCTAACAAACTCTTGATGTATTCCAATTTGAAAGAGACATTTTTTAAAACGAGTAACTAAGAGTAAAAAGAAATAAATAAATAAAAGGAAAAGATGTTTAACATGTTCTCACTTTTTCCATACCATTTTGGAAACTGTCATAGCCCTATAAAGAAATGGAAATAGGAGCTATAGCTTTATTTATTGCCCCTCTATCAGGTCCTGCAACTTCACCTACAACTCAGATTCCTGTCATTCTTCAGCAAAGGTATTGGTCTCCAGCCACACAGCCAAACCCTCCATCAACCCATGAATAGGGCCAGTCACATTTCTGATAGCGTTTAATGAAAAATCCACCCAGGATTTGGAAGGGAGTGAAAGGAGGAGGTGGATGCAGGGAGGTGGGTATGTGTGTATGAGTGGGGTGGTTCAAGGAGGAGTGTTCAACAAAGAGAGTCTTTCACAGGAGTGGGAAGCCTAGATTGCTCCTTTGCTCCCCCACTCCCCCCGCATTCTCTCATTTTGTCTTTTTTGATTCAACATCAAATATGTGCCAAATGACTGGGCAGAAACCTCTGGGGGGTTGTCCAGTTTCTGTGTCACAGTGTTGTGTGTGTGTTTGTGCTATGTGTGGCCTGAGTCAAACACAAAGGAACAGGTGTGTTGCACTTAGAGGGTTTGGAGGCCACAAAGGTACGAGCGAGGAAAACAGCCCACTCAAATTTCCCTTCCCCAAAGCATTACATCATAATCAACCAAAATTTCAGTTTACAATTATACCAAACAAACCTGGAGCTGTTTTCTTTCTTTTTTATTTTATTTTTTTATTTTTATTACTATCCGTTTAGATCACTGTAATTAATTACACAAACCCATAGATAAATGCTCTTCACAGCGTCTGTAAATGATTCAAATAAACGCAGCTCAACTCTTATCTGGAACCCAGAAACATGAGCACATAACTCCACTAATGGCTTCTCTGGATGGGCTGCCTGTATCACTGGACTGATTTTTTAAATTATCTTATTGGTTTTCAAAGCTACGAATGGCTTAGCCTCAAATTATCTGCAGGAACTTCTGCAGGAATATTCAATTACCAAAAAACTAAGATAAAAAAATAAACTTCTTTTGAATGTTCCCAAAACCAGACTTAAAAGCAGAGGGGAGTATATGTTTGCTGACACAGCTCCTATTATCTGGAAAAATCTGCCTATTAACATTAGATCTGCCCTTAATCTGAAACTCTTCAAATAACTCCTTAAAACACATTTTCATTCTTTAGCATTTACATAAGGCCTGACATTGGAATTTACTGATTTTATGTACTGTGTTTTATATATATATATTTTTTTGTTAGTAGGTGTTAAGAATACTGTGCATCACTCAGGTGCAGTTAGAAGCTCTCTTTACCGCTCTTTATAAATAACACTGACACAGAGACCTCCATTTTCCCTAAATGGAAGAGATTTGTAGCCACCAAGACTCCTAGAACTAGCCAGCCGTCTAAAATGAGTGACAGGGAGAGAACGGCCTTAGTGAGGGAGCTGAACAGGAATCACTGTCACTCTGTCAGACCGAAAGTGTTCTTCTTTGGAGAGAGAAGGACTTTCCAGAAGGACTACCCCCTTTTAGGTCCCTGAATGGTAAAGACGACAGGAAAAAGGCACCCCTTAATGAAAGGCAAATGGTAGCATCATCCTATGGCAGGGATCCTGAGGGCTGGTATCCTGCAACTTTTAGATTCACCCTTGGTTCAACACATCTGAAACAAATGGCTGACTTACCTCATCAGTATGTAGTCAGTTCCAGATACCTCTTAATCATCTAATTCAGGGGTCTTCCAAGTTTTTTAGGTCAAGGACCCCCAAATTGATGGCGAGATGGAGCGGGGACCCCCTAATTTTATATATATATATACATATATTCTATGAAATTGTGTTATATCACACTGGTCCTATAGTCACTCTATTACAGATGGAGTGGTGTAACAAAGGTCATTTCACCCAGGGATTCTGATTCCTTGTTGATGGGACAGGTGTTGTGAATGAAACGGTGCCCAGCTTGAAAAAGATCCTGTGTGTTGCTGAATGTGTGCAATGTGTGACACCTTCTGCCTCCATTTATCTGTTTACTACACTGGGTTGAATTCATGTTAATGTGGATTTAAAGACATTTCAATTGTTGGAAAAAATTGCAGGGGGAATGTAAAAAAAAAGTCTAATCAGCCAAAACTTTAGCGACCCCCCCATGCAGTACCTCTGTGGACCCCCTAGGGGTTGCAGACCCACTGTAGAAGACCTCCAATCTAAATACTTGATTCAGGTGTTTTGAACTAAAGGTACATCTAAAAGTTGTAGAATACTGGCCCTCTGGAACTGGAATTGCCCTCCCCTGTCATATGGGGAAGTTTTTTCAGCAAAAAAAAAAAGAAAAAGAAATGTGATTGTAATTTGTTTCCTAAGATGTGAATGCTGTAATTGTTCTGCTTTAAGATACTTTAGTAGGAACCGGATATTCAAAGTAAGTATTTGTTTAAGAAAAAAAAAAACAAGTAGTTTAGTAAAGGGTTCTTTTTAATGTTCATTTATGGATCAGGGACAGAACAGGTCTTCCAGCAATAGGACAGATAAACTTTAAGACCTGCTGGGACAAAAGCAGTCTACCCTTTGTCCAAAAGAAAGGGAGATGTTGTGTAATGCTATGTGACGTCTTTTATTTTGAAAAGCAACAGAATATAGAGCGGGGGTTTTCGGTCCCTCACAGCTGTCTGTAATTTAAGTGTATGAGAGACAGAAGCTGTAGCTCTGTGTGAGATACATATTTGTTAATAAAAGAACAGCGTGACAGCAAGAACTGTAAAACTAGTTGGGATGGAGGCAAAGATGAATTCAGCAATGCAGGGGGACATACTAGATGAAAACCAAACCCTCTTAAAAGTAGTGAATTTAAAACCACTAAATGTTCTGGACCCGCCAAGCTAGAGCCCAGAACTGAATCCAGATAACAACTATAGAGAGATCTGAAAATGGCGGTCCCATCACACATGATTGAGCTTTAGATGTTATGAAGAATGGATGACATCTGAACATAAGTTTGTGTTTTGTGTGTGTCTTTTTTTTAAGTTGGCCATTATTATTCTGACAGGACCTTTTTTTCATTAAAGAGGCTATATATATCAAACTAGTTTGTGTTAGGATCATTTTCCTTTGTTGAAATTTTATAATAAAAGTTTTTTAAACTTTAAGGGATACTCTTTAGTGCATCTTTATAGGAGTTTTAAGGCTTGCAGCAATTTTTTTTTAAAACTTTAATTTAAATATTTTCAATTATACAGATACAAAACAGACAGTATGAATCAGTTATATATATATATATATATATATATATATATATAGAAAGTATTTGTGGCTATGCCAACTAATGGGATGAGGTGCTACGTAACCCCAAGATACACAGAACATTTTGACCAAACTAACTAAAAAAAATAAAACAACATAATAAAACTAAAAAGGTAAACAAGAGAAAGATAAAAAAAAAACTTATTAATTATCTCACGGTTTTTGTACAAACACTGAAAGGCAAATCTAAATACACAGTTTGCATTTTACACATACATTAATCTATATAAACGCATACATAGATTTGTTTGTACACATCCTCACACAAATATACCTTAGTTTGCAGCATTTTTTTCTGTAGAGTCAGAGACACAATACAAGCAAATGTTGCCCCATGCTCACCCAGTAGTAGTGAATCCTGCAGGGTCAATGAAATCAGCTGTTTTTCCTCGGATTGGCAATTTATACAATCTGACTGGATGATCTTATTGAATTGTCTCTCTAGTACCTCAGGATGACATATAGTGTGAATTTGGCTTTATGAGTAAACAGACTGAAACTGAATTGGACAATTGCTGCCAAAGGTGGATCAACAACTTATATAAGACTGGGAATACTTTCATTAATGGGAATTTTTCATTTCCTATTTTAAAGCTCACAAAAAAAAAACTTTCCAACCCAACATTATGAAATTATGTTTTCAGGAAACAGATTAGTTTCAATACCATTTGGAAAATGGTATTGAATGTGAAAAACTTTCCAGATGCACTGTTTGTTACGAGAGAGAACCATTTCGAAAAGTGTATGTTCTTGTTTTTCATTCCTTATATTTCTAACAATAAAAAGCAACAGTGGTGCTATATATATGTCTGCTTCCTATAAAAACAAAATTCAATCCAAAATGTGTTAAACGAACCTAAGAAAAGCTTTAAACCCCATTTATGATGGATGGCTTCCTTACAATACGAAGTCCCTTCAGTGTAATTTGTAATGATCTCAACAGATTTGAATTTTAATAAAGCATCGCATAAATTGAATGTAAGCTTTGTTGTTTTCTCCTTGAAGGAGCCCAGCCAGACTAAAACACCCACATTTACTGCTGAAGCCTCATAAGCTCCAAGTTTACCTTCATTTAAATTTCAAACAGCAACCCACTCGGGGCCTGTTTGCTAACAGAACAGCACAAACAGATTTTAGTCTGAGCTGAAGCATAAAATGGTAATCAATACCCTAAGAACTACTGGCTGCTCTATAGAGAGATATGCAGCAATAAGCTGATCAGGGATCTTCACAGTTTTTGTATTGTTTTATTTGTTGAATGGATGGCTGACCAGGTGTTCTTTTGGGAGAGTGTACAGCTGAGATGTTTTTGCTGTAAAATTGGGAAAATCAAAACCCTTTTCTGAAAGCTGACAGCTCCGCCTGCTTTAATCAAAAAGAAAAGTAACATTTGGTAGAAAAATGGTGTATTTTCTATCAATCACAACACAGGAGAATAAGCTTTCATTCTATAGCTGTGATCGTGTTTAGTGTGTGGTTAATAATTTATTCAGTTTGGTGGATGTGAAGCCAATTTTCAACAAATGTCATCTCAATTAATTTAACAAGACAATGAAGTCCAAATCATAAGCAGCTATTTAAAATCCATTTTAATTCAGCTTCATTTAAAATCGATTTAGTTCAATTAAAGTCAAATGCAGATCAAAATGCATAATTCAATTTGAGTTATTTTACCGTGGAGTCAAATTCAATCGGCGAAATGATTCCATATTCAGCAGGGTGCAGATCTGAGATGACAGGAACAAGACAGAAAAATGACAAAAAAGAACTGGTCCAGGGAAATTTGCTTAGTGAAAGAAAAGAAAGAGTACGTAGAGCTGTTTTACCAACTCTCTGAAGAAACAGAAAAAACTAAGCTGTCCTACTACAGAATGAAAGTCTGTTGTGGAAAGGGAGCTATCGCCAGAGATGGCAAAAGTACTCACTTTCCGTACTTGAGTAAAAGTACAGATACTTGTGTTAAAAAATACTCTGGTAAAAGTGGAAGTACTGATTAAACTTCTTTACTCAAGTAAAAGTAACAAAGTACAGGCTTGTAAATTTACTTAAAGTATAAAAGTAAAAGTAGAAACCCCTTTTTTCATGCCGTTGCCTACATTTTAAATGGATGTCTGCCAATAGGACTAGATCTCCGTTGTGTTCATTTTCAATCATCTGGTCGTCCATGCTACTATGCTAACGCCACCGCCACCAAGCTGCAATGATTTGCCGCCAATGAATACCGCCGAATCTGTCGATTCATCTTGTAGTGGTGCGTCAAATGCAACGTAGATTCCCATCCAATTAGATTGAATTTGGTATTGATGACGTGAAAAATAATAACGGTAACTCCATTGAAATGATTCAAAACTAAAGTAACGAGCCAATTTTTTTAAAATATAAGGAGTAGAAAGTACAGATATTTGTGTAAAAATGTAAGGAGTAGAAGTAAAAAGTCGCCATAAAAATAAGTAGTAAAGTAAAGTAAAAATATCAGAAAAATCTACTTGAGTACAGTAACAAAGTATTTGTACTTCGTTACTTCCCATCTCTGGATATCGCCTACCATCATCAGTTTGGAGTAGAAGCATAAGTGCAAAGGACTTAAAGAGGTTTAACAAACTAATAAACAAAGTAGTTATGTTATGGAAACTGCTCTGGAGATGATTTTACAAAGAACAGTTCTTCATAAAATCAATCCTAAGCATCATCTTTATCTTTGTCTACTATACAAAAACAGGGCGTTTTCAGTCAGAGGCTTTTCCAGAGCTGCTGTAATAAAGACCACTAAAGGAGATCCTTTCAGTTTACCAAATAACAGCATTTACAAGAACTCATTGAAGAAAACACATAAGGAGTTAAAACAATATTTAATACCTCTTTAGGGTAAATAAAGTATTTTTGAGATTAAAAGCAAAATTGTCAAGTTTAACTTCAGCTATGGTTCGTAAAGGCTCCATATAGAAATAGACACACTTAAACACATACGCACGAGGTCACACTTTCTTTTCTTTAAAAAGGCCCCATATATATATATGAGATTTTAGAAAAGATGCCAGAAGTGTGGAAGTGTGGGACAACAGGAGGTGTAGGGCAACACTTACATCAAAAGAAGGCTTTAAATCTATGTTGCTCCCTGTTAAATACAGAACATGATTCATGTTTATCTCATATCTGAGCTATGATTGTTCCTTATATGCCTAACAGAGCACTTCGCTGGTGGGTCCAGCTAGTTAATATATTTAATCTGTTAACTAGTTAATCTGCAGGTTAACTAGTGGTTCCTAGAATTTCTAAATGTAGAATGGAAGGCAGATCTTTTAGTTAGACTCCTCTCCTGAGGAACCAACTGCCAGTCTTAGTTCATGAGGCAGACACCCTGTCTACTTTTAAGGCAAGACTTAAAACTTTCCTTTTTGATTAAGCTTAAAGTTAGAGTGGCTCAGGTTTTCCTGAAGTATCTCTCAAGTTATGCTACTATAGGCTCAGACTGCTGGAGGACATAGGGACCACTCCCTCTGCTACATTCTACCTCTCTTCACTAATATTTCCTTGCATGTTTTTTCAACCCGTAACTTAGTCTTCTCTCTGCTTTTTCTCTTCATGGTAGGATCATCTGGCCAGGAGCTCTGACACCATCCTGGATGAAAGCATTAGCTTGGCTGCAGCTATTAACAATTTATACTATAGGTTATCGAGTAGGTGTTAGAGACAGTGTTTAGCCCTGTTTCTGCCATGGACATAACTATCAGCTCATAGTTCATCTGCTTAACTGTTTCTTTTTAGACAGAGCCACCTACGAAGCTAGTTTACCATTGCCCTCTCTAACATCTTTTTGTGTGTCTAACTCTGTCTTCTCACACCCCCAGTCAGTCTCAGCAGAAAGCCTCTGCAGGGTAACCTGGCATAATGCGTGTAATTCAATTTTGAATTCTACACATCTGGAAAGACTCCTAAAAAAGGGTTCCCAAAATGTAGGGAGATACAGTCAATTCCTTAAGCTGATTGGGTCAATCACCAAATGGCACCTGCCTCCCATGCCGAGCTTTAAAGGGATAGTTCGGTATTTTTGACATGAATCTGTATGGCATCCCCATCACCAGTGGCATGCAATCACACTGACTTACCCCTGGCAGCGTCCTGTGAGCAGAGTTATCGTCCAGTTTTGGTCAAGCCGAAAGTAGTCCGGCAGGTTTTTAGGACCAGCGAAATAAAACGTTTCTCTTCCAAAAACATTATGTGTTCAAAAGAGCGATATTTTTGCATCCCAAAAACATTGTAGTGGAAAAAGTCACACGTCGTTATCAATTGGTCCTATTTTCTCTCTGTTCGTATCAGTGCGCGCCGTCATTCAGACAGCGAGCTCAACAACAGCCAGATGCATGTCTCCCTCCGCCTAGCTGGGCCAAATACGTTTTATTTCGCTGGTCCTAAAAACCTGCCGGACTACTTTCGGCTTGACCAAAACTGGACGATAATTCTGCTCACAGGACGCTGCCAGGGGTAAGTCAGTGTGATTGCATGCCACTGGTGATGGGGATGCCATACAGATTCATGTCAAAAATACCGAACTATCCCTTTAAGCCAACAGCCAGCAGCAGCCTCTGCTATGCCTTATTACATTCTTGATTAGTTTCACAACTAGTTAACAGATAAAATCAAACTCTTACAAAATCCAGCTGGGAGTAATAAATGAACAAACTTTTTTATCATCCACAATGGCACAAATAGCTTCCTTTTAGTTGTTTTAAAAATATATATATATAAATACACTGTTTTCCAGCTTAAACAGACTGAATAGCAGAGTCCACTCACAAGCCATGTTTGTTTTTGCTTAAGCCTACTAGTTCTGGGTGACGTCATACATGTCACTGCATTTCAACGATTTGAAACATTTCCTTATTAGAGACTAATGCAGCAATTGGCTTCTGGTAAGATGTATTTTTGGGAGTTTGTGAATTTACGAATCCTGTGACAATTCATCTTGTTTGCGAGGTAATCTTTAGAGTGTCTTTTTGAAGTGGTGCTATACGAGTTAACTGAATTGAATTAAATACTCTAACTCCAAAATCTTATTCAAAACAATGATGTCAGTGTAATAACCCTGTTGTTGGCCAAATACTATTAGAAAAAAAAAGCAAATCTAGAAGTTTAAATATATTAGTAATAATTCAAAGAACACGGACGGACGTTAGACGGATGGATACTATATCAATGCTGATCACAATAAACTAAGTATTTAATGAAGATCGTTTATCAATATTGTAATGCACAAAAGTGCATTTGTTCCTATATATAATTAAACAGAGGTTATTCATTTGTTCATGATTACAAGTTCACTGCCAAACCTTGTTGAAACATGGCTTTATAAATATAATGGGAGAACTTTGCCCAGTACTTCCTTTGCTATCAAATATGCTGTCAAATAATGATTATATTTCCAACACATGAAGAGTTTTAATGTTTGAATATCAAACTGGGCTAAAAATAAGACCCTATGACAGTGGATTAGTTGTGGCCTAACAGATATTACCCTGAAATTAATCAGACCTGATCTATAATGTGCCATCAGCGTTTACATAGTCATTGGTGACAATAAGTGATGATGTCATCTCTACCTGCTTGTCACCGAGTGCAGAGACAGATGGTCTTTTTCCGCTTGTTGCTGCTGAAAAAGAACACCCTCCTTATAATCTTGCCATTAATCACCATCATAAGTGGCAGGCGAACAGTAGGCTTTGGGAACCAAGCAACGGTGACAGCTGGACAGGCTAAATGTATGGAAGGAGCCGATGAGATGCAGATGGGGCATTTAGTTCCTTTCAGGACATAAAGGTAGGCAACTGGAGCCTAATCTTGCTGGACACACCAGCAAGAAGTCCGGCAATTTCATTATTGAAAACAAAAGCTTATTTATTGAGCAACTGGGAGGCAGATGTTCAAAGAGAAGTGGCAAACAAGAGCATGAAACAGGTCGAGTTGGACCTGCGTCGAAGCCACTGTGGAGCCAGCAGTCCATGTGCGTGTCTGAATGATGATTAACTGTAATTACCTTAGCAGTACCTGGTCTGCATACCAGGAGGCAGCTCAAGATTAATGGGGCTCTGTTGAAAACGGAACAAAAGCTCACATTTCCGAGGTAATGAATCGCTCTGGTACTGAGGCGTCTTCACCGTGGAGCGCCCAGGCCCCCCGAGGGAGGTTCATTACAACGCGAGGAATAGATGGATTCACTGCAGCACTCTTGAACAGGCAGAACAAGCAGGCAAGCATGAGGAAGTCTTAAATCGTCCCAGACATCCCAGTTACCACGCAGACTTCTTAACCAGAGGAGAGATAAACAGCCTCCTCAGTGCTTTTTAAATAGGCAGTAAACACCCCACATCAAACTAGCTTGTTTGTCTTGGTTGTTCATACAAGACTGTTTAAGCTATAAAATTTGCTGAATGCAAAGTGTTTAAGTAATAAATAAAAATCTATTTGGATTAAAGCCTTGGGCATATTGTGAGGAACTATTTAACCTCCAAATGTATAAAAAAGTGGGGGAAGCTGTCTTAATCAATCTGGCCCTATGTGAAAAATAACCCCCTCAACCTAAATAGAACATATATGTATATATAGCTAAAGTCCATTTTACTTACCAGACCAAGGCAATTGATTCAACTAAGTTAAATATTTAGTTTATTTATACAGCATCAAATTACAACATGTGTCATTTTAAGGCACATTACTGAGATGATTCAATCAGATCATACAGAGAGAGACTGGTTAAACGTCTTTAACTTTGCAGGATTGGCTCCTCCTGGTTGAGCATGTGGCGATGTTTGCATTGTGTCATTGACTCTTCAGCAATCCCTCACACCAAGCATGCCTGCAGTGACAGTGGAGAGAAAGAACTCTCTTTTTAACAGAAAGAAACCTGCAGCAGAACCTCTCTGTGTTTTTTTAATATATCCAGCCTGTTTAAAATGATTAAAAATGTAAGGAAATGTCTTGGTTGAAACTATAATAACCAGAAGTTTAGCTTTTTTTAATCAAGAGTGAAAATAACTGCTAATCTTTTTCATAACTATCCTTCAACAAGGAGCTCTGTGGTTGTTTCATGAGTATAGCTGAATAATTACTATGTTTCAATAAAGACTTTTCAACCCACTAAAGGGTGTGATTAGACATGACAGGGTATTTATTGTTACATAGTTTAAAAATTTATTTAAAATCGATTTGGAAAGCTAAAGAATGCCTGTGCATGAATCCTCAAATTTGATTTAAAAAAATGTTAACATCTATTCTTCTTTGACAAATCAAAATGGAGAAGGTAAAGGCTCAAAATAAAAAAAAATAATAAAAAAAAATATATATATATATATATATATACATATATATATATATATATATATATATATATATATATATATATATACACACATATATATATATATATATATATATATATATATATATATATATACACACACATATATATATATATATATATATATATATATATATATATATATATATATATATATATATATATATATATATATATATATATATATACACACATATATATATATATATATATATATATATGATGATATGATGGACAGTTAGGAGGACCACTTATTTAGATGATTCACCAGGAAATAGAACATCCATTTTTACTGAAGTAAAAAAAAAAAAAGCAGTCATCCAAGATAGTACTCAACTAAGAGTAAAGATTTACTTGGTAAAATGTCTAGTCAAGTGCTAGGTAATTGTTGGCTAATTACACCTGATTTAATGTTTAGAGTTATCAGACAGTCTGATTACAAAACAGTCAAAGCTTGAAATAAAGAAAAAATACAAAAAATGTACAATATTACAAAACAGAAACACATTTCCATCCCATCTTTTTTTGTTTTTTGTTTTTCTTTTTGTTAACTTAAAATATAATATAAAACTGTATTTAAACTCCTTTTTGGATCGATAAAGTACTTTTAATTTAATTTACTGTATGTAATACATTTATGTTAGGAAAGCATAAAGACCTTCCAGAGAGACTAGAGATTTTTCTCAATATTTCTGAATATTCACTAGCTCAAATTACTCCTGGTTGGTAAAGTAGTACTCTATATTACTCAAGTGAAAGTAAAAAGTATGGTACAGTGCAACTACTCCTAAAAGTACATTTCTTTCAAAAAGTTACTCGAATTAATGTAACTAGTTTTGACCCACCTCGTGGCTCCACCATGTTATATTTAGGGGCAATTTACAACATAAAGCTAGATTGGTTTAGATGGCATTTTTCTCCTTAATAGATGCAATCCTTCAAAAACTACTTTTTGTATTTCTTTAGGTTAAAACTGAAGAAATTTACAAGGAGGCAAATATTTTGCAGAAGCAAAAATTGTTGTGAATACTAAAAAAAGAGAGAAATCTCATATTAAATAATGCAGAAATAACCAGTTCTTCATCATAAAAGTCGCTGCATTATCTTCACTGAAGGAAGCAGGTTTTTAATGCACAGGATGTGAGCAGTTTACCAAAGCCTAGAAGCTAAGGTTTTATTTCAAGTGTCTCCTGTTGTAAATCACAATTTCATTCTGTGCTTAGGGGGTCAAACTGAGGCTTTCTGAGGAATGAACGACACAAAACGACAAACAGGCAGCGGCCGATGTGTGAAGGAGGTCACGGTGGGAAGTGGCAGCGCGAAGAATGAGCCCAGGTGATAAATGGAAGTGGGCATCAATTATTGGAAGTCAGGCTCCTTGAGGCAACAATGAGAGGATTTACAGGCTGTGACATTTTTCATGCCCTCGAGTATGTTACCCTCGCACACACGGTTCGATAGCAGGATGAATTATAGTACGGCCTGAGCTTTCAATGATTATGAGCAGGACGCATATTTCTCCTCCCCACTAAGACATGTGAATACCTGAAGGAAACGCATGTCAAGACATGCCCACCATCACATCACACAGAGCAGTGGCTCCCTTTAAAACCCAATGACCTGCTTCGTTTACGGACTGACACACATGCAATGCTGCTTTCCTCCCATGCAGGATATTCCTCATGCAATCACACTGAGAAAAAAACTAAAACTGAAGACTATGACCTTGACCTTAGTGTGAACATAAAAACAAACCCTTGACTCATTTATTCAGAAGAGCAACAAAAGACAAAAGATAACAGGTTCTGTGCTATGAAATAAGCAGGGAATATGAAGACTTAAATATAAATGCATGACCAACAGAAAAACAATTCTCTATTTCTAAAGTTAACTATTTTTAAGGAATTACATCTCGTTACATACCCATCGTAGCTTTAATGAAAGTACAGGACTAAAATGTATAGTTTAGACTTGTATTTTGATTTGTATTACATTGGTGGGCATAATTATTCTCACCCCTAAACCTTCTGTCTAGTTATATCCACACATTTTGATGTGTTTTCATTGATGTCATGAAATCAGCACAATGTAATTTATGATTTCAAAGTTGTTTTTATCATTTCAGGTGGCAGAATCTGCTGAAAGGAAAATATCAGAGTTGGGGTTATACTGCACCTGTTTCACCATAGACACACCGCCTTCATGGTGGTGGCAGAAGCATGCTGTGGGGATTGTTTTTCCTCAGCTGGAGCAAGAGAAATTGATCAGTGTTGAATTAAAAAAGGCTGGAGCTCAATACAGGAACGGAAAACGTGATAGAGGCTGCCAAAGACTTGGGACCAAAACAGGTGTTTACAATCTTAAACATACATCCAGAGCTGTTAGCGGTAAGAGGAAACCTGATTGGTCACAGATGCTTACTACCTAATAAAACTGAGCTCAGCATGAGCGGCTCTAGACAGAGGTCAACAAGGGTCGGTGCCTCTGTAGAACTGGTCCAATTTATTTATTTTACTCTTTTTTCCTCCAGGCTTTACAAACGTTGCTTCCATCTAGTGATCTAGTGATGCTTCTGTTGCTAACGTTTACATGCTGCTATTCACTTCCTCTCTGCCATCTTTGCAAAATTGCCGTTATGCCAGAAAACTGGAAAATTTCAAGATATGGTGGAGGATTGTTGGGAATTTTTGAAAAGACCCGCCCTCTCCACTTGAAAAAAAAAATGCACATGCACAACTCTGTGCCGTGAGGGAGCACCTATTAGACGCGTGCGAAAGCATCCACAAGCCCATTTAGAGGGTCGCTCAGATGGATCTCATATCAGTCACATTTAGATAGAAAAAAATTTCCCCGCAAAAAACAATCCTGGTGCATTAAAAACTATCATGACCTGCTTGTATATGTGTGTATTCTGAAATGAATTTTTTTTTCAGGGTAAATAATGATCTGCATAACTAATAACACTTATCTTCCCTGGAAACTATCAATGATGTGAAATGGATTTCTCCAAATAGCATGCCAAACTTAGCATCAGTGGGAAGCCTGACCTGTGCTTTCAGTGAACGCCATCACATGAAAGAATCTCCCCAAAACACACTGGTCTTGTTTTTCTCTTCTGAAGCCTTTCTCATCTCCTCATACACTTCATAGACACTTTTTCTCTTACGACACTCGGCCATTTTCAAAGAACCATGGGGAAAAAAAGCAAGCCTCAATGTCTGAAACCGTAGCTCACCACAGATATACGCCTGCATGTGCAGAAAAAAGTAGCTACTTAAGGGGGCGAGCACGTAGGACGGTCTTACGTAAGCATATCACCAGAAGGATTGACAGTTAGGAGGACCAATTATTTAGATGATCCACCAGAAAAAAGAAAATCGTCCACTATACCTTTAAAGTCCTGCTGTTTATATTGAGGAAAGTGAGGCTTGAATAAACTTGTTTATAGTTGAACACAGATATTTACATTTCTAACCAGTTTGCAGCCACTGTCATGTATTTTTTCACTTCATTCAGCATTGTGTCTATGATGGCTGTTCTAGTCAGAATACTTGAAGAGATTAGCCTCAAGACTCTTTCCTAACATTACTGTTCAAATATTACATCCTCTCCACTCATCTGACTTAGTACGGACACTTATTGTAGTAAATTAAACTAATAAGAGTATTTGGTTGAGAGCCTAAAGATTAATATTTCTGAATTGTGTCAAGAGTTTCATGTTTTCTGTTACTTTGTCCAAACAATACTTCACCAGGCTGGTAAAAGGTCTTTAAACTAACCATTAGAAATGACGCAAAGAAAATACACAAACTATATCACTGAGTGTTGATGCTTTACACAAGAATAAATGCAAAAGTCAGGATTTGCATGATTTTCACAAACCTATGAGCCTGAGATTATAGTTCAGTTTAAACAAACAGACCCATTGTTTGTTAAGGATTTTGTCGCCAAGCAAAATAGATAATTCTTAGTTGATTTTTTTTTGTCTTATGGAAAGAGAGGAAACCAAACAAGTTTAAACATCCAGATCCGTTTTTTTTTCTGCAGCTGTTGAAGTATGAGGAAACTTAGAAAACAGGCTTCAATTCCTTTCATTGTCTTTTAAATGATTCATGGAATGACTGCGAAAGAGTGAGGGCTTTTCAGTCTTCCTATTGGCTTTTCTTTGTCTAGCTGTTTAACATCACATTATCAGCAAAGGTTCTGTCACAGAGGGACAAAGCATGTTTTTTTCCCCCTAACCATTTCATAGTAATAAATACTCCACAAGCATAAATGGCAGCGAGGACAAAAGACTAGATGCTAATTTATCATTGCTATATGACTCTAATGCAAATGAGGAAAATGAAAGCAAGCAATCAATTCCCTAATTGGGTTTGGGCTACTGCAACTTGTTAAGGGGCCTAGATTAAACAGAAGGTTAACTTCTCATTGTGACAGATACTGTACTCATTTCACAATGCAACAAAGGCATCCACCCAGAGTGCATCTGAGGTCATCTTTAACTGGTATTACACTTGATATGAGTCTCAAAATATGCTACAAAATCATCTTTATGCTTATTTTTATGGAGAGCTATGTTTAGAGGCAAAAAATACATTAAAGCAGATCAGAAAAATCTATCTGAAAGCACTGGGTTTACATGGTTTCTTGAATTATGCAAATATAGTCTCTCTTACGTCTTAAATTTCATATAGAAATATTGCCTTCCTCACATTAGATTCAATAAAATTAAAACCTGTCATGCAGCTACATACTTATCTCGATAGGCTCCTTGAAAGGTGGTGCTTTAGGTTTCAAAAAGTTATCTGAAATCTTCAAAAGAAGAATACTCTTCTATGATAATCAATTCAGTATCTGGATAGGCGGATTAGGGAGTTAACGACCCATGAGGAACCACTAACGACCATAAACCCTTGATGAGATAAGTTTGCCTCTCCACCTGAACTTGCTCAGCTTTGCATCGCTCCAAATCATATATAGATATTACATAGACAGGTCTAAGGACTTAAAAGATAGGGGCATACCTCACAGTATGCCAACTATATTCAATCCAACATTTAAAACTAACGTGTAAAGCACATTCTTTCCCTTTTACAGTTATCCTCAATAAATTGATTATTGCACTTATAGTAATACATATACTATTTATTTATTAGCATTTACTGTTTAACACATTAATTTACCATGAAGTATTAACTGCTGCTAAATTACCGTAGGGTTGTACTGTAGTGTTCAAGTGCTTACTGAGCCTTGTTTTGTTTGCACTCTTAACAAAATAACTGACGTCTAAAATGTTATTGTGGTTAATTAGTCAGGTTACTGTCTCTGCCAGCCAGCCTGCGGGGGACTGCTTAGGCGCTACGCTGCACTTTACATTATTAAAAGCAAGCATTGGTTGCGGTTTTCACTTCTTGCAGGGGAGAGCTGGCCCAATGGGTTAGAGCAGTGCGATTGTGCTCTGGGAAGGTTCGATCCCCAGTCTCCACTTTGGGTCTCTGAACAAGACTTAACTCCCCACGCTGCTCACGAGGCGCTGCACAATGGTAGCCCACTGCTTCCCAAGAGGATGGGTTAAATGCAGAGATAAATTTCTCCATTGTGAGATTAATAAAGTTCAATTATTATTATTATTGCAATTTCACTATTATCTATCTGCAAAATATTTGAAAGGTGTGCTGCTTGATTAAGCCAGCTGTTACTCTAAGCAAACAGATGAAGCTTGGGTCCCTATGTCACTTTCTGGCATTAAATCTGTTAAGCTGCAAACAGAACAAAAATTAATTTTGTTTTGCAAAGAACAATATGCTAGATGATGCTCTACGTCACATGACTCAATTTACATAAATACGTTTTTGAGAAGGGCAGCCCGCACACACCATCGAAACATGTCAAGTAATGATGTAAATAAACCTGAAAAACTAACACTTATCTATTGCATATTAAAATAATACTTGGGTCAAGATTTAAGCAGTGTTGCTTGAAGCATGGTTTCCTTATGTGTAGAAAAGGGAGACTTGCATAACCACTGCATTGGATTTTTAATATAAAGTAAGCTGTTGTGATGATATGGTTATTGGTTAGAATGTAAAAGGTGTCGTGCACATTCCAGTTACCATCTAGAACCAAAGGAGAACCTCTATCCACTGGACTGGTTGCTAGTGGTCATTACCCGGTGGATAAAGGGGGTATTTATGCTTTAGACATCATTTTAGGGATTTTTTTCTAAAGTTTAGTTTTAAACAACTTCCTCAGTACCATCGTGCCTTTTTGCAAGATTGTATTGTACTGCGGCGAAGTCCACAACTTGTTTGTATTATTGTTCTTTCCCAAAGAACAAGCAAAGTGCAGCAGCCTTGCTGGGAATGTTATGAAGTTTGAGAGGCCTGTAAGAAAAGCAGCAAGTCTACACCGTCCACAGCGTTTATTCTATAGCGCCCAAAGAAACATAAATCAGTGGCGCTCTCATGTCACATACTGAATTTATTTACCATCAGAATAGAGCAGGGAATTAGAATAAAAATCACATCATGTATCTCTGATCTAAAAGCAGCGCACTGAATTACTGCAAACTGAAATGTTCTCCTGAGGGAGTGTGGAAGATTTTGCTGCATAGCCATATATCACTAAGCAAAGGAGTGGAGGGGGGGTGTCTTGAGTGCTGGTTCAGCTCTGTTACGATGCTCCTCTTTACTCTTCACTTAAAAGCTCTCCAAACCAAACAGTGTTTTAACAAGACACCCTTAATATTCTCTGTCTGCTTTGGTTAAGTGTGTTGGGCTCCGTCCAGGGAGCTGGCATGTTGATTCCATCCACTCCATGAACCCTGACCTTTCATGCATTTAAACAACTCGCTAACAAGGCCGAGCAGTGCACCAATAAGATTTAATATGTATACTTTTTTGGCATTTTTTTTTAAAGAGCATCAATTTCATGTGAGGACGATAATGCCTGTGGGTTCAACCAGAGTTCAGGTTGTTGCTATTGCAGGCCCTCCATGAGCTGAGATCAGATCAAAAGGGCTTTGTGAAGCATGCCACCATCAGGCAATTAATGCTCACCAAAACAGCCGCCCTGCATGAGAAGTTAAGCCCATTTTCACAGCTAAACTTATACGACAACTATTCGATTTTTCTTGAGGGAAAGCTTTACAATATGCATTTAGTAACAGATTTCCGAAATGTTCAGTTTATTTATTTAGCTAATTCTCAACATGTCACTTAAAGGCACTTTTCAGAAATAATTAAATCAGATCTTCCAGTCAGATTGGTTAAGTTTTCAACCCAAGCTAAAACCCAGCTGACTGCATTGAGTTGTGGACTTTGCAGGATTAACTCCTCCTGGATGAGCATGTAGAGGCAGTAGCTATTTGCTTGCATTGTGTTGACTCTACAGCAGGGGTGCTCAAGTCCAGTCCTCAAGAGCTACCATCCTCTAACTCTTACATGCAACTCTTCTCTAAAACACCTGAATCTAAAGGCTCAATCCCCATATTTAGTTCAGCAGAGGCATGGTAACGAGCCACTCATTTGATTCAGGTGTGTTAACATCAGGTGCATCAACATCAGGTGCATCATAAAGCTGCAGGATAGTAGCTCTTAAGTACTGGACTTGAGCACCCCTGCTCTTACACCAAGCATGCATGCAGCGACACTGGAGAGAATAAACTCCCTTTTAACAGGAAGAAAACCTCCAACAGAAGCAGGCTCAGTGTGAGTGGCCTTCTGTTGAAGTTGACTGGGGGTCCATGAGAGAGGAGGAGACACATATGATCTATAAATACTTTCTATGCTAGAGAAATTAATGGTAAATAAACTAGGTCCATAAGTGACTGTGTAGGAAAGAAACTGTTATAAGCAGACAAGCTCTGAGCCATTTCTAATGTCTAATCAAAGTAAAAGCTTAGCCCATTGCTATGTCTAGGGGAGAAACAGGACAAGGCACAGAAAAATAAGGTCCAACTCTATCATCTAATATTGAAGGTTTTGATGGCAGCAGCCCAGCTGATATTTCCCTCCAGGATGGTATTACAGCTTCTATGACAACAAAAAGCAGAGTGAATTTAGGGGTTGAACTAACAAATGAATGGGAGAACAGAGATAGAATCAAACTGAATTTTAAAAAGTGGTCCCTATGTCTTCAAGAAGGCTAAGCCTATAGAAGCAGAAATATAGTGACAATGATAATCTGAGCGACTTTATAAGCTTATCAAAAAGGAAAATTTACTCCTAGCCTTAGAAGGAGACAGGGTGTCTGCCTAATGGAACAAGACTGGTAGTTGGTTCCAGGGGAGTAGCCTTAAACTGCTTAAAGCAAATAAAAAAAATTTAAAAATGTAAAATCTGGGGTAGGGGTGCTCAAGTTCAGTCCTCAAGTGCTACTATCCAGCAACTGTTTGATGCACCCCATTTAACACAGCTAAATTAAATTAGTGGATCACTAACATGCCTCTGCTGAGATTCAGGTTTATTGAAGAAGAGATGCATCTAAAAGTTACAGAATGGTAGATTAGACAAGCAGCCCTGATCTAGGAGAAAACTGCTTAAACAGTGGCTTTTTAGTGGGCGTCACCAGAGGGCGCCAAACAAAGGGTGAAAAATTGGGAGAATAAAAAATGTGGGGGAAAAAATTTCAAAACAAAAGCTACTTTCTCCCATTATGTCATTTAATCTTCATAAACTATAACTTGCAATGTACCAATTTGATAGGATTTAAAAACTGAACTTTGAGGCTCTTTGTCCAAGTATGTAAGCAACAGGTGGGTAGAGGACTGAAAAAGTGTAATCAAGAGTATTTCTACTTTATCACATTTCTACTAAAGCGCAAAAAATCCCCACCCAAGACATTACTCAAGACAAGGAAAAAAAATATGCTTTACTGCTACTCAAGTACCAACTGATCATAACATCATATATTTAAAATTATATAAGACAAAGCAAAATGTCATTATGTTTACAATCTGGTATTTTAAAGACTACTATAAAATAAAACCCAAATAATGATTGAAAACTAATTCCAGGTAGAAAAAAAGCAAAGAAAACTGGATTAGAAAGGTAACATAAAACTTATAAAACTAAACATGGAGCGCATCGAAATGTGGACATTAAGCTCAGTTCTCTTACACACACATTGGATATAAAGTGTTAGTACATTTGTTTAGCATAAGAATATTGACTAATTGAACAGGAATAAAAGAAAAACAATCTAAAAATTGATATTTGCTTCCTTTTTTACGTTTCTACAGTCCCTAGCCAGAACAGACAGCTGTTGGATGATTTTATATGAAATGTTAATGTCAGAGGTCTGCAAGAAAAAACAAAAAATGCAAGCCACACTTTTCTTTTTTAAAGTTGGATAAAGACATCCTCAAGCAACATAGGTTACAATACTTTGAGTTGGTTTATCAAATAGAAGTCTAATAACAGGGTTAATAGCATTCCCATTGGGAGCCTGATAATACAGATGCAAAATGAATGTTCCACTTATGTCAAAGAGGTTCTGTACTAAGATTGATATATAAATTGAATACATCAGTTCACACAATAAAAACAGTACATTAAAATATTAACACCGACTTAAATAGACTTTCATATTCAACGTACTACTCGGAGTTAAATATTTTACGGCAATCAGTCGCTTTAAATCACTTCTGTTCAACTTAGTGTAGTAGTGACCCAAAGTTGTGAAAACCATTTCCTATGGTGAGGGAATAAACTAGGTCTGAACACGGTGCATTACCCATTGCTGCTCAGCCAGCAGAACCAATGTAGTATATTAACTCAGGTCATACTGTATATGGTTATTTTTTTATTTGATGGTTAAATCAACTCGAAACAAAAAATCAGCATTGATGGACAAGTCTGGATGTATTGATGGGGGAAACTAAAAATTCTACTACCTTTTAGTACTTTTCAATGGCCTTACGTTGAACTAACTTGATTTGCTACCTTTTTACTAATCAATTGACCACCCTATACTAATCCCGAAAAGAAAAGATTTAAATTTAAAGCTACAGTGTGTAACTTTTAGCGACATCTAGCGGTCAGACTGTAGACCGCAGCAACATGAACATCTCCCCCCCACCGCTTCTCCCCCCCAACAGTACGGCGAGCGTTACGGGACAAAATGTCTTCCACGACGTCCGCATCACCTACCTTCTTAAGTGATGAGGTTTGTTTACATAGATAATTTTACAGATAGTATTTCATTAGTCTGTGTAGGGTATAGATTTCATGTAGACTTAAGATAATAAATATACCCGTTATTTTTTCTACATCGTTGTGACGTTTTGGCGATCTCGCAATCGCTAGTTTGTTGGCTCTGCGCTGCCGTAGCGCAAAGATGTCTGCCTCCATGGCTGCGAGACCCGCTCCTATGTAATTATAAATAACAAATTCTAAGGCAACGCAAATATTAAGGTTAAGAGGCTGAGCTCGTAGATGATGATAAATAACATAGTTATGTATAATATATTTCTGACTGTATATCCCTGTAATTATTACACACTGTAGCTTTAAACAAAATTTTTCTGTAGCACCTCTAGTTCTCTTACACACACATTTTATATAAAGTGTTAGTACTTCGAGTATGACTTGAAGGCAGAAAAGAGCCTTCTTTACCTAAACAAAATTTTTCTGTAGCACCTCTATTTAATCCTTACCCAGCCTTTAATCCCCAGTAAGCAAGAAAAGAAAACTTCGGCACAGTAATCCTCTCAAAATATCTTAGGAACTAGAATGAAAACGGTAAGAAGAATTCTGGATAACGAAAGGAGAAGGAATGCTTAAAATTTGACAAGTATTTTTTTTTAAGGTTAATGTTTAGAGCAACAGCAACCAGACCTATAATAAGCAACAGCCGCTGGTGAATGATTCTATGTGAACATTTCCATATGCAAACAGATGCTCTTCCACCATTCAGGGAACTGGAAAACCTTTACTGGTCGATAAACAAACCATCAACAGTTCCATACATAAAACAACAGAAACCACAGAAAAACAAAACAGGAAAAAAAATTATAGTTATGTAAAATCAGCTTTATGAATCTCTGCCTTAAAATTAAAGCAAAAAGGTCCATGCACACACACACACAATGGTTAAAAATATAATACCACCACCTGGTGGTGGCTTAAAATCAACCAGAATAAATCTCTTCAAAAACTTTAAAACGGATGTAAAACTTCAGGCTTCCACGGATTTAGATGGTCAGCAATCCCAGGCAGAGGCCCATTTTCACTCCAATCATGAAAAGGCACATTTGCTGCTTTCCAGCAGAGTAAATTTCACGTCATTACAGATCTGTTTAACATGCAACTGCAGCTCTTCAAGTGTTCACCGCTGATAAACAGTTTAAGCAAAAAGACCCTGTGAAATGTCTACACGTTAATCATTTATTTTTGATTCCCTGCATGGGATCCTAACCCCAACTTGCTGGTGAACTTGTCTCTGTCGATGTTCTTGTGTTCTGGGACGTGTCTGAAGGTGCAGTCATCCCTGGTGCAGCCTGACGTCCTCCAGAAAAAGCACTCCTTATTGTACGGGCTGTGAGAACATTTTTTTTAAAGGTGAATCTTCTCATTTATTAATAATAAAGAGCAGCTGTGCTTCGAGTATGACTTGAAGGCAGAAGAGAGCCTTCTTTACCTAGAACGTTGGAAGGGCTCCGTCTCTCCGTTGGAGCTCTTAAAGGGATAGCGCACAGTCAGCGGAGCACCCTCTATAACCATCCCCTGAAAAGAAAACAAGAGATTTATCCCAAAGATTATCTAATCTCAGGGTGATTGCAGTCATTCAAACTGCAAATGTCCACATTATCAGAGTGATTTACAGGGTTTCCTTATCAGGATTTTAATCTTGTACATTGCTGCACACAGACCTTGTTTTCTTATTCGTTTCTTTGCTGCTTGAGCCCACTTTTTTGTTTGGTTTTACCTGTTGGTGTTACCATGTTAGGAAGTGACGATCATAGGGTATTCAAAAATAAAGACAACCTGAAAAGTATCCATACTCAAAGGTTTATCTGGATACAATACTAATTTGCTTTGGTATTGAAAATAAATACAAGTGTATTGTTTATTTTTGCTTTTAAGATTACTGAATAATACCTCAATCTAGGGCTAGGTAATTAATGGTATTTAAGTATTGATTACTTTCTGGGTTTTATCATTAGAATGCAATGAATGCTAACTTAAAAGAGACCCTGACACGTGTTGTTCTGGTCCACTTGTAGCAGTGGTAAGGTGAATCAGCACAGGTGCAGAAATGCTGTTTTATATAGATGATAAGTCGATTCAACACACTTTGACAGGTTTTTAAACCATCTGCAGAATCAGAGGCAGTTCTTCCCACAGAGACCAAAACAAAAACAGTGAAAAAATCTTATCCGTCTCAGAGTTAAGCCACTGCTGATCTTCATCAGCTGTATCCTGGATGTTTCAAGCAGCTCAGGGCTTTGAAACATCAGTTCAACATTTCACCATGAAGACATGCAGTAAATACTTACGTTGATGCACTTGATGGCTCTTTCACACTCCTCCTTTTGGGTGTAGTTCACAAACGCACACTGCTGCTCAAGCAGCATCTTGATGCTGCACACCATACCGACTCTGAAGGAAATTATGCAACGGTTAGGGATGACATTAATTAATCCAACTGATACAGATCCAGCAGTGAAACAAACCAAATAAGATCCTAAAGAAAGGAGGAGGAGATATTTTACCTGCTGAAGAGCTCATGGAGTTTTGCATAGGTCATGGTAGGTCCTAATGTTCCAACCCAAACTGAAAACAGCTCACTTTAAAGAACAACAAAAGTGGGCAGGTAAAAAATTAACTGTACAATCTTTAATAAAATTAAAAAAATTTGCTGCATATGTTTACAAACACCAAAGAAGAAGAAAGCCTCACTGCTTTGATGAATATTTGGAGCGAGGAGTCGGCGACTGCGATTTTGATCTAATTTCACCCAAAGAAGCCAGATCTCGGACTTTCTGCGTTCGTGAACGGGCTGTTTGTAGGACAGTCCACTGTCCATCACCCTCATAATCATCCTCTTCGGCCAGTGCTTGTTCACCTTCCTCCCACTGAGCACACGCACCTGAAGAGGAGAACAAATGGTAAGTGCAGCTGTGGCATCAGGGAAAGTCCTGCCGTCTTCCTGGAACATTTACCTTCTAGATCTCCATCAGGGTTACTGGCCATCAGAGCATCCACGGCTTTCTCCAACGTTTGGTAAGTCTTTAGAGCCTCTGTGCTTTGCGCCCAGGTGAAACCCATTTCCTGATATCAGAAAGATTCAGTTACATCACAGGTTTTTATAGTTAAAAATTATACACATCCAAACTCAAACATCTAATTGGAGCGTATGTTTTTCCTTTAATTTTACATAATCTGTTCATGTGATTATAAATAATAACCCTCCCTTAAAACAGCTGAATAGTTCTCAGGTCTGATTTCATGCCGATGCTAAATGTCTTTTAAATGTGGCATAGGGCATCTGGATTGTTAAAAAAAATAAAAAGGAAGCATCACAAACTCTATGGAGATCTTTGAAGAGCAGTTTGTGAATTTTGTCCTGCTCAAGTGCAGTTTAAGCAGAGATTAAAATAAAATCTTTCAAAAGCTGCTCCAGGAAAAAAGTTATTAATTTTGAAATGTCAAATTTAAAAATTAAAATCCATGAACTTGTGCCGCTTGGAACTGTGAGTTCAAATCGATGTTTGCAGATATCTAAATTTATTTTGGTCATTTTTTCCTGGGACATCTTATGAAGCTGAAATGTAAAACATTTCTTGTTTAAATGAAGACAAAATGAGCAGCTTTGGAGAAACAAAAATGAAAATGCAGTTTGGATTATTTGTTGCTAATTTCACGTTTGAGACAAAAAAATGCTGCTTTGACCATGAAATGAAAAAAGTATTTCTGCTTATGTATAAAGTTACATATCAAATTGAATTTATAAGACTTTTTGTTAAGATATCTTTTGAAAATTTAATGTGAACAGTTCTTATTTTAATTAAGGTACAGAATGAATAAGCCTAAATAATAATAAAAAAAACAGTCAAGATCAATATCTGAACCTATTCAGTCAGAAAACGCAGCTTTGACTTCAAGATAAAAAATAAAAAAACACTACTTTCAATACATTTTAAATTTCAAATTTGACATTAATTTTAGTTACTTCTTGCAAAGAAAAGTTGAAAAATGTAATCTTAAAATAGGTATTCCCTTATCGGTTTACAAAATGAGCAGCCTTTGTGAAAAATAAATTTGAAAAAAACTATTTTTTATTTTGTCATCAAATTTAAATCTTTTCTAATAATTAATCTTAAGAAAATTGGAACAAGTTTACTTCCATATAGACATACTCTGAGCTCATCTAATTTTCCTTTTGGGAAAGTATTTTTTAATTCAATGCCTTTTCTTTGAAACCTGCAAAACTTTTCCTTCCATTTCACAATCAAACACTTCTCTGTGATGCATTTGATAAAATCCCAGTGAAACACTAATTAAACCTTGAGGTTTAACAGAACAAAATGTTAAGTTTATCATTAGAGATCAAAAGATGCACAGACCATCAGATGTAAGGTCTGCGCTCGTTTCAGCTCCTGCGCCGCTTCAACACTCGTGCGTTCCAGCTTCAACACGTCGTTGTAGATCAGGGTGGCTTCATAGTACCTCTGAGGAAGAAACGGGCAATAAAGATTTAAATAATAAAACTAGTGGAATTATGCAAACAAGTTAGAAGTTTACATCAAAATAACCAAACTTAAAACGTGTATAAAGCATGCAAATATGCATTTGAACCATTAAGAAATTCATTCAAATGAGCCGTGACGATCAGGAAGCAGAGCTGTTGTTCCGTCAGAGCAGCATAGCCATAGTCAATACCCATTTATTATCATTTTTGTATGAAAAATACACTTTAAACTACCTCAACAGGCGTGTTTCCCTTTAGTCATGTACAAAAAAACAATTGAATTACTTACTTTTTGCTGTTTTTTGAAGCGTATGGTGACGTTAAATTGTATTTTTTTTGTACGTGACTAAAAGGATACATGCCAGTTGAGGTAGTTTTAAGTGCATTTCTCGTGCAGAACTAAAAGGATAAATGGAACTAGCATACATGTATGCAAATCTGACATCTTGCGCATGCCTTTTGACTGGTAAGTTGGTCTGGGGTGGTATGCTGATCTGACAGAACACCGTCACAAAGCTGCAGCGCTTTTACCTTGAGGCCGCAGAGAGCTTTCCCTTTTCGAAACAAACCCTTTATCCATTTGGGCTGCATGGAGAGAGCCAGGTCAGCATCCCTCAGGGCGTTCTCATACTGCTGGAGTCTCTCATAACACAGAGACCGATTTCCAAATAACCTGAAACATACAGAAGATCCTTTAACATCCCGTCATCCTCTGGGTTCATAAAAAAAAAGAAAAGAAAAATCCAATATCAGAACATGTTTCTACTTGAATTCCTTTGGGTTGTATTTAATGGCGTCTGTAAAACATGACACGGCCATCTCAAACTGTCCAGCCGCCGCCAGACGATTCCCCATACCTGCAGAAAAGGAGAGGCAGGAGTCAAGCTTTGAATTTTTTTTTATTTCTGGGGGGAAAAAAAAATATGCATCAAGGAGAGGATCTTACTGGCAAGCTCTATGCTTCGTTTTGCGTGCTCTTCAGACACAGGATCCCGGATTTTCTGTTAAAATAGATCCCTAATTAGCTTCAAGCATTCTCATGATGGATCCCATCAAATAAACACAGGGAGGATAGAAAACAAAGTTCTGTCTAGAAACGTTTATTTTTAAGTAGGCTAAACAATAAAAAAAATTCAGATTTAGCAGTATGTGTTTTTCTTACCTCTTTATTGTTTTCATGCTCAGTTTTCGTCTGAACTTCAGATTTCACAGCATCCTGGATGTTTTCTTCCTCTGGCTGCTGAACTTTGATCTTTTCTTTTTTCTTTTCTTTTTCAGACTTCTGGCTACATTTCTCCTCAGCACCCACTTTACTAGATGCAGCATTTAAATTATTTGAATTCAAGTCCTGCCCAGAATAAAGTAGTCAGATTAAACAAGCATTCATTGTAGCAAATGGTTGCCATAAAAAAAAGGAAAGAAAAAAAAGAAATAATTTCAAAAACAGGAGAAGTCAAACTTTACTAACCTCCTCTTTCTTTGTCGAATTAATTTTCAAAATGTCCTTTTCTTTGGTGTTTTCAGCTACCTCAACAATTCCAGCTTCCTGAGTTTCTGTTTCACCATAATCTGGAGGCTTGATTTTCTCTGAATTATCATCAATTATACAAGCTTGTTCCTGCACCTTCGATGAATCTAACTCGTCCTCATTGTCAACCTGAAAAAAGAAAAACAAACGAAAAAAACCCCAGAAAAAACTCGTAAACAAAAGTTCTGAGAGTAAATTCAGCAAACCTCCACAGAATGCATCTCAACGGAATACAGCAGTTTAGGATCATTCCTTTCAGTAATCCATTAAAAACTCATGCATTATATACTCATAACATATTGACCGATTTCCAACTTCTACTTGAGCTCATTGGAATTTTTCATGCTTTCATCTGATGAAAATCCTAAATTCATTTGCAAAGAAAATAATGAAATAAAATTTTTACAGTTTCTTAAAGAAATGTCTTTTTGAGCCACGTCATGAGCTGAATAACCATCTGACTCGTCAGTTTTACAGCATCTGGTCATCAGCAAAAGATAAGCTCCCATATATTGTTTAGAGTGCTTGATCCAAGCATTATAATGAAGAATGTAGTGCAAGGAAATGTCCATGGCAGAAGTTAACAGCAGGGATAATTACATTCTTAAGAGTGTGTATAAAAGTTATAAATAAAAGGGAGAAAGTTACAAATTTGAGACAATTACACAGGCACAAATTACAAATTTATGAGTGCACATTTTTGCACCTGTGTATTTGCGATTAGTTTTAGCTTTGCATTTGTAACAGAAACTTTTAATCTTACAGATTAAACATCTAATTTCACTATTATACAGATGTTGACAACAAATTCATTTAAGATCGACTTTCATTTCCATGTTTTTATTGACAGTATGTTACGCCATATACAATCCTTCAACATCTTGTTTTAAGCCAATCGTACATCAAAGGTGTCTTATAAAGTGTTCATTTTAGGGCATCCTAAGGTTTAGATCTCGAAATTATTTATTTATTTTACCAGGTGAAATCTGGACCAACTAATCAGATATTTGAGTTAAACCTACATTGTTTCCTAAAAAAAAACTTAAAAGTTTAGGTCATGGAAAGCGTAATGTATTGATTTTTAATCATAATTTGTGCCACCATGTTCCTCCAAGGGCGTCTGACCTTGACTAATTCACTTTAACCAACAATGAATCAGGGAAAAAGATGGGATAGATAGTCTTTATCACAGGGGCGCGATAACCTTATCGGATAACAAACCCAGAATTATCTTTTAAGATGTTTTTTGGCAACAACATTAAAACAGTCGTAGGAGTACTACTAGAGTTTTAGAGAGGAGAAAAAAAAGACCTTTTCTTTGGGATCCAAAGTGTTTTAGTATTCATTCTTTTTTATATCAACAAGCCAAAAATACAGAAAACAAAAATTTAACACAAGCTTCATCATTCAAATGTTTCTAATCTGACCTCATTGAATTTGAAGCTCAGGTGGATTTAGATATTTACATTATGACCCTTTATCTGTTTCAGCAGCTTTACATCGAGATAAAACTGTTTCTACGGCCTGAATTTCATACATTATAAATCATTTAATATCTATTCATTAGATAATAAAAAAAATCATATTACTTAATACAAGTTAAAAAAAGAACAAAAAAATGTCAACTCACAGGTAAACTTTCCTTATGAGCATTCTCCTTTTCAAGTCTTTTTTTTTCTTTCTTGCGCTGAAAACACAAGAGAGATAAGTGATGAGGAGCAGCTGGATGACGGTGCATTCAGAGCAGGTAGGAAACAGGCTCACCTTTTTTTTACGTTTGTTTCTTTCAGTTTTATCTTTACGTTTTTCGTGCTCTTCTATAAATTCATTAGCCTCCTGAGGACAACATTTAGAGCAGACATTATTGGTGATATCATCCTAAGACCAAGGGTTAAAAGTCAACCACATTCAGTCGAAACAGGAAGAGACAAGATTCAGTATCATTTTCAGTGAAGTGAAACCAGGTACGTTACCTCTTCACCGAGTTCTTTAATTTGTGGGTGTGGTTTTAAAGGTTTACTACCAAAATTATGTGAATTATCATCATCATCATCATCATCATAATCAAGATCGTCATCCGAGTAAATTAGATCTTTTTCTAAGGAAGGAGAAAAGTGAAAACCTGAAAAAAATTAAGAAAATAATTTTAAAATTTTTTTTAAATTTATAAAATTAAATGTCATAGATACTACATTTTCAACAAATAACTAATAATAAAAAAAGACCTATCTACAACAACTCTAGATTGATTATTGAAAATTAAAGATACATGGATAAAAACATATATTTTATACATTTTTTTTTTAAATATTTGGTCAGAATTTATTTTTAACCATAGAAACATGGCTGCCAGGTGCTAGTATCTCTGTTATGACTGAAAAATGGCTTCTTTTCTACAGTAAATTACTCAAACTCAGGGATTTTAGATCCTTTTGTAATTTCTGTTTTTCAGATTCTCACATTCATTTAAAATTTCATTTCATAGATAAAAATATAAAATCTGTAAAAAAAAAAAAAAAAAAAAAAAAAAAAAAAAATTGAATAAAAACTGTGAAAACAAAGTTATTGTGTACAATTTTAAAATTCAAAAAATGATTGATGTAAATATACAATAATATACATGTAAATAAAAACATGCCTTACCAAAAAGAGAAGGAGCTAACGCCTCCAGGAAAGAGCCTCCATTGCTGCGCCCACTCAGGTAATCCACCATTGTTTCCTTTAGAAGAAGAAATGATCATTAGCTTAGAAAACATCAATTTACAGCTTACGTCTGCAAACATGACATGGTGAAGGGAAGAAAAAAAAAAGAAAAAAGTATCTTAAAACCAAATCCTGATACTTTGGACTGGGTTGGCCTGAAGGGTTGCCGAGCGTCATAAAAGCTGAAAATCACACAGTCAAATCTTTCAGGGCTGAGTTATATGGCTCAGAATAAAATCTAATCATTTTACACCACATTTAAGTAAACACGTTTTTCTCTCTTTACCATCATGAAAACCGATAACAAATTACCCAATTTAACTTTGAAAACTTCAAATATCAATTTTGGCTATTAATTCAAATGAAAGTAGAATTAAATCCAAGCTGTAGGACACGCTAGAGGTGGAATTAGACAATGAGCTTGAGTTTACATAGAAGAACAAAAACCTGACAGGCAGAACTACAGTAGCCGAAAGAGTTAATAAAACCCCTTTTTTAAATCGAAGATCACGTTTTAATGTTATCCAAGCTGTCTGTGTTTGCTGGGACTGGAAATACTAGAACATTCTAGTCAGTCATAGTGAAGAAGGTAGAGGAACAACACCCATGCACATGCTAACATTGACTAATGACCCCAGCTTATGTTTTAGCTGCTGGACCGGTTTATCTTCTGAAAAGCAGAAATGTTAATATGCAAAATGCTTCGTACCATAAACCAATGTACTTTGAAACTCACACTAAAGTTGTTGCTTCTTAGTTCACCTTTTTTTTGTCCAATATGAATAATATGTATCTACAGTTAAGGGTATAGAGTACGATCATTTATTTCCGGGTGGATCATCTCAATAAGCGGTCCTCCTAATTGTCAATCATTCTGGTGATACGTTTACGTAAGGCTGTCCTACATGCTCATCCCTTTGGCCATCTTTTGCGCATGTGCACTTTCAGCCGTATATGCGTGGTGAGCTACGGTTTCAGACAGTGATTGAAGGTCACCTTTCTCACCACGGCTCTTTGAAAATGGCTGAGGATCGTGAGAGAAAAAGTGTCTACGACACGGATGTCAAACTGGTTCCAGAAAGGGCAGCAAGGTTTTCTTTCCAACCAAGCAATAGCAAACCAGACTCCAGTCGTCTCATCAAGGGAGTCCAATCCGAACATGATGACTGGTGTTTGGTTGGAAAGAAAACCTGCAGCCACACGGCCCTTTCTGGAACCAGTTTGACACCTGTGGTCTACGAAGTGTATGAGAAGAAAGGCCTCAGAAGAGGCAGACATATCCCAGAATGCTTTGTGTGGAGAGCTCTCCTCACAAAGCATTATGGGATTTGCTGTCAAAGCAGCCCACTGTCGCCGTAGGCTGCCGCTACCAGACAGCTGCGACTAATAAAGATGACGCAGGCACCGCTTGATGGAGATGGAGTTACGTGACCAACGGGGAGCAAAAAGCAGAGATCATCTGTCCGAACAGTCAGTCAACTATAGTTCACAATAAAGTAAACTATATACTCCCCGCTTTAGGAGTTCAGACATAGTAAGCTTGTATGAGCTATGAAAATAGCAACTTTTAAATGGAGTGTGCACGAGTAGAAATTATCGAACAGAAGCTCCCTCACACACGTTGCTTTTAAAAATTTGGGAAAATTCTCCACAACCTTTAAATGAAGGTCACCTACTGGAGGAAATGAAGGGCTAGCTCTGAAAAAAAAATGTTATTTGTATTTTTTTTTTGTTAAACTTAATTGAAAAGAAATAATCAGACTCATCAGTTCCAGTTATTTCATTTTGGAATCACTGTGACCTGGATGACTCGTCCACACGAAGTCAAAACGAACACGAAACGATGATATTTTCCAAAACGTTTGTCGTAAAGACGGAGACGTAAAATAAATGTGATCGTCCACACGAATGCATGAAAACGCTGCAAAATGTATGCCAGGCCTGTAAGTGGCGCTGTGGTGCCAAAGCAAAAATAGGCGACGAAATGTTGGGCATGCGCACTAATATTTATACATGGTTGCCCTGTGGGTCCATTTTCGTGGTTCAGTCAAATTCAGGTGCTGAACTATGTTGCTATGTTCTTCCTGGAGATATTACAGAAGAAGAAGATTCTGTTGTAAGCCCGGCAGTAGGGTGAGTAGCATTAGCAGCAACCATTCAACACAGTACGGCGCCATTTTTGTTGTGATACTGTGTCGCGCATGCGTGTTTACAGGCGACGCTATGACGCATGCGTGTAAAAAAAAAAAATGTGGTTAGAGCTTAAAGATGGAAACGCGAAAACGGCGTTTCAGAATCTTCCCACTTTGAAGGCTAAATTAAAAAAAGATCGTTTACAGACCCCCAAACGCCGGCGTCGTGTATATGAGAGGCTGGTTTGGTTAAAAATTTGTGCGTTTAGGCCAGGGTTCGGCTTCGTGTGGACGGGGCCTGTAGAAAACCCTTCTACATTTAAGTTAAGGAAGGTTGATTGAAGTGGCACCATGGATGGGAGATTCCGGTTAGAGAATCAGGAGACTGGAGATAATGTTCGGCAGCTTTAATATGGCTCCAAAGACAGAACATGGTCCATAACAGGCTGAGATGCATAAGTACATGTGAAACACATGTTACATGCTGAGCTCATGGAGCATATGAGTATGGTTTGTAAAAAGGAACAAACATAAAAGTGCTTATGAGCCAAATTAGGATTTCACTAAACATTTCAGCAAACAGCTACAGAAATAAACAAACAATTAACCAAAGTCCCAGCAATCCTCATACAAACACTGCTGGATCAGTAGCAATAACACAAGCCATGCAACTTCAAATACAGCAACTCTAGGCAGCAGCAGCATTAACTGAACTACTATTAGCAACAAATGCTAACCAGCGCTAGCAATCACAGTAGCTTACCAGAACAGCAAGAAACACAGAAATACGGTGCAAATTACTGATTCACACTACAATTAGATTGAAGCAGAACATGTAAAGAGTAAAGTTATATCTAAAAGGCACTTACTTTATTTATTACGCACACAAATATCCACCATGAAGAAATAAAGATTCGGCGCGCGTCACACTAATAGCGGTCCGGGCGGAAACAAGAAACTAAATTAGGTTCTCCCTCAGTCTTTCTAACACAGCCGCCCCCAATTCTCTAACATGAGAATTGTATCGAACATAGAAAGACTGCTATATGAACTAAGAGTCATTAGTAAACTGGGGAAGCTGGACCAGTCTAACGACAGGCCTTGTGTAGATTTTGTCCTTTACCTTCACTGTGGCAATACGTACACGTCCATCTGCACCCTTGAAGGTCTCAACCACCGAACCCACAGGCCAAAGAGCCCGCGGGAGCCGTGGATCAACAACAAGAACAACCTGACCTGTAGTAGGTTCCTTGCTATCGCTCTTCCACTTCTGACGTTGCTGCAGTCCCGGGAGGTAGTGTCTGATGAAGGAAGCCCAGAAGTTGTCTGCCAACACCTGGCTGTGTCTCCACCGTCGCTTCCCAAGCAAATCCTCTCCGCCATATAAAGCCTGGGGAAGAGATGAATCCCTGCGTCCCATAAGTAGCATGTTGGGTGTTATAGGATCAGGATCCGAGACATCTGTTGACACATAGCCCAATGGCTTGGAATTAAGAATTCCTTCCACCTCGATCAGTAGAGTCCGCAGATCTGGCTCAGCGACTGACTGCTCTCGTAGGACTACTCTCAGAGCTGTTTTCACAGACTTGACTTCCCTTTCCCAGGTGCCTCCAAAATGTGGAGCGGAAGGTGGGTTAAACTGGAATCTGATCCTCTGCTCTGCTAATTGCTCCTGCAGGCAAGGAGCCATAGCTTCAAAGGCCTCTACTAATTCTCGATTTCCTCCTGTAAAGTTGGTTCCATTATCACAGAGAAGCTCAAATGGTTTACCCCTGCGTGCTATTAGGCGGCGCAGGGAGAGCAGGAAGGAATCTGTGTACAGGCTTTCGAGGAGATCCAAATGCACACATCTGGTGGTCATGCACTTATAAAGGATGCCCCATCTCTTCTCTTGACTCCGTCTGACCTTGACTGAAAATGGACCAAAGCAGTCTACTCCAGTGGAGTAAAACGGGGGCTTGTGGACACGCAGTCTCGAAGGAGGAAGGTCAGCCATCTGTGGAGCTTGTGGCTTGGCTCGCCAAAGCTGACACTCAGGACATTTGTGCTGGTGTTTACGGATAGCTTCGCGACCCCGAAGAATCCAATAATGCCTGCGAAGTTCAGCCAGAACTCGCTCTGCACCAGGGTGATGAAGCCTCTCGTCACAGTCCTTTATCAGCAGCTTAGTTATATGGTGCTCGGGATCAAGAACGATGGGATGAATTGTCCCCTCCTCCAAATCCACAGCTCGCCGAAGACGCCCTCCAACTCTAAGGAGTCCTGTGGCCTCTTCATACTCAGGTGCCAGGGAACATAGGCGACTGTCAGATGGAATGGAGTGATTATTTTTAAGTGCCTTTACCTCTCGTGGGAAAGAGTCAAGCTGAGCCTGAGGTAAGAGAGCTCTTTCAGCAACCACATAGTCTGAAGCATCAGGCCTCGGGTTTGAATTAGGGGCAGCCGCCCCGTGATGGGACTGTACTGCAGTCTTGATGAGCTCCTTCCAGGTGTGGAATTGCTTTGGGTCTGGTATTGCTGTGTTCAATACAACTGAAGCTAAGCCAACAAAGGCACCCTTCTTTAACTCATTCTGATGAGGCTCTGCTCCGGTACTTGGCATGACTGGCCAATGGTCAGAACTTTTCATCAGGAAATCAGGTCCTGACCTCCACTGGCTTGGATGGACTAATGCAGTGAGGGTCAGACCTCTAGTGATGTGATCGGCTGGGTTATGATGTGAGTCAACGTACCTCCAGGTAGCCCCTTCAGTGAGATTCTGGATTTCAGCCACACGTGTCCCAACAAAGACCTTGTAGCGGCAGGACTCTGAGTTCAGCCAATACAGCACCGTGGTAGAATCTGACCAGCAAACAACTTCACCAACTGTGAGGGTTAGTTCGTCCTGTATCAGTTTGACCAGCTGAGCTCCAGTTAATGCAGCACTCAGTTCTAGACGAGGCATAGAGAGGCATTTCTTTGGTGCTACACGGGACCTGGCTAGGATGAAAGCCACATGGACGTCCCCACCATGGGTTATGGTCCGCAGATAGGCGACTGACCCATATGCTCTCTCTGAAGCATCACAGAATACGTGAAGCTCCCTGGTCGCTACAGTGCTGTCCCCGCTGGCTGGCACAAAGGGTCTGGGAAACTGCACCTGCTGAAGGATGGGGAGCTCTGCCTCCCACACGGCCCACTGATCTCGTATATGCTGAGGGCCGATAGGCTCGTCCCATGCCACATGTTGTTTCCATAGATCCTGTATAAGGACTTTAGCTCTGGTCGTAAACGGCACAATGAAACCTAGTGGGTCATACTGGCTGGCCAGGATCCTATAAAGGTTCCTCAAGGTTGGAATCTGATTATCAGTAGTGCGGTGCTTGTAACCCAGCATGTCAGTAAGGCAGTTCCACTGCATGCCAAGAGTGGGTTCCTGGAGGTCAGTACTGTTTCGTGACAACCAAAGCTCACTGCAGGTAGACCTGGCACCCTTTGGGAGGTGTTCTATGACTGATGGTAAATTGCTTGCCCATTGTCTGATATCGAACCCTCCTTCTGCAAGCAATTGTCTCAAGCTGTCAATCACGTCCTTAGCCTTTGCGGGATCTGGTGTGCTGTAGAGACAATTATCTACATAAAATGCCTGTGACACAATTGCTGCCAAGTCAGGATTATCTTCTGCATGTTCTTGGGCATGGTGCTGGAGAGCATAGATTGCACAACATGGACTGCATGTTGTTCCAAAGGGTAGAACCTGCCATTCATATATGGTAGGCTCCTGCTCTCTTTGCATGTTTCTCCAGATAAAACGAAGAACTGGTCGATCACCTGGAAGCAGGCGCACCTGGTGAAACATGCTTCGGATGTCACCACTGACGGCAACAGCGTGCTGACGGAATCGCAGGAGAACGCCTATCAAAGAAGGGCCAAGTGTTGGGCCTGGTAATAGCTGCTCATTAAGGGACAGACCCTGATACTGGAAAGAGCAGTTAAAGACAATTCTGTCCTTTCCATTATGGTGCACCATATGGTGTGGGATGTACCAGGCTTCTGTGGATTGACTGGCTTCTTCAGATGAGATCTTTGCTACATAACCTTCTGACTGTAGCTTGCGCATTTCAGAGCAGTATGTCTCTGCCAGTTTAGGGTTGCGAGCCAATCTGCGCTCTATCCTTCGAAGGCTGGGCAGCACCGCTTCCTTAGGTGCCTGAAGGGTTATGGTTGAAGAACGACGGAGCAGTGGGGTTGCATAGCGCTGGACTCCATCTATCTCAACCCTCTTTGTAGCTGTCTGCAATAAGGTGATGGCCTTCTGGTCTAGCTTTGATCTAGTTACTGTCTTTTGGCAGTATGGCAAAGTGTCAACCTGCCACAGCCGTTGCACATTCTGGAGGAGCTCTGCCTGGGACGTAGCTGAGGTGAGATGTAGACACTGCTGTCCTTCACGTGCAGTCTGCATGGGTGTTATTGGGCCTTGTAGTGACCACCCAAGTCTGGTACACACAGCAACTGGTCCTCCTTTAGGTCCCTGACGGATAGGCTGGATAGGAGTAATTAAGTGTGGCATATCAGATCCAATGAGGAGTAATGGTTGCACTCCTTCGACCAGCTGCAGTGGTAAACCCTTCAGATGTTTATACATTTTCTGAAGGGCTGCTACTGGGTAGTTGTGCTCAGCCAGACTCAGCCTACCTGCAGAGAAAGCATCAGAGATTGGATATCTTTCAGAAGGCTTGGAGAAAGGGGACACTTCAAATGAGACGGTCAGTCCCTCCAGCTGATGGACATCCTGATGAACTGTCTGCAATGGCAGTGTCTCATGTTGCCCTGCAATCTTAAGGTGTTTAATGACAGGTGAGAGAACAATTGTTCGTTCTGATCCATCGTCTAGGACTGCATAAGCCTCCATAGATCGGTCCCCATTATGAATCAGAATCTTCACCACCTTTAGCATAACCCGCTGTGAGCGGTTAGGGCGGTCGATGTAAACCTTAGTGGGTGCTGAGCTCACCATCAGGACTGTACTGGATGAGTCACTTATTGCATCGTGAAGAACTGTAAGGTGAAGCTCCCTGCAGGCTTTGCATGGACGTTTAAGGTTGCAGTCCTCCACTCTGTGGTTGCGACCACATTTCTGGCATCGGCCTCCCTCTTTTATCCAAGTGATGATCTGATGGGTGCTAAGCCTTTTGAAGCTTTCACAAGAGTTTAGAAAATGTTCTTTGTTATCACAATAGGGGCAATATGGCTTCGGTTTTGGGTTTCGCTTTGAGAACCAGGACTCAGCCTTCGACATTTCGCTTTTTACTGTGTGGAGAACAGGTACTGACCTTTCCGTTGAGTAAAGGGGTTTATGCTCCCTCCGGGTCGGTTTTGGCGGCTCAGTCTGGAATAGGGCAGCAGCACGACTAGAAATACGTTTCGCCTGCGACTTAACCTGTAACCAGACGGCCAAGTCAGGGAGCGTATAGGTTCTGTCTGTACCCGATTGTAGTATGCCCCGGCTGAGACAATACTCTACAAAGCTGTCTCTTTAGGAGGCTGGCATTTTGCTTAGCAGCCGGTCAACGTGGGACCCACACATAAGTTCGTAGCCATTTTGTCCCTCAAGAGTTTGTAGCATGCCAACTAAAGACTGAACTGAAAGAGCGAATGAGTCGAAGGCCTGAGCTTCACCCATCTTAAGTGATGGGGTATTGAGGATTGCACCTAGCTCTGATTGGACTAGCTGTCTGGGCTGACCGTATTTCTCCTGCAGTGCCTGCAGAGCTGCAGTGTACGGCTGTGAGTGATGCATGTAAGCCTTTGCTAGCTGGAGAGCACTAGGAAGTTTTAATTGACCAATCAGCACCTGAAATTTATATTGCTCACTTAGATGGATGTGGTTATTCAGCAAATTGTCTAGTGCCATTTTGAGTAGGGCAAAATCACTCTCACGACCACTGTCAAACACTGGCAGTGTGGGCCTTGGAATCCCATAAGCAGATGCAATGAGCAGGTCAGTTCCGGATTGTGGTGCTAAACCAGGGAGGGGAACTGCTGCTGGGATTGTCTGGCTGTTACTGGGAATGGCCGTTGCCGTCCTAGGGTCTGACTGTGTAGTTAGTGAAGGCAGTGAATGTGTGAAGTGAGTGAGCCGTGGTTCTGACTGTAGCCCTCTGGTCACTGAGTTGGGGACTGGATTTGATGGCATGAGGTTAGACTTCTGATCTTGATTCATAGTCTGAGTGACAGGACTAGCTGCTGACGCACAAGCACGAGACGGCAGAGGCTGGTCAGGGTTCTGAAACATGAGGGGAATGCTAGCAGGCTGAGTGCTGGGGCGTCTGACCATATGTGCTCCTGAAGGTGGTGAAACAGACTCCCCTGGATGCAGTGGTTGGTCAGCGGAGTTGGTTGCTACTAGCTGAGCTGATGGTTGATGGAAACTCGCTTGTGGAGAAGCAGGTTCAGAGGGAACTATGTTTTCGTCGGATACAACCATGGACGTAACCAATCTCGCCAGTTCTAGGTCAGACTCTGCCTGCTTCAGGCGTCGGTTCCTGTCTAGCCTTTTAATTAAAGCCTCTTTTGCTCGGAGGGCCTCCTCTTGGGCGTGCTGTGCTGCTCTCATCCTAGCCTGTATCTGTTGGTCTTCTACATCGGCCTGTAAATCCTCTTCAATTTCCTGACGGAGGCAATCAAGCTGGCGCCGCTTAATGTTTTCCTCCAGAAATGCAGCTTGAGCAGGTGAGAGATCGTGCTGTGGGTAAAACCCGGTGGAGAAGCTGCTGTGTCTTCCAGACCGAGAGGTAGAGCTGGTTATGGTGCTAATTGTTTTCCTTGTGCTGCTCCTGTGCTTGCTTCTTACAGTGTGAGAAGGTGTTGCAGGATGAGCATGAGGGGCATGGTAACCAACTACATAGTCCTCTAGGTGAGATGGGAGACGGCTTTCTCTATGGGGTCTGCCTTTGGACTGTCCTGCTTCTGAAGCTGCATCATCCATGGTGTTATATTGTTACTTCAATCCGGCTCGAAGGACCAATTTTAATGTAGAAAACCCTTCTACATTTAAGTTAAGGAAGGCTGATTGAAGTGGCACCATGGATGGGAGATTCCGGTTAGAGAATCAGGAGACTGGAGATAATGTTCGGCAGCTTTAATATGGCTCCAAAGACAGAACATGGTCCATAACAGGCTGAGATGCATAAGTACATGTGAAACACATGTTACATGCTGAGCTCATGGAGCATATGAGTATGGTTTGTAAAAAGGAACAAACATAAAAGTGCTTATGAGCCAAATTAGGATTTCACTAAACATTTCAGCAAACAGCTACAGAAATAAACAAACAATTAACCAAAATCCCAGCAATCCTCATACAAACACTGCTGGATCAGTAGCAATAACACAAGCCATGCAACTTCAAATACAGCAACTCAAGGCAGCAGCAGCATTAACTGAACTACTATTAGCAACAAATGCTAACCAGCGCTAGCAATCACAGTAGCTTACCAGAACAGCAAGAAACACCGAAATACGGTGCAAATTACTGATTCACACTACAATTAGATTAAAGCAGAACATGTAAAGAGTAAAGTTATATCTAAAAGGCACTTACTTTATTTATTACGCACACAAATATCCACCATGAAGAAATAAAGATTCGGCGCGCGTCACACTAATAGCGGTCCGGGCGGAAACAAGAAACTAAATTAGGTTCTCCCTCAGTCTTTCTAACAGGGCCTAAGAATCTTCAGCAGCATACAGACTTGGTAGTAAAAAAGTTTAACCCATATCACCTACCTCTAGTACAGTAAATTGTCAAAATGACGCTTCAGTTATGTAGGCAACATGAAAAGTCTTATATTCATACATGCTATTAACAAAGCAAAGTGTTTTTAGGGGTGAGGTGTCCTTTAATGACCACTATAAACCCATTTACCCGACAGGAATTCAAAGAAGAAAAAATAAACAAGCAAAGATTACAATTCATGCTGAAATTGATTATGCATTTGCTCCTTTCGGCGTCCATCTGCCTCTAGGTTTTTTTTTTTTTTTTTTTTTTTTGAATCAATGTGTCGTAAGGTTAAAAAAATATCTTAAAATTTAAAGGATATAAAAAACATTTACAGCATCAGAGCTAGTACAATTGAATCATACTTACGTGGGTGCGCATTAGTCTCGAGCCTTCTCTGATCCGGGGCAAGCCAGGCCCACCTTTGAGGTAAAACAAAAGCTTAAAAAGGTAAGGCTAACCCACCTGGGCAACACACATGTTTATATATCAATAAATTCATAGACTAATGTCACATTCTCTCTGACAGAGAATGATTGAATCGGTTTTGTTGAATTAAACGGTTAAACCATAGTAGCTGGTTAGCTAACACGCGAATCCTCTCCAATTCCTGGTAAATGAAACTCAAAATAATGAGTTTTGGAAATGGTCCTTCTCACCTCGAACGATTTCTCTCCTTTTTGGCATAGCTTCCGTTTACTTTCAGCGCACAAGCTCAGCATCTGTCCTCGTTGAGCCTTTGTTTTCTGCTGGGTCTGTCCTGCTGTGGAAGTTTCTGCTTGCAATGCGGAGGAGAAGCCTCCCGTGTCTACTGCTAGTTCTTCTTCTTCTTCCTGCAGAATAATTGGCGGTCGACAAAAAAATGAAAGGTGTGCATTACCGCCACCTACTGTGCCATACCGCCACTGTTCTATCTGCTCTCTAATTATTTCCCACCAGACACTTCACTATATTTAACACTCTTTTACATTTATCTAGAATTGTTTGTATATTTCATTTTAACTGTTCATCAAACCAAATTCTTAAAAACTTGTTCTAATGATTAATTAATTTTATTAAACTCTTTGTAATTATTTTATGAGTAAAAACCATTACTTTAATTTTCTTAAATGTCCTTTTTCTTCCTCGAAGGACAGTAAGATGTTGCTGCATTACACTGCCAACAACTGCAACAATAAGAGTTGCTGAATATCTTTGGCGCACTAAATAAATGATTTACTTTATATTTATAGTTCTGATAAATGAAATATCTGCAAAGGGATAAGCACATTTTGATACTTAAATTAAATACCTTTAACTGTTTTATTTCTGGGATGACTGTGTGTGCTGTAAGAGATGGAAAACATTTAACATCTATTGTAATGTGACCAAACATGCATCAGAATCAGGTCTTGGGCTGGCTAGCTGTACAGAATAATTCACCATGGTAACTTATGTTTTATTACTGCTTTTATGAAACCAAATAGAGGCTTCCTGGCTTCCTTGATTTTTATAATTTTTATTATGCTAAAATCATCCCGGGAGAGTTTGGTACAGTACACATTATTTCATAAAAGGTGAATGACTGACTTTATTTCAAATAATGCATTTCATGAAAGGTACATAGAAATATGTGCACAACGATTTATTAAAATATTTTCACCATTTAGTACTCTGTTCAAAGCAAACAATTCTTAGGGAAAACCAATTATCTTGGACAATAAGGATTGGAAATAAAGTTTATTTTTTTTAATGAGCTGCCTTTATGTTTGCAGAATTTTATAATGCAACCTCCTGATGTTATTTAGTTTGGTGTTTTGTCAATATAAGTTTACCCAGCTCTAAACTGACAAACGGGAAATCCAGGTTTATGTATTTTTTTTTTTATTATTTAATAAACATCTAAACAAAGAAACACGTGACAAAAAAACAACAAAAACATGTATATATATATATATATATATATATATATATATATATATATATATATATATATATATATATATATATATATATATATATATACATTTAATTTACAGTATCGCTAAAAGGTGTTAGGGTTTATTATTTATACATCATGTGCACTGTTAATTTGTTTGTCAGATTAGACAGAGCAGAAGGCCTTCCTTCACATTGTGGATATCACGGTGTGTGCGGAGGTCATCTAATCAAGACAGCCTTTGTGTCTCTAAGAGTACAAAGGATATGGGCACATCTTGGAGCCGGTCTGATAGGAGAGCTGCTGTATCTGTAACCCTGAGACAGAGAGGCAACCTGCATGGAGTTCAAGACATGGATGGCGTGTCAGTTTCTGATACGGACAGCTAAGCATCCACATGATGTGACACAGACTCAGAAGGTATAAGAAGCAGGTGATGACGTTGTTCGGGGCTCAAACTTTGCCGGACGCTTGCGGACGTGATTTTTGAGACCACAGCTGTGCATAGCTCGAAGCATTTTTCTCTGTCCTGTAACGACCTGATCTAGAATAAACTCTGTTACTTTTTTACTCCTGTTTTTATAGTCCTTTTTTATATGGTTTTGACGAGTTTGAGTTAAGAGTAGTAAATAACTTGCTCCCAGGAAAAGAACCGTGTGAGGAGGCCCCGGGGCGTTACAGCCTTTACTTTGAAGGGGACAAATCCTTCTCACTTTAACAAATTGGTGTTTCCGCCCGTGACCTGGAAGCAAAACAACAGAGCCACCGACGGAAAAAGCTCCACAGCCTGCGGCCGAAACAACTGATAAGGTGAGGAGATTCCTTATTACAAAATATCTCCAGTGTTTTTACTGTTAAAACACTTTGGCTGTGTTGTGATTTTCTGAAGTGAGCTGAAGCTTTTTATGCAAAAGAGGACAGAGAAATTGCTCAGAGTGATTTTAGTTTTTGTTTTTGCGGTTTTTGTTTTGTTGTATTTGTTGGTTTTTAATTTTTTTTACATTGCGAACGTGTACACATAAAAAAAAAAAGAAAAAAAAGGAGAGAGAGAGAGAGAAAGAAAGTCGTGCGTTCTGCTGTGGGTAGCGGTTGAAAGTCCGACTGAAGGCGACTGCGCAAACGTCTTCAAGAACTATACTGCTCACTAGGATAAGTTGGTTGGAAAGCCCAACGGTTTCTGCATGCAGAAAGGGACGGTGATTTTATTCCCGGTCTGCCTGCAGACACGAAAGATGCACTTCTGAAAACAGACGCACAGACAGAAACCAGTCACATAGCCGGCTGGAGTTTGCCAGTATACCTCCCATAAGGACATTTACGAAAAACCGAGACTGGAAATAAGCGAGCGGGTCAGGTTGAAACGGACCTTTTGAGGTGTTTTTCTCTTTCCTTCTCTTCTCTTATAAAAGGAAAAGAGAGAGACGATAAAATGATATTCCTCATAAAACTAGAAGAGACTGATGCCCGGATTAGGTAACTTGTTTGTCTAGTCCTAAAAGTTGGTGGAGTGAACTAGGCGGAACTATATCTAAATCTTTTCTTTTCTCTAAATTTCCTTTCTTTTTTCCTTTTCACTGACGGACGTATTTCTTTGACGGACGCACTTCCTTAGCAGAGAAGCGGCTCACTGAAGTTTATAGGTAAAAAGTTTAAAGCACCGAGGGATCTCACGTAAGACGTCGAGGTCTAATTTTATACACTGTGTGAACGGAAGGTGTAAAAGATGGATGCATGTGGACTAGAAAATTGAATCCAGAAACACCTCGTTAAAAGCGAGTCTGGATAAAGGGAGAAATATGATCATGGCGAGTTATCCATTGAAGGATGCAGAACACCACATTAGAAAATTTGATGAATGGGTTGAAAAAATGAGAGAAGATGGAATGTTTGGGGAATTAGAGGGGCCCCCCCCCCAAACACTTCACAACATGGTTTTTATTTGGATACACTAAAATATAGATTGTCACAAGCTCGTGAAAAAATGGCTGGTGCTGGTGTGTTCGGACGAGACAAACACCAGAAGGTAGAAACAAAACTTTTGGTTTTGATTAGACAAACCAAGTTCAATTTTAGTAACAATTTTTCTGACAAGGACCCTGAACAGGAACAGGTGGAGCAAAACGGGGCTCAGGGAGGTGAGCAGGCACTCGACACTTCAGAGGGTAAGAAAAACCTTTCATGAGTACATCTAATATTGCAGAAACAGAGCCTATTATGGACCCCAGTCCACACCAAGGTGTCAGAGAAATATTTCGTAAGGCTGGTGATGCAATGTTTCCATCAAACCCATGTGTGCAGATGCCTGTTATGGAGTTGCGTGAAGGTCAGATAAATTGTGAAATAAGGCCTACAGAGGAAGAATTGGGACAAGAGGTACGAAAGGAGTTTCAGATGCAAGATTTAATAGAGGAGGCGGTAAATAAAGCATTTCAGCATTTCAGTTCCTATTGTTATGAAAATGTCGATGTTTCTGTGATTTTTGGAGGTGAACCTTCGAAAGGAAAGCTTAAAATATAAGAGGTTGATATATTTACAATTTACGATGTCTTGAAATTAACATTTTAAAGGTAAGAAGATCAATTAGTACATTTTCAGTGCGGTAAACCCCAACCCCGGCCCAACATTGAGCTCCAGAAGGTGGATCACACAGAGCAGCCTTTCACTTAGAGGCAGGAGAGAAAGGAAAAAGCAGACACAGAGAGACTGAGTGCACACAGGGCCGATCACAGCAGAAGCAGGGCCCAGGAGTCTAGAAGCAGTTTTTACCTTAAAGACATCTACCAATTACTACACTAGAATGGTATTGTAATCTGCATTTAGAGTGACTGATTCAGGAGCTTATATTTGAAAATGTTAGACCACACAAGCTAAGTTTGTCAAACTTTAGCAAAGTGAATATAAATTAAACACTGATCACTGAGGATACTCTAAGGTGGATTAAATGGATCTTTACTCAGTCAACTGTTCAGAATAGAGTGGGTTACATTAAACAGATAAATTAGGACGGTTGAGTTCAGTGGATAAAAGAGAGGCAGACAGCAGTAGATGAAATGGAGGGTGAGTTGGATAGAGAAGGGGAGAAATGGGCAAAGAAGATCGAAGTGCGGGTTCAGTAAGAATTAGAGAAAGGAAGTCAATGCAGCAATACTAGGGAGGCCGGGATCCCACAAGTTGTGTAGTTATGGAGGTGGTTTTTGAGAAATTTCCAGCAGCAGTGATAGATATTTTGATTGAGGGCAGCAACTGTCCTTTTATGGTTAATACGGGGGCCAGATACAGCCCCATGAATCTTTATGTGCCCACCTGCCAAAAAACTACACGGGTAATGGGATTTTCAGGAGAAAAACAAAACATACCACTTTTTCAGAACCCCTTAGAGGTGTTCTCATATTTGAAAATTCAAACATGTCATTTTTGGGGGACGTTTAGAATTAAAAATCATTGGGTGTGAAAAGTTATTTTGGTGTCTAACGTGAGCAAATAAATCTTAGGTTTCCATAAATGTGCACATATAGTTTAACAAGGATCCTAAAATGAGGCTGAAAAGCACTGGTGCAGAGGTCTTAAGACCGGACTGGTGAAAAGATTATGACTTTTGTTTAAATTGGGAAAAACAATCCTCTAAGAAGATAAATCTACATTGATACTGATGGATTAAACAAACTTTATGTGGCCAATGTCTGTCTGTCTGTCCTAAATGTGGAATGCATGTGAGGTAGAATGTGTGTGGTCAAGTTGGGAATGATTAAGAATATTTTTTGTTGTGACATTAACATGATTTGCATTTTTACAGGATTGAGAAGGAGCTCTGGGGGCATAACAGAAGGGTAATCGTATCAAACAGGTTGCTCAGGGGCCCCAACTATGAGAGGCCCTGACAAGACCAGAGCAGGTTGCTGTTGTAGGGTGTGAGGTAATTTTTGGGTGTGGAGTGCAGCTGAGATACTGTAGATTAATGGATTATAGGAAAAATTAAATATATAAGTAACTATCCAGAAAGAAGCAGAATGGGTGTTTTTACTTTTTGGGAAACTAAAATCTCAGACGAGGGCATTACATGATTTTAATTTAAAGGTAGTTTCATTTTCAATCATTAGAATTGCATTAGAGATTGATTAGTTTCACTTTTCTCTCATTAGGATTTCATTAGAGATTGATTAGGAACAGGATATAGCAAACTTCGAGCTGGAACTGGACACAGCATATGGCCAAGATACCCGCAGGAGCTCAGCAGATTAGCGGGGTCAACTTTTATAAACAAGGCTGGAGAGTTAAGAACAATTTCGGCGTGACCTGACCCTGGGTTTTTTCAGCCTTCAGTTTTTATCCATAAGTATTTTTATCTGTGTATAATGCCGCTTGGAAACTGCCTAGGCACGAACTGATTAATTTGAATCTCTAATCATTACTAACACTTTTCACTGTTCATCTGGGCCTTACCTTCTTTGCATGACTTGTTAAATTCTGCTAACTTTACAAATTTCTGTGAATGAAGTGATTAACTATTGACTAATTGATGAACTTTTTGATTGCTTTTTCCTGGTAACAAACCAGAGGGGTCATTTACTTTTTCCCTGCTTGTAGAGAGTGACAGTGCGGCTGTCAGGGAGCAGGCATGATAATTCAGAGGCCCATTTAAGGAGGATCAGGAGATCGTTTTGCTTAAACATGTTCCTTTTTTTCTTTTTCAGGCTGTGTTTGTAACAATCCTTAAATGTTAACATTTTTTCTTCCAGGACAGGCTGACAAAAGTCTCATCCTTCATTGTGTTTTGTTTAAGATGTGCATTAACCCTTATTTTCCCAACAGCTGCAGAAGTTCTGGCATGTGAAATGGACAACTTGGCTGAGAGTGACTAGAGCAAGAGAGAGAGAGGGTTTCAGATAGTTGAAAACTTTTTGATAGGAGGATTTGAATAGGTTCGAACTGACTGGACTGACTTGGTTAGCAACTGGACTGGATCGGAACCATGGATCAGGACATGAGAGAGATGGTGTGAGAATGCAGCATGCCAGAGACAGGGTGTAGAGATTGTGGCTGCATGTTTTGTTCCCGGCTGAAGGCCATTCTGGTGAGCTCTGAGTTTGTTTTAATTCCTCTCTGGTTCTGATATGACCTATGAGGTACAGATTGATGTGGTGGTTTGAAGCTCACAGACTTTTGTTGGGGTGGAACATTAAGAGCAGTCATGCTGAAAGAGGCATTTAACGAATGACAAGATGAACCAACAACTATTTGGAGGAGTCGGAGGCACCACTGGGGTTTTTGTTGTCTTACATGTTTGTCGTTGTTTGTGTCTGTATGTTTGTTTGTTTTCTGTTTTCTGTTTGTTTACTAACATCTTAGCCTTTATGAAAAAAAAAAACACACAAAAAAAGACGTGGCACGCATGTTAAAATTTTTTGAATAGTTTTGACTACACTACGGATGGGAATGTTTCAAAATGAACAATGGATCTTTTTGTTTGGAGAGACATTGGACACTTTCTTTCTTGAGTCGCAGGATGGATTAACCTACAAGGGGCACAGAGACTAACTTTGCTCCTAAACTTCAGAAGGAGGGATGGTGTGCAGCTGCTGAGATGCAGACATTAAGGAAATGACTGGATGCCCACTGCTTTGGACGAGAAAAGAACACTGGCAGTGATGAGTTGATGGAAGGTCATGGGATCATCGGACAAGACGGATGAAAAAAAAAGATAAGTGAACTGACACACCAGATTTCTTGTTCACAATGAAAAACTATGCTAAATTTTTCTTTATATCATCAGGGGGTGGGATATTCTTAAATAGAGTAATAAAAAAGAGGATTTAGAGATGTTTTACTATGTGATAAATTAGACTGGGTTTTTTTGATAAATAGTTTGGTCAGTTGTTAATTAGCATAATATTATTAAAGGGACAACAAGTTGAAACTTTAACTTTTGGGAATGGTAAAGTTGCATCAACAGAATGCAATTTAGGAGAAATTAGAACATTTTAGGAGCAAATGTTTAAAGCAAATGACGGTTTCTTTCAATATAAGCAATAACGATGAAGACTTATAGTGTTAATGAGCTTATGGCGATTCAATATCAGGCCCAGGGACTAAAACTTCACCATTTATTTTTTATTTTTATTTTATTTTATTTGTTTTGATTAATTTTATTTGTTTTTTGTTTGTTTTTTTTACTGCAAGCAGAGTTATAAATAGCATTTGAGGGGCTAGATACAATTTGGGGGATGGGTAACCATACTTTTAATGCATGAAGCAATAACAACACCTGACTTTACTTCACTAGAGCTGAAATTAATACTTTAGAGGGGATGCACACTTTAGTGTTTAGTTTATTTGAGAGAACACATATGAGAAGAGATTATGTTTCCTGCACATTTTTGGATCTGGTCAGGGGTCCAGATATGACAACTATTTACTGGTTCTGGGGATATTGGAACAGATTTTCTTTTTCTTGTTTTTATTTTGTTCTTTGTTCTTTGTTTTTGTTTTGTTTGTTTTTTCTCATCGGAGCACTGCTTTTTGGAGAATATTTTAAATGGACTATAGCTGGACACTTTGCATAGAGGGGGTGCAGTCGAATTCAACACCTTCGGGAACTGTGTACTGCTGGGTTTTGGGAACGCAGCAGCGAGTCAGAGTACAATCCTGTGCTCTGAGCAGATGAACAATTTAATATGACATTTCCTCTTGAAGGGAGGAACACCTTTGACGCACTGTTTCCTTCTACCTCTATGTGATACTGCTGATGACACAGGTAAAGACTTATCCTTCAGGGGGTGTGGGGACACATGGCCCCAAGACTCTTATGGTTCAAAGCTGCTGTGGTAACAGAGGGAAACCTGATGGACTTGTCCGAACATCGAACTTTTTGCATGTTGGAGAGGATCACTACTCCAAGAAACACTTTTTCTTCCAAACCAGTAGCGGGATGGCTCCTGACCAGTTTCCCACGTATAGATCCACTCACATAGACAAACACACATACTGTCACGTAACAACACGCCCACACATGGTTAACGACTCGAAGAACACAAGGATCCACATGGGAATGGGGGTTTCTTTCATGCACTAACATTCACGGATACAAGGTCTGGTGGGGGAGTTTTTAATAGGGGGAATCTGCGCCAAGCTGGGTTTTGTCCTTAGAGATTAAAGAACTTCTAATAATTTTCTGGGGAGGGTGTAGCAGTAAACTAAAATGCGGTTACAAGTTTAGACGAAACTAAAACTTAATATGCTATGATGTAGAAATGGTTTTAAAATTCATTTATTTAATCCATGAATTGAGTGTTACAATGTGTAAAAAAGGGTTAAATGTTTTCTAAATATTTACAGGTTCCTTGAATTAGATTATATTAGTTGCAGTGATTTTGAGCTTATATGAACAAAAATGATGAGCTGAAACATCCATAGGATGTTCAGGCTGAATACATACTGGTATAAATAACTTTCAACTGCCAGGCATTGAAAGGTAGGTTATGTTTAATGTTTTTGGGGATTTCTTTTTTATTTATTTTTATTTTTTGTTTTTTGAATAGACACTGAAATAATCTGCTGAAAAAACACAGAGTCCATGGATAATTAATTTAAATGTAGTCAGTTTAATGGTGATTTAAGGGATAAAGGGAAAGTAATTGTGGATAAGAATATCTGGTTGTGACTGCACTTAGATTTTGAGTGAATAAGGAATTGCTCATTGAAGACATTGTTTATCGTGATAAGAACACTGACTGCACTCTCTGTGTGTCGAAGGGTTCCCGGAGGAAAGGGTTGATGAACTGTGATGAGAACAGCCCATGAGAACCACCACATGGATTCAGCATCTATCGGCCGCTGGACTGCATGGAGAACAAAGTGGCCGTGGAGGAGGCCATACGAGACTCTGATTGATTAATTTGATTGATGAGTGATAGAGACACTGAAAGAATTCATTATCATCAGTGATATTCACCATTTGTTTTTAACTCGGACCAGGATAATTCTTGATTTAACCTAATTGTGATGTATATGTTTTGATTTATTTTGATTTTGTTTTGATGAAAATCATGGAAACATTTTGCTCCAGACCCACCAAGATCACGTTTTATGCCACTTTTTTCTTTGATGTAGAAAGACTCTGAACCTTACAGGTTCTTTAAGTAGTTGGTCAGATTCAAAACGGGGTTTTCTTGCTCAAATTGGCCGAGAGTGGGATTTCCCCGGGGTCACCCCGGTTTTTACTACCTTTTAGAGAGGGTAGCGTTTTCCGGTGGAGAACGGCCCAACCTGTCCTGTGACGTCCCCTACTGTGACTGAATGATTGGTAAAGTTGAATAGATGGTTTATCCATGAGGAGCGGTCACATTTAGGAGGCCTCCCGGTGGGAGTGAGAGTAGATGAATTTGGCCTTATTAGATTTATAGGCTTAGGTTATCTACTCTAAGGTAACTTAAAATAATGTGCGCATAGGAAACTAAAACAGCTTTCCTTTAATTAGATGACACCCAAATTGTAGTTAAATGCTGAAACTGTGGTCTTGAGTGAGAACATTTGGTCTGTGAAGCTTTGATTGTGATTACTTTTGATTCCTAATTAATGATACTTGACTAATTATAGATGCTCTCTGGGTCACCCGGTCCTTCGAAGATGTGCCGCTTCCTGTGTTTTTTAAGTTACCTGTAAAAACGGTAACTTATCAGGGGGAGTTGTTAGGGTTTATTATTTATACATCATGTGCACTGTTAATTTGTTTGTCAGATTAGACAGAGCAGAAGGCCTTCCTTCACATTGTGGATATCACGGTGTGTGCGGAGGTCATCTAATCAAGACAGCCTTTGTGTCTCTAAGAGTACAAAGGATATGGGCACATCTTGGAGCCGGTCTGATAGGAGAGCTGCTGTATCTGTAACCCTGAGACAGAGAGGCAACCTGCATGGAGTTCAAGACATGGATGGCGTGTCAGTTTCTGATACGGACAGCTAAGCATCCACATGATGTGACACAGACTCAGAAGGTATAAGAAGCAGGTGATGACGTTGTTCGGGGCTCAAACTTTGCCGGACGCTTGCGGACGTGATTTTTGAGACCACAGCTGTGCATAGCTCGAAGCATTTTTCTCTGTCCTGTAACGACCTGATCTAGAATAAACTCTGTTACTTTTTTACTCCTGTTTTTATAGTCCTTTTTTATATGGTTTTGACGAGTTTGAGTTAAGAGTAGTAAATAACTTGCTCCCAGGAAAAGAACCGTGTGAGGAGGCCCCGGGGCGTTACAGCCTTTACTTTGAAGGGGACAAATCCTTCTCACTTTAACAAAGGTAAACATAGTTCAAAGTTATTTGTTTGAATAAATTAAATTAGGGGAAATGTATGTATATTGATCCTGTAAATAAAGAACTTCGTCAAAAGCAAAACAAGATTTACAAAAGTGTTTTTGTTGTTTTCACGTTTCAAATCTTCTATTTCCGGGGTATTTGAAAATATTTCCTAGCAACGCTCCTAGGTAACGACGTAGCGGAAGCGCGCCCAGCATGGCGGACTGTCATCTTTAACAACAACAAAAACAAAACATGGAGCCACAAGAGGTAATAATATTATGTAACTTCTGTTTAAATCGCACAATAGGAGATGATAATTATGCGGTTCTTTATTACATCTCCGTCTCACCCGTAAACCGGAAGTTCCAGTTAACAGTTACATAGCTAACTGCTAACTACTGCTAGCCTGTGAGCTAACTGTTACTATTCAGCTCACTCTAAACATAACATTGCGCGCTGATTATTTTGAACAGAAGTCAGGATACCCAGTAACTTGTTACTTCAGTGTTTACATTAAATCGTCGTTAGTAGAATGTATTACTTTGCTGTAATCAATGCTGTTTGTTCTGAACAACTCATACTACCTGTCCGTTGGTTAATTAATATTTTTGCAATGCAACTGCTGGACGAAACATATCTTGTAGACGGACTAGACTAATGTAGGGTTGCCTTTGTTTGTTTTTAAAGTGGGCTGAGGGTAAACACAGCATTCTCCCTCTCTTACATGTTTTTTTTTTTTTTCTCCTTCTTTTGTGGTCATTAGAGACCCTAAAACCTGATGATTGGGGGGTAGTAAAGTACTTGGGGCCCCTAGTTGCATGGAGTTCAAACCTTCTGTTTGGAGCCCCAATAGATGCTGGTGTTGGATGGTGAAGCTGGAGCCAATAATGACAATCACAAGCAGTGTCTTCTTAAATTTAATCTAGTATGACATTTTCCTTTATAGCCTTCAATCTGGTTAGTTTCTGCACTGGGTTAGCAAGAAGGGCCAAGGTGTACGGTAATTCCTAGGATTGTGTCTCTCTGCTAAAAGTTTTCATCTAAAACTACTGTATGTTAATTGGTTTCTCTAAATCTGCCTTGTTAATATGAGTGTTTGCATGGTTTGTGTATCTCTATGTGATACCTTGCGTGGAACTCGACCAAAATTAATGGTTTCTTTTTTTCCTTATATCGGTACCAGCCGATACATGCATATGTTTACCTTTTCTTTAGTGCGTTCAGCTGCCATGCTTTGAGATCTGAATGACATGCATCCCTGCTCCCTCCATATGTTGTTAATGTTTGGTTTAATTTGTTAATACATGATTATTTTTTCTTTACACCCAGACTTGTGTAATAATTGTTATTGTCTCATTTTTATCATTAAAATTAAGGAAGAAAAAGAAATATGTATCGGCTCTAATAACTTCCTAAAAATATCGGCAGCACGTATGGGATCAGGACGTCAATGCCACTTTCTGCTAGTATGGTCTGTAATTGTGCGATTGGTCAGCTTTAAGGCGCTTTAGACTGTCTGATTGTACAGGTTTTTGACTGCTGTGAGATGGGATTTTTTTTTCTTCTGCAAGGATTATTGTTGCAGCTTTCCACCTCCTTCTGACACAGCAGATCTTGCTCTTGTTGAGGTGCAGAGAGATAAAACTTATCTCGCTTTTTGATTCTGTTTACAGAGGGCGGTGGCACCTTCTCATTGGCTGGGTGATGAAGCTATGAGTCGACCTGAAGGAGGTACAGAACCATCAAAAGCCGGGAATCAGAGGAGGGATGGAATAAAAACAGATGAGTGGAGGCTTCAAAGGTCACAGCATGAAGCTCTGCACCTAGGTATGTTTCTCAGATATAATGAAAAAACATAACCCAACTAAAGGAATTAAAGGGTTCATATTTTGTTTTTAATGAGGAATTGAAGCATAGACGGCTGGAGATAGGCACCAGTACCCCTCGTGAACCCACTTGGGATAAGTGTGATGGAAAATGGATGGATGGATGAATGTATAAAATACTCTATGGTCAAAAAGAATCTTGTTATGACAGTGATGATTTATCTGATTGTTTAGTTTCCATCAATCCAGATGAGTGACTTTCAGACTTTTTTCATCAGATTTCCAGGACAGCAATTTGTCTCCTGCACTGCAGCTGCTGCCTTCGACATCCGGACTTCAGCACAGCGCCACCGACTATTCCCTCTACCAGCAAAGTTATACAGGCTTTGCTCCTTTAAGGTGAAAAACAGGGAGCTAAATATAACTAATACACTTCAATGGGTTGGGGCTCAAAATGGTAGAAATCGCTTAAGACAAAAAATCAAGACACTAAAGATGATTATTTTATTGCCCAGTGAAACCTCTTTAAATCGCCTAGAAGAAATAATTACACCCTTTTGCAAATTTTTGTCAAACTATTGAACTTCAAGCATTTTGTTGAGTTTTAAAGTAGAAGATAGACAGAGTCAGACAGAGTCTAATCATAAATTGAATTGTACCTCAATTGCTTTAACACCTTTGAAATAAATTTAACCAACAATACTAACCTGTCCAAAGCTAATCTAATTATAAAAGGGGTAAAAATTCAGTTTGGATGAGAGCAGATTTAAATCTGTTGCCCTATAGTAAAAAATGCTATTGGGGGTCCATATCTAATAAAATAACTTTAAGAAGCCCACATTGAAGCATGGTGGTGACAGCATCAGACAGCTGGATTTACGATGGTTTAGATCAAATTGTTTCTGTGTTAGAATGACTCTGTCTAAGTGCACACCTAAATCCTACTGAAATTTTTATGTTGAACCAACTTAAAAAAAAATACTCTACTTTGTTGCAGCTGAATTTTTTTATTTACGGTAAACCAATCTTCCTCATTTGAATTAAGTCAAAAATATCTGATTTCTGAGTAATTAATGTACATTGACAAAAAAGTGAAGTCGTATTTGTTTCAAAGAGTAAATGTTTTTGTATGATCCAATATTTCACTCTGGTCAAACTAAATTTTTTGACGCCAGACAGTAATCTTTAGCATCTAGAATTATTTCAATGAGCAGGTGAGGTTTGTTTTTCATTGTTTCTTTAACAAACTAAGAACCTGAATCACCATAAGTATTTTTAAAATGTCTCCGTTTGATATCAGACATTTTACTAGAAAACCACATCTGCTAACTTGCTCATTATTTGGCAGGGCTGGCCACACCCATTTTAAAATAGTCACTTAATAAAGTCAGATTCATGTAAATCATAGCAAGTGGTAATTTGAGATGTTTGTCTTTGACTTGAATTTGATATTTAATTGGCGACTAATTGTTCTATTTGATGTTTTTCCATGCTAAAGAATTTTATTTCCAGGCAAAGTTAAATTACTGGTTTCATCCATAAGTGCAAATTTTCATTTGGAACAATATCAACTTTTAATTTGACTAAATGATGTGAATATTTCACTTCTGTTAGTGTATTGGGAATCTGTGCTCACAAAAAACACATGAATGTTACATCTGTTAGTTTATTTGTAAAATATGTCGGTCCCAAACACAGTTGAAAGTTGTAACATAAATAAGCGTAAAAAAAGTTTCAAGGTACATTTTGTCCAGTTAGTGGAAGGATGATCAACTGTGTTTTTCTCCCCAGGGCTTTTCCTGATGTTTCTATAGTATCAGAGCGAGTCCACTCTCCTATCCATGACAGAACTACCCATTCCTCTGAGCAGGGTTCACTGTACCAGCACCCTTTGGCTCAAGAAACCCTCCTTTCTGAAGAAGGAGCAAAGAGTGTCTGTTCTCCATCTCAGCAAAGCATATCCACAGAAAAAAACCAGCAGCAAGAGGAGATGGCTCATCCTCTTCCAAGTGATGCTAAAGTCAATGCAGAAGAAATCCAATCAATCAAATGTGGCGGGTATGAAGGTCAAATCCATGAAGATGAAACCAACTTTCTGAGTAAAGGTATTCCTGCACATCAGCTTCTGGACCTGTTACAGAGAGAAGTTGGCATGCAGAGCAGCAGGAGCAGCAGCGCTTTTTCCTCTGAGTCACAGGCCGATATAAAAGTTTCTGGCTTTTGTTCAGATCCGCAGAATCACCTGGAGGCTTCCAAAGGCACCATGTATGAGAGACAAGGTCCACCGGGCGAAGCGGGTCCTTCCCAACGGCAGAGAAAGCACCAAGAGATCAGCAACATTACGATAGGTTCCCGCAGGACTCAGCCTGATGACAGTAGTGAAGAGCTGCACAGAGAGCTGCTCTCTGAGGCGCGGAGACTCAGCAGCGTGCAGGCAAACAAGGAACCAGAAGGTCTGCCACCAAATCAGCAGTCCACCACGCCATCTCTTGAGGAGCCACAAGCCAAACCGAGCGGGAAGCCGTTTTCAGGAGGTTCTGGGTGGATTTACAGAAAGCGGGACCTGCTGTCCTCCCAGAACCACGCAGGGAGCGACAGCTCCTACCTCGGTTTAATTCCGCTGTCTCAATCCACTCCAGGCTTTTTCTCTGCTCCTTTGAAGTTTAACAGCAAGGCTAAACTTGAACATCTCTCAGCCATAGAAGCTAATAAAGAGATCTTGTATGATTCCAGCGTTGGGCCAGAGTCAGTCGATGGCCGTCTACCAAACGCTGCTGACCAACAAGCTCACCAGGCCTCTGACAGAGTCCGTTCTCTCCCAAGTCTCAACTACCTGCAGAAAGTAGATGCCTGGAGGACAAAACAGAGTTCAGAGAGGACCCCGCCATTAGAAGGCCTGGAACTAGATGCACAATTTGGAGTTTCTCCTAAAAAGAAAGATGATAAGGCACAATCCAAAGTCCTGAATCAGAACCCTACTCATCTGGGTTCACAGGATACCACACAGATCCCCTCCTCTGCTCCATCACCTGGTTCCTCTCCAAGAAGGGGTGAGGCTGTGGGCGGAGCTCCCGGTGACCTAGACAATAAGGGATCTGCTGCGCCGCCCTCGGCCTCTCCCTTTGGCAGGTCACAGTCCCTCTCATCAATCAGCACGGTCGTCATGTCAGTAGACAAGCCCCAGCAGACCAACGGCGCCGCTCTGAGTCAGACAGACGCTTCTCCTCCGAGCACCGCCACTGAAGCTCCACCCCTCCACCACTTCAACCATGTCTCTGTTGATCCAGAACTTTCAAGTTCCCAGGATAGTTACAGAGAAATTAAACTAGGACCTTCTGTGGGAACGTCTTCTGTGGTTAGCCTTGAGCTAGATAATTATGCCCCCTATTGGACTCATAAGCGTCCAACATCATCGCCGCCTCCTTCAGGGTCTAAAGAGCTCAACATTGATGAACGTATTCCGGTAATCCTAATAATTGACAATTTGTTTTTTTTTCTTCTCTTCAAATTATATCTCGTTTTTTTATTTTTTATTTTATTCCAGTTTAATATTTATTCAAACATTATTTTCTGATCAGTTCTCTGTTATTTCGTTTTCTACTCTGGCAGTTATATCTTCAAAACCTGGGCATCGACCAGACCCCGTCCAAAATCCTGACTCCGTTCGTCCCCAGGGGGCCCATCAGGGAACCAGAATTTTCTCCAACAGATCTTTGTACAATTAAAGGATCTTCTGGAACCCCTTCGAAGAGCACCCAACCCTCTGAGGGTAACTTTAAACCAACCTTCCCTAAAAACTTGGTGTTCCATCAAGTAATTCAATGTTTTAGAAGCAACAATTAAGTCTAGAATAGTGATAGATTTAACATTTTAAACTTGATTAAAATCCTAGAATCCTGGTATGTTTTTAGGTCTGCAAGGATAAAGGATTGCCAAACAAGTTATAAGTTAAAATCTCTGTTATAATGTGTGTGGATTTCATTAGGGATCATGTGCAGCGGGGTATGGAGTGAATTTCATTCCATTATTGTTACAAGCAACAAAAACATGTTTTATGAATGGGAATTTGAAAATAAAAGCATTTTGTAAATCGAAATGTAGGGAAAAAAAGCACCATTAAAAAAAGATGTATAAATCAAGGGTTTGAGAGTAACTTTGATGTCAGAGTTTAGTCAGATTTCACTACAAGCAAACACTTACAGGTGCTGGTCATAAAATTAGAATATCATGAAAAAGTAGATTGATTTCAGTAATTCCATTTAAAAAGTGAAACTTGTATATTATATTCATACATTACATACAAACTCATATATTTCAGATGTTTATTTTGTTTAATTTTGATGATTACAAATGACAACAAATGAAAATCTCAAATTCATCATATCAGAAAATTAGAATATTACTGAAGACCAATAAAAACAAAGGATTTATAGAAATGTTGGCCAACTGAAAAGTATGAACATGAAAAGTATGAGCATGTACAGCACTCAGTATTTAGTTGGGCCTCCTTTGGCCTGTATTACTGCAGCAATGCGGCGTGGCATGGAGTCGATCAGTCTGTGGCACTGCTCAGGTGTTATGATAGCCCAGGTTGCTCTAATAGTGGCTTTTAGCTCTTCTGAATTGTTGGGTCTGGTGTATTGCATCTTCTTCTTCACAATACCCCATAGATTTTCTATGGGGTTAAGGTCAGGAGAGTTTGCTGGCCAATTAAGAACAGGGATACTATGGTCCTTCAACCAGGTACTGGTAGCTTTGGCACTGTGTGCAGGTGCCAAGTCCTGTTGGAAAATGAAATCTGCATCTCCAAAAAGTTGGTCAGCTGCAGGAAGCATGAAGTGCTCTAAAACTTCCTGGTATGTGGCTGCGTTGACCCTGGACCTCAGAAAACACAATGGACCAACACCAGCAGAAGACATGGCACCCCAAACCATCACTGACTGTGGAAACTTTACACTGGACTTCAAGCAACGTGGATGAAGTGCCTCTCTTCTTTTCCTCCAGACTCTGGGACCTTGATTTCCAAAGGAAATGCAAAATTTACTTTCATCAGAGAACATGACTTTGGACCACCCACCAGCAGTCCAGTCCTGTTTCTCTTTAGCCCAGGCAAGACGCTTCTGACGCTGTCTGTGGTTCAAGAGTGGCTTGACACAAGGAATGCGACAGTAGAAACCCATGTCTTTCATACGTCTGTGTGTGGTGGTTCTTGAAGCACTCACTCCAGCTGCAGTCCACTCTTTGTGAATCTCCCCCACATTTTTGAATGGGTTTTGTTTCACAATCCTCTCCAGGGTGCGGTTATCTCTCTTGCTTGTACACTTTTTTCGACCACATCTTTTCCTTCCCTTCGCCTCTCTATTAATGTGCTTGGACACTGAGCTCTGTGAACAGCCAGCCTCTTTAGCGATGACCTTTTGTGTCTTGCCCTCCTTGTGCAAGGTGTCGATGGTCGTCTTTTGGACAACTGTCAAGTCAGCAGTCTTCCCCATGATTGTGTAGCCTATAGAACTAGACTGAAAGACCATTTAAAGGCTTTTGCAGGTGGTTTGAGTTAATTAGCTGATTAGAGTGTGGCACCAGGGGCCATCAATTTTGAACCTTTTCACAATATTCTAATTTTCTGATATGATGAATTTGAGATTTTCATTTGTTGTCATTTGTAATCATCAAAATTAAACAAAATAGACATCTGAAATATATGAGTTTGTATGTAATGTATGAATATAATATACAAGTTTCACTTTTTAAATGGAATTACTGAAATCAATCTACTTTTTCATGATATTCTAATTTTATGACCAGCACCTGTAGTCTTGGTCAACTGGTCCATGCAACCAACCAAGCAACTAATCCTCACTATTCTAGAGGGAAGCCAGTCCACAGAAGTGAAAAAAAATGTGATCTGTAAAACACAGTTAAAATTTTAAAGACAAAAAAATGAAAGGAAAGCAAATATGAAAAATTAAAAATCTGTAAAGAAAAAAAAATGAGCTTGGAAAAAAATGGATGAAAAAAATACATTAGAAAAAACAAAACCAGATTAAAAAGAAAATTTGCTCTCAAAACCCCTTTTAAATATTCTATATTTAAAAGTACATTGTACCTTGTACATTTTACTTTTTATATATATATTTTTTATTTATCCATATTTTTATCCTAAGTGTATATATCAGTATATTTTTTGCATGCCTTATACCCCAGTGTTTTTAGAGATTTTTATAATTTTATTTACTATTTCATATATGTTTCATGTTGCACGATTGTACCATAAAAAATTCCTAGTTGTGAACTCCTTCACTAACAATGGCAATAAACCCGATTCTGATTCTGATTCTGGGGTTTCACTTCTGGATTTAATTTTTTTTTGTAACTTCCATTAAAATGTTCTTTTCTTGCAACAATAATGGAGCAAAATTCACACCATAGAATGGAAAACATGCAGTATAATAAAACATAAAACAACATTTAAAAAAAAAAATTGCATAACATTTTTGCATTTAAGATTAAATATGTCTGTCCATATGCTCTATCCAGAATTCCTCAAATGGAAAAGCTTTAGTTTCAACTGGTTTATTGTTGTAAAGTCTTTTTTAAGGAACCTTTGTTTATCCAAATATTAATCGAAAAAAATAATTAACAGATTAATCGATTTGCAAAATAATCATTAACTGCAGCCCTAGTTTGGTTAGGATTAGCAGATCAGGCAGCGGCTGGCTAACCGTACAGAGTGAGAGCAGGCAAGTGTCAGAAAACCACTTACTGGCCGGCAGGAGTTCAACTTGTAGCTATTGCCTTTAAATAAACATAATTAATCTGACTAATGTGAAACTGGGTTATTGGAAAATAATCCAATGATAATATTCAAATTCTCTTTCCTATTCTCTCCTCCTTGGTTTTCTATCTGAATGAATTTATTATTTCTTTGTTGGTTTCAGCATCTGCTGCTGTGAGACTAACATCTAGACGTAAAATACAGGTTCATAACAGTTGGATTGGCAAACAGAGTTGAGATTTTGTGCTGCATTCAATGATGTTGTAATGGTGAAAATTTGAACTGCCAAAACAAGAACATGCTTTTGTTTTGTTTTCAGGTAGCAGTCCCTATAAAGGCGAGTTCTCCAGGTCCAGCATTCTGTCAGTGGATTCCAGTATATCCATCCCATTCAGCCTGGACAGTCTCGGTCCAGCTGCGTCTGTGTCAGAGCAGGTCAGAGTGAGGGCTTCTTCTCCACATGATACAGAAGTCCTTCCGAGGGAAAGCAGAGCAGTTTCCTGCCATCAGTCTGATGAACGTTCCCATTCCTCCATCCTGCACAACTCCAAGCAGCAGCAGGGCGAGTCTGAATCTACCTCTGTCTCTGGGAAGATCGTCGATACGGACAGAAAAGTCACAGAGCTGCCGAGCTGCCGTAACTTGGATCAAGATGGAGAAAGTTCCTTCGTTAGTGAGAGGGCATTATCCGAGATCCGTAAACTACTCTCTCAAGCAGAGAACATCATATCTACGGGTTCCTCCACAGCCTCATCCGGAGCCAATACATCCCGTCTCTGCTCTGATACAGACCTTTTCAAGCCACCAGAGATAAAAACCAGCAAGCTCCAAACTTCCCTACTGTCCTCCTCCAGCTCCACAGGCGGAGACCTCAAATCTCATTCCACTCTGCCATGGGCCAGGTCCTCCTCAGACTCCATGCTTCTCACTGAGAAACCACAGCAAAGCTCTGCTGCTCATGAAGGTTTGACCTCACCTGGGCGTCCTGATAATCCAGCCTCACCAGCTGCCTGTATTCCTGTCGGTAACGGCGCTGGAACATCCAAGCCACCCCGACGGACAGAGCCGGAGGGGTGTAGTGCCGCTCCCCCAGATAAAATCCCAATACAGCCTTCAACAGCTGCAGACACGCAGCAGCTGAATCTGACTTCTGCAGACATAGCGGGGGAAGCAGAGGAAGAGGAAAAGGTCACACCTAGTGATGCTGGAGCTCAGAGTCGCTCTTCCTCTCCTGTTCATGAGGATGCCAATCAGGAAGTGCTAAGCGACGGCAGCAGTGAGAACTCACTAACAATCAGAGTGGCCAAATTACTGCAGAAGGAGTCTCCTGTTACCATGGCATCTAGCTCACCCAGCGTCACAGATCAGGAAGAGGGAAAAACCAAAGGTAAAAGATCCACGTCCTATTGTCCTTTGATGAAAGTTTTACTAAATACTGCTCAGAAAGACAATAATCAGATTTTTTTTTACCTCCAATCAGTATCTTAATAAACACAACCAGGCTGCTCTAATTGCTTGGTTTTATTACATGGATGTCATTACTGATAGTAGAAGGGATAGAATTTAGCTAGTTTTGTTACCCTTAAAGTGTAACTCACCCCAAAAATCATGAGTCCATCATGAGAGAAAAGTGGAGGACATTGCACAAAGTTGTAAAGAAGAAAAAGACATGTGGCAATAAGCACGGTAGATGGTGACGGCTTTTATGATTTTAGGGTTTCACTTTCATTCCTCTGAGAGCAATGAGAACCACCTGTTCAAATCTTTGAAGTCTCTTCCACCAGATTGTTGGATTACACCAAAAACAAGATCTATCACAGTCTGCCTCCACTTCATTATAAAGTCTGACAGTATGACGGAGCGACTTACCTTTTCTTTTAATGACAGTTTTACATCTCCAAAAACTGGAAATAAGTGTTTCACCTATTCTAGTGTTTCGTTTTGTTTTTATTCACTAACCTACTGTAATAGGTTCCTATTTCAGCTTATAAGTTTAATCATTTGCATGAAAACATTTTGTCATTATTTCAGTCATTATTCAGTACAGGGGAACAGTAAATTATTCAAATATAATGATGTACCATTTTTTAAACTCAGCATATTAGAAAGTTCCTCTTTTTATTTTTTTTAATTAAGATAGGGTTATTTAATCAAATAGGGGTGAGTTACACTTTGATGTGTTTAAAATAAGTTTGTATGAAGCTTTTTAACAAGAGCAATTATGTCAAAATACAGAGATAGCAAGAATTTTAACGGATAACAGCAATGCTGTTACCTGTTTTATGGCTGCCTCAATGCCGTTTTCATATCTTATAGATGTTAAAAGATCGGGAATCAGCTCGACTTCTGATTGGTTCAGTTCCTTCCTCTTTAACTCCCCCTCTTTGATTTGCTCTGCTCATCCACTGGCTGCATAAGAAGTTATATATAAATATGTTTCAACATTTCAGAAGGGATGATGTCGAAGGTTTGGGAGCGGCAGGGTGAGCCGCTGCAGTTGGATGAAGAAGACAGAAGACGTATTGAGGAAATCAAGAAAGAGCTCCTGTTGAGAAACCCTTTGAAGGTAACTCACCATGTTCCATGAGGTGAAACCATAACATTGTTCTGTTACAAATTGCAGTTAATGTTTTTATATTTGTTGTTCTGATGTCAGCTTTCCACCTCTGGACAGTGTAGGTCTCATTGCTCCAGGTAAACCGTGTCTTGCAAAGTGTGCCAGCCATTAATTGAATAGATGTGTTCCACGTTTGCTGTGTAAAACTTTAGGTTTAATTAACTTTGCAAAACACCATTTTTTTTGCAAAGCAACTAGAAAATATATTTGAATTGCTAGAATTATCTTTTTGTACAACTTTGAGAATCTTTATGTGAATTAAAACAAAACAAGGTCAGGCATAAAGTACATCAGAAATAAAACAATCCTTTTAAAATCTGCCAGTAATGCTATGCATAAATATGCAGCCTTCTTTACTGTAAAACCATTAGAGAACAGTGGTCATAGTCATTCAGAGTACAGCACCTGCAATGTTAAACAAAAAGTAAGGGTTGCATAGTTGATATGAAGATTTATAAAGCTAAACAATAGAAACAGTGGAAGGCGGAGACAGAGGTTCAGCTTTCATTAGGACTACAACTTTAAAAGTAAAGTCGGAGTTAAGGTTGTCCCTAATAGAAATGCTCTGTTAAGGTTTCTCTTATGCATCAGTTAATTTTACATGGGTCAGTTGTTTTCATACCTTTTGTTATTGACATTTGTTCCATTTTAGTAATATGATTTGATCAAGCTGTTTCTTACATTCTACAGAATAAAATCAGTAATAAAAGCTGGTATGATAACTGCTAATATCGTATCGGGTCAATATCGGTATCAACCAATTCTCAAAGCTGCAATATCGGTATCATATAAAAAATGGAAAAGTTGTATTGGGACACCCCTAGTCACAGCGGTTTAGCTCACAGCCTAAAATGGCCCAGTCAAAGACCGGACATAAATCTTATTGGAAATTGGAAATCAGTCGGAAAGCTTGAAAACTCATTCTCTCAGATCGGTTGCAATGAGCTTTAGTTGTTTTGAAGAATGAGATCCCATTTTTTAGTAGAGACCCTGAGACCAGTATTGTTTATGATCCAAACAATAAGATATATTCAGTCTATTTCTATTAACAAATTCTAGTTTGGTTAAGGAACGTTTAACCTTTGATTTATGAAATACAGTCCTTTTTAACCCTTATTGCTGATTATTTGTTTTCAGGGTGGAATATGTCCTGCTTATTTTCTGACACTATATTAATCTCAAGTCACCCATTGAACATGCATGTATTCTTTCATACATACACTTGGTTGTTGAGAGGAGTTTAGCAGGAATGATAACTTTAAGGCAACCACAGATCCGGTATCAGGAAAGTCAGGAATCTGCAGATATCCAACTGTAAGTATCATAATTGGATCAGACGTGACAAAAAGGGGATCGGTGCATGCCTAGCTTTTAGTTGGTAAGGTAGTTCTTTAAGAACTCGGAGGCTAAATACCAGCTCATGCTACACTATGAAAATAAAAACCACATGTTTCTTTTTTATTCCACTTTACATTTTATAATAAAACATACAGGTGCTGGTCATAAAATTAGAATATCATGAAAAAGTAGATTGATTTCAGTAATTCCATTTAAAAAGTGAAACTTGTATATTATATTCATACATTACATACAAACTCATATATTTCAGATGTTTATTTTGTTTAATTTTGATGATTACAAATGACAACAAATGAAAATCTCAAATTCATCATATCAGAAAATTAGAATATTGTGAAAAGGTTCAAAATTGATGGCCCCTGGTGCCACACTCTAATCAGCTAATTAACTCAAACCACCTGCAAAAGCCTTTAAATGGTCTTTCAGTCTAGTTCTATAGGCTACACAATCATGGGGAAGACTGCTGACTTGACAGTTGTCCAAAAGACGACCATCGACACCTTGCACAAGGAGGGCAAGACACAAAAGGTCATCGCTAAAGAGGCTGGCTGTTCACAGAGCTCAGTGTCCAAGCACATTAATAGAGAGGCGAAGGGAAGGAAAAGATATGGTCGAAAAAAGTGTACAAGCAAGAGAGATAACCGCACCCTGGAGAGGATTGTGAAACAAAACCCATTCAAAAATGTGGGGGAGATTCACAAAGAGTGGACTGCAGCTGGAGTGAGTGCTTCAAGAACCACCACACACAGACGTATGAAAGACATGGGTTTCTGCTGTCGCATTCCTTGTGTCAAGCCACTCTTGAACCACAGACAGCGTCAGAAGCGTCTTGCCTGGGCTAAAGAGAAACAGGACTGGACTGCTGGTGAGTGGTCCAAAGTCATGTTCTCTGATGAAAGTAAATTTTGCATTTCCTTTGGAAATCAAGGTCCCAGAGTCTGGAGGAAAAGAAGAGAGGCACTTCATCCACGTTGCTTGAAGTCCAGTGTAAAGTTTCCACAGTCAGTGATGGTTTGGGGTGCCATGTCATCTGCTGGTGTTGGTCCATTGTGTTTTCTGAGGTCCAGGGTCAACGCAGCCACATACCCGGAAGTTTTAGAGCACTTCATGCTTCCTGCAGCTGACCAACTTTTTGGAGATGCAGATTTCATTTTCCAACAGGACTTGGCGCCTGCACACAGTGCCAAAGCTACCAGTACCTGGTTGAAGGACCATGGTATCCCTGTTCTTAATTGGCCAGCAAACTCTCCTGACCTTAACCCCATAGAAAATCTATGGGGTATTGTGAAGAAGAAGATGCAATACACCAGACCCAACAATTCAGAAGAGCTAAAAGCCACTATTAGAGCAACCTGGGCTATCATAACACCTGAGCAGTGCCACAGACTGATCGACTCCATGCCACGCCGCATTGCTGCAGTAATACAGGCCAAAGGAGGCCCAACTAAATACTGAGTGCTGTACATGCTCATACTTTTCATGTTCATACTTTTCAGTTGGCCAACATTTCTATAAATCCTTTGTTTTTATTGGTCTTCAGTAATATTCTAATTTTCTGATATGATGAATTTGAGATTTTCATTTGTTGTCATTTGTAATCATCAAAATTAAACAAAATAAACATCTGAAATATATGAGTTTGTATGTAATGTATGAATATAATATACAAGTTTCACTTTTTAAATGGAATTACTGAAATCAATCTACTTTTTCATGATATTCTAATTTTATGACCAGCACCTGTAGTTTGTGGTTGCATAGTGACATGTGTGGGTACTTTTAAAAGTTGCTGTGGGTCCATGTTTGCTGTGGGATAAGTTAAATTTATTTGTTTTATATTAATGTTGTTCTGAGGACATCACAATTAAACCCTTTTTGTTTTATTTCCACCTCCTAGAGCCAAGGAAGCACAGATACAGATGGCAGTATAGCGTCCAGCACTGGGATCACTAAAAAGGACACTGAAGCATTTTCTACCCTCAACGTCGCTAAAAAGCAGCTTGGCCTCAGTGCGGCCCGCCCAGAGCCTCACACACATCACAACATCCTGCACCTCCATCTAGAAGCCAGAGTCTGTGAGATAGCTGCCAGGGAAGGATTAGCACTCCCTACTAAAAGGGTTCAACCGCTCTCATCCATCAGTGTTTCCACCGACAGGCCCTCTGTGACCCCCTCATCTTCATCCCCCTTTGCACCTCCTCTAAGCTCATCCTCACAAGCCCTCCACCTTCCAGAGCTTCCCTCAGGAACAGTCAGATCCTCATCATCCATCCAGCATCTTCTAACAGATGAGACAGAAGCAGAGAGGCTTCCCTCAGCCCGAACGACAACAAAACAGCCTTCTGTGTCTGAGGAAAGTAAACAAAACCAGAAGGTGTCTCAAAAAAGCAGCCAGGATCAGGAACCTCCTCCAACCTCACAGGCTTTAGAGGAACCAGACGTCAGAGCACACGCTCCAAAAGTCCAGACCGGTTCTTTTTCTCCCAGTCATAAAGAAAACCAGGCTTTCAAGACGAGTCGTCCCCCAAACCTCCATTTCACTCTCCTCCCTAAATCAACAGCAAACACATCTGTCTCTGCCATCCACCGTCATGACGCGGTGGACTTTGCCGCCATCAGAGGCTCCCCTCCCGCAGCAAGCAGTCCAGACGAAGGCGTCGGCTCGTCAAGTCCAGCAGATTGGTGCAGGTTAGACGCTTCTACAGCAGCTCAGAGAAAAGGGATCCCTGCATCATCACCGTCCCTCACGCAGCAACGCAGATCTGCAGCGTTAACCGCTCTAAAACCAGGTAGGCTTACAGGGAGGTGTTTCAGTAAAAACCTGGAAGAAATAACAGAAACAACCTCTGACTTCAGTCTTCTGTCCCACAGCATATCCTGTACTGCTGCCTTACAAACCTCGAGGCAGTGAGGAGCTCTTCTATGTCCCACAGACAGAGGCTGACGTCTCCTCCTCAAACCAGTCAGACACCAGCATGGAGAGCACTCACACTGGTAGGTTTGTGTCACACTTCATTAGGGCAGCCATAAAGGTCGCCTGTCAGAAATGCTCCCAGAACGTCTCACCTTTTTGTGTCTGAGAAATTAAACAAAAACTGACTGAAACTTTTTGTGTTTATTCTACATCACCCTCCTTACCTTCATAGTGTTTTTTTTTTTATCTTTTTAATGAGTCCTTTGGTCTTTTATTCATGGTTTGAGTTCTGAGGAAACAAATCAACACAAATGGAAATGTCTTCATTTAGTAAAACTAAACTTGGCTTTTATGTGTCAAGATAAAATGGTGCGGAGAACAAGGCAGGTCAGGATGCAGCATCTGTGTGGAGCTGTAACGTCGAATGCAAAATGCAAATATTTCTGGTGTTACCAAACAATTATTTTACAAGGTACCTGATGACAAACTGGTCTTTGCATAATTTTTTGGAATGAGGCTGCTTGAGTACTTTTTGTTGCAGGTTAAATGGAGTTTTGTGATTGTTTTTAAGCAATTGTTAAAGTTTTCACATTAAAACTCTCTTTCTTCCTCTTCTTTACTCTGTCTCACTGGATACCCAGCATTTAAAAACATAGATTTTCGGGTTTTGCCACAGATGCTCGGTAGAATCTACTTTGACTAGGCCATTCTGACTCATAACAATGCTTTTGTAATGTTTCTAGAGTTGCACCAATCCAGTTTTTTTTTTGTTTTTTTTTGTACCGATACCTTTGTGTTTTTTATGACTAAACCTTCTTTCTCCAGGTGCTCTGCAGTTTTTATCTGTAAAATTCATTGAATTTTTGTAATGTGATTTCAGTTTAATAACTGTAAATATTTTAGTTAAAACAGTGCAGATCGACTTTAGATATATTTATTTATAAGCTAATTCCTATTGAACATATTACCTGTTCTGTAAAGTCTGCCTGAGGAGAACCAGCAGTTAGATGCTGAGGAGGCTCCTCTCAGGTTTTACGAAAGCAGGTGGTCTATTGTAACACACACCAGACAGCACATCCATTATTCATGTTCCGGGGCAGAGGTGAACAAAAGGCAGAGCTGCAGGTGGAGCATACTTTAGCCGTGCTGCGACTGAAAACACTGTTTTTGGGTCCTAGCGGTACATATCAGGCTGTTTTCTTTGTCTATGTTTAATTGGAGTGTGTGTTTTCGTGGTGATGTAACCGAGCATCGTTAAATTCCCACCAGGATCAGATGACGCGGTGCCTCCCAGATTCAACAGCGAGGTCCTAGGGGATCAGGATCCAGGGTTGGACCGCGGAATCGCAATCAGACACAAAGAGGGCATCTACAGCAGAAGGCTGAGAACGTTCAGAATGGAAGATCGAGGACAGAACGTCCAGAGAACGCTGGATCACATAGGTACCGACTCTATTAGACAGGAGACAATGTGACTGCCTGACATGGAGATCATGCAGGAACCTGAAATAATTAGATCGGGTCTTATTTGTTGACAGATGCTTCAGAAGCAGCGATCAGAAGGTCTTCAGCTTTTAGCCCAACAGCGAAGCCATCTTCCCAGGAGTCAATCCGTCACTCCGTCTCTGGAGCTCCTTCAACTGTCAACACCAAAGCGTCTAAGAGGGATCAGGGTACCAGCCCCATCCAGTTTCTCCATTACAAGCAAGCAGAGCCGACTAATCAGAGGTTCCATCCAGCTCAAACCGAGGACGACCGTCTTCCACCGCCCCCTCAACAGAGCAGCGACACCCTGGACCACCTGTGGCAGAGGTTCTGTGATGAGTGGAACAGGGAGGAGCCGCACCCCACCAGGGATAAAGAGGCCATATTGGAGCGATTAGAGCATCTGTCTCGTCTGATTCAGAACTCTTACAGAGGGCCGGGTTATTATGTTCCTGTAAGGACGCTGAGAGACAGGGAGGAGGTTAAACGGACCAATATGGGACGAAAAGTAGGAGACGCAGAAAAGGAGACCTACGTCTCCAACATCCACAACCAGCCATTCCCTTCTGCAGACAGAGATCAACCAGAGAGGCTCTCCACTGTGTCCGGCTCTACATCTACCATGAACACGGCACGACTCATCCGAGCCTTCGGCGCTGACAGAGTGAAGCACCTGAGAAGCAACTCTAACCTCAGCAAACTGTACAGCGCCATCAACAAGCAGAGGGAGGAGAGGGAACGGCGCAAAGGAACAAAGGAGGAGGACTCTGTTACTCTCACTCCATCAGCAACAACCTGCACAGACCAATCGGTTCGTCATTTTCAAAACTTAAGTCCTCATGTCTGCAGCGATTTAATATTTAGATAAAATCAGTTGTTATAATTTCCACATTAAAAGAAACCAGCAGTAATATCAGACACTTAGATGATGGAGGAGCCAGATTGAAAAACTAGGAACATATCACAGCCTTCAAACATCAGGTCTTTGTAAAGTTCTTTTAAATTTCCCCCTCAGGTTCTTGATACAGCATCAACATCCAGCACCATCTCGCCGCCCCACGGTCCTTCAAGGGCGCTGACAACCAAGAGAGCCGCAAGAACGGTCAACAAATGCATTCAGGCAGGTCAGTGGATGCTGAACTTTCAGTTTCGATGATGAGGATCAGAGAAAACATCTTAAGTTTTCAGTATTTCAGGGGCTAATGTTTGAGGTCATATTAACCTGCGCCACAAAGATACAGCCACACACAGGAGCATCGCTGTGTTGCCATAGCTACAACTGCCTTGCTTTTCAGTTGGAGGGAAGATGGTGTCCCGTTCTCATTTATACCTCCTCTTTGCACAACTCCCACTTCCTGAAATTTTCTGTCTTCTATTACTGGATGATCCGATTAATCCAGGTGTGCCGGACCTCAGTAACCATGAAGACATTGGCCAGGCACACCTGGATTAATCGGATCATCCAGTAATGAAAGGTAGGAAACAGGAGTTGTGTCTAGAGCCCATAAGCAAGCTGAAGGATGGATTAGGAAAACTAGAGCAAACCAGAATGAGTTAAACGTAAAGGTTAACCTTGCAGACTGTGAAATTTATTCAACCCAACTCTTCCACATTCCACATTGAATTAAAGCGCTCTGGTTGTCATGAAATATAAAATGCTATAATTAAACTGTAAGGTTTCCCATCTTTACCCTGCAACCTCAGGAGAGCTGGAGATTGTTCGTAACGGGACTCGACGGCACACTAGAGATGTTGGGACCACGTTTCCTTCTCCTGGAGAAGCTGGAGCTTTTGAGCGGATTTCTTCCTCTTCGTCGAGCACAGTGAGAGGAAGAGGAGGAGGCCGGAGACTTATTCCTAAATCTAATAACAGTCAGAAGCAGAAGAAGAGCAAAAGGAGCCCCTCTAAGCCTTACCCTAAAGGTAGCTCTGGAGGACTGGAAATAAAGTTGGTCTAAAACACTGCCATTTTAGTTTGACATGTTAGAATGTGGAAAAGTGGGAATATTTGTTGTGTTTCACCTTATGTCCTTTGTGTGCATTTGGAGGTTTTAATTGGTCCAGGCGTTTAAAGTTCTTTTTCTTGTCTTGTTGTTGAGGTGTTTCATGGTTTATCTCTGTCGACAACCTGAGGTCTGAGACAAGGAAAGAGAACCGTCCAGAGGAACCATCCACCGCGTGGTTCGAGCCCTACAGCCAAGTCCGACCATGGAGAGAGCCGCTCAGACAGAGACAAGTCTACGAGGACAGCAGCAACCATCCTGAGCAAGATCCACATCCTGAAAGCAAAACGTTTCACTTTGGGCTCCTACGCGTCACCCTGCAGGTTAGTTTAGTTTGATCTCCTTAGAAACATGAAATAATTCAGGTTTGCAGCGTTTGATGTGAGATATCTCTAACGCATCGGATCGCCCATGCAGGAGGCTCTGGAGATGCGTCGGCCTGAGTTTATCTGTCAATCTAAGCAGAGGGTGAGACGACTGGCGCTGCAGGCCGAGGAGCGGAGGCTACAGGCCACGCTCGGCCGAGACAGACGGCGGCTGTACAACCATCCGGGTGAACTTGGGAGGCTGCTGAAGTCTGCAGGTATCCAGGCAACCACTGCTTCTGCTGCCAAGTTTAATAAAGTATTCACACCACTTTCACCTTGCATCACATGTCAACCCCAAAATGAGGCACTACTTCTGAAAGCTACAGACTGAACTTAATGCCTATTCAATTTCCCGAAAAAACAGCTAAAGCTTACTGGGAATATCCAGATACAGGTGTAAACTTTGACTGGGCCGTTACAGATCTTTAGTCCTATTGAAAGGTAAAGGTTCTGACCTGTTCACCATCCATCCTTCCATCAAATCTTATCTGCTGTGAAGAAAGCTTCCCAACAGCATGATGTTGCCATCGCCATGTTTCAGAGGATTAGAATTCAGGTTTTTAGTTTTCCGTCTGAATAATATTCACTTTGGGTTCCTACAGTATCAAAGAGTCTTCCACCTGTTTGCTGTTTCCTACATGCTTATTGCAAACAGGACGTGAGACTCTTATTTTCTTGTCTCTAAAAAACAGATTTATAGATTCCCTGATAGTCAGTGGTTGATCACTGGATGTTTTTTTTTTTCCACCTTTGAAGGTAATGTCATGCTGAGGAGAGCAGTACCCAGGAAGGAAATGATCCAGAGGTCCAAGCAGTAAGCAAAGAAGTTCACTTTGTTCAGAGATCATAGATTTAACTAGGAAACGCTCAGGAAGTTTGATTCACAAACTGATGTGTCCTTTCACTGCAACAGAATCTATGAAAACCTTCCAGAGGTGCGGCGCAGGAGAGAGGAGGAGAGAAGGAAAGCAGAGTATCAGTCGTACAGACTGAACGCCCAGCTTTTCAATAAGGTAGCTGCGCTACTTTCCATTTTAGAATATAAAAAAACATCTGTGAGCAGATGTCATCAACTTCTGACCATTAGTGAAGCTTTGTGGGGGAAATAACTGACCTGCTGCTTTTCTTTGGATCTTTCAGAGAATCACCAACCGGGTCCTTGGCAGGAGAACAGCCTGGCACTGATTAAACAAACACAGCATTTACTCTGTATGGCAAAAATCATGTTTTTTTTTTGTTGTTTTTTTAATACAGAACAAAAGCATAAAAACTTCTAAAAAAAAGTTGCTTTTGTTACTTTCTGCTGATTGATTTCATGACATTTTGAAATGAAAGCAAAGCAGAAATTTGAAAAGAATTTTTTATCCATTAAAGTGTTTTTTACTGTTAAAAAGTGAACTATTTTGTTTTGCAATGAAGGGATCAGAGGCAGAGTGGTTTTGATTAATTTATTGATCTGTTATCGGTTGTGCAGCAGCAGGACACCATCGAGGGACAAGGAAAGACGAATTGGACAAGCTGCAGTCACCACAGCACCGCTAGCACAGCTGGAAAACCGCGTTTTACAGACAACATATATACTTTCAAATAAATACACTATGCCCAGCAAATTAATAAATAAGACTATGTTAATAAGAGTCAGGTATAAACATGAATAACCAGAAAATAAGGTTGTTGTGGATTTAGCCTTGGCAGATGTGCAAAAAAGAAAAACAAAATAGAACAGAAAAAACAGTCTTTGGCAAAGAAACAGTTTTGCTTCATTAAGGTTTATCTGAATCCAATCAACTAAGGTTGATGTCTACAGGTTTAAGGCTGCAGACTGTGTCCACCTGAACTTAAACAGCTTCTTTTGTTCGATCAGCATCCAAATTTTCCTAATTTCATCAATTCATAAAACCCTCCACCTGTCTGTGGGGAACCTAACGTGCTGGATTTTGTTCTTTTAGTGGCTCGTGCAAATGATGAAACTGAAACAAAGATTAAATTTTACATCCCATAATAATTTCCCTTCATACAGGCAAGCGAAGCGCCAAGAGCAATTCCAACCCACCCCCCCAAAAGATTACCAACAGCCTCACAGTTGCTCCTGCTGTGTAAAGTTTATAGGATCCTGTGAGTTTAGCTGCATAAATCACAGGAGTAAGGTTGGTAACGGTGCGAGTCTGAGCAGCAGGCATTGCTTTATTCAGTCCAGGTTATCAGTTCAGTTCAAAATACTTTATATATCCCAAAGGGAAATATGATTGTGTCATTAGAATGACTGAAAGTCAAACCAGGCTTAAACACTTTTGGTAAGAAAAAACAAAGCAATGCAAATTTGAGGAAGATTTTTTTCTGGTAGGTTAATTTGCTGGTGCAAATTAAATGCCGGACCAACAATAAAGTATTTTTTTTTTTCACCTCAAAGCTTTCCTGTTGTGGGTAATTACTAATTTATAGTAAGTGCTTTGGTGAGATCAAGCAACTTTCATTGATTGTTTCCTATAAAATACGTTTTTTACAAACATGATAATGGAGTAAGCAGTTAGCATGAGGATTGCAGCTAGGATTATTGAAAAACTGTTAGAAATAGTAATACAGTAATAATAGAGAAAAATCTTGTTTTCTTCTATTATTTGTTCTAGCAGCATGTATATACGGTGACAAAAATATTTTGCAAGTTCTCCCACTTAGAAATCATGGAGGGTCTGAAATTCTCACTGTACAGTGAATAAAGAAGAAAACAAGGAAGGTCAAATTATTATTATTTTTTTTTTACAATTTTAGATCGTACCCTGCTCTTTTCAGACAGATTCCAACAAATCTAGCACGACAGACCATTTTAGGCTTAACGATAAAACAAGCTCCTCACAGCCTTCCTGTTCTCTGCTAAAACTCTTGCTCTTACAGTTTCCTTTTAAACAGCTACTTCAACTTTGCCTTATTTTAAAAAAATGAAACGGCTAACTTTGAATTTTCACTACGAAACAAATTTAATTCTGAAGATTATTGGGCAGAAAATTATTGGATTTTTTAATATTTTCTAACCAGCTGGCTGACCTCTAAAAGGAGCTGAACGATAAAAAAGATAACAAAAGGCCTGAAATCTGTTTTTAACAGCAGAAGGTGACTTATGCGATTGACTGAAGATATGAAGTGTTATGCTTATTTTGGGGCACAAATTAAAACCTACCAAGGGTTTCTGACAGTAAAGAATACATTGTTTAAAATAAACTTTTCAGATCTCAGTTTAATAATTTTTCATCTTCACCTAAAACAGAAGATAAGCAACAGAACTGGGGTCAGTTTCACAAAGCAGGTTTAACAAACTCCGCAAGTTGATATAGCCTAATGTGGGGAACTCTGAGTTTTCAGTTTCACAACGGCTGCTATGAATTAGTTCAATACACTCCAAGTAGGTCCACTCAGAGTTGAGCGCATGTATGAAAAGCCATTATCAGTGGAGCGCCATTTCAACGAGTCACCATTAAAAAGGCAACAGGAAGTGCCTATTTCATCCCACTGGAACTAGAGATTATAAAGAAGAAATTAAAAGGAAAAAATGGAGAATGTGTTTAAAAAACAGATAAACAGCACCACTGCTGCAAAGGAGAGGAAGATGGACACGGAGATAATTGTTGTGTTAATCTATAGGTTTGTATGAAGTGGGCTATGGCAGGCCGTTATACATTTATTAAAAGCTTCTATCATTTATTAATTCTCCTCTCTTTTGTTTCATTTGTAGATCACTACAATAAGATTCTTCCTGATAAAAATCACACTCCTAGAATGAACTGTAGTAATATATTTTCTTAATAAAATTTTTGCAGCAGAAACTGAATTTCAGAAAGCAGAGAAACAAAATTATACTATTAAGAATTACCGGAAAGGTTTACGCATTTTAAGTGGCCGTTTTGACATTTATCAACTTGACTGAATATGTATTCATGATATCTGAAACATATTTCTTCATAGTCAAAATCATATAAAGGATGTCCTGTAACAACAGTAATATGTAGATCTGAAGTTATTTTGTAGACATCTAGAATGTATATTGTAGATGTGGAGAATGTCAATTTGTTTATAAAGGTCATTTTGACAAGGAAAACATTTTTTTTTTCAGATATTAGGAATGCATATTCAGTAAAACTAATATATATCAGAACGGCTTACCACAGTCTGCTGTAACTGCGACAATATTACAGGTTTATTTCTTGAATGGTAGTAGATCAATGTATCTATTTAGGTGAAATCATCTGGACAGCATGGGGTTCTTAAGTTTGATTCTGTTTTACATTACACAGCAAGTGTCTGTGTCAGCTGCTTCGGATGTTATCATCCCAATAAATGGTCGTAATTAGCGGCTATCAGTTCCATAGAATGGCTTCTGATTGTGCCAGTAGGCTCATTGGGTTGTTATCATCAAGTGAATCCTAATCCTAACCCTTAATTCCTTTTCACCCCACTGAATTATCCATTTATGTGTAACCTGAAAATTATTTCAGTAGTTCTTCATGTACTGTAAAATAAATAAAAATAAATAAATCTCATTTTGTGTCAACTGAGCTGTAGAATCCTCTCCCCATAAATATTCATTCACTGTAAAAAGATGCTAATTATTCTTTAATAAGATTCTCATCAAACGAATATGCAATGTTTGTTTTTAAAACCTAATGTGTCTAACGGACCTACTGTAGTGAGTTACTTTCTTTATGCACAAAAATCCCAAAAAAATCTGATTAAACTTGGAAATAAACAATGCGATTGGTTTTAAGGAGAGCAGAGACTGAGGACACTCTAAATTTACTGGAAAAAAAACCTGCTCCCAACCAGGTTATCTCTGGGGAGACTGTTACTACGGTGACTGAAACAGAGGTTCAGTAAACATGCATCGTGAAACGGAAGCCTGATGTCTTTACAGAAATAAACTGCAGGTGTGCTGAGATCTTAACTACAGAGCTGCTAGCATATCTTCCATTTGATGCTTTAAATCCCTCTTGATTTTACTTGTTTAGCCATTTATGGTGCCACAAAAAGCAACATCTAGGTCTGCAGGAGACTGTGGACTCTCTGCAGCTGGGATTGGGACAGAACCAGACGGTGGACCCGCTCCTGACCCCGAGGACACGGCACCATAACTCGACCGACCAACACTGTGTCCGAGTGTTTCTCTTCGGTTGCCTGGGAAAAAAAAAAAACTTTCAGGTAAGATCTGAAGATTCCCTGATGCCTGTTAGCCAGGAGGCCCTGAGTTGAATTTAAGTTTATAACAAAGAGCTCTCACCTTAACAAAGGAGGTTGAAGGGAACGTTGCAAAGTCTGATGAGACTCTAGCTCCAGGCTGCAGGTTGACGACATGCTCTGCTACCTCACCCTGAACAGAAGCAGAGAAGAAGAAGAGATGAAACCCACTGATGCTCGTAAAGTTGGCACTTCCTTAGCTTCAAACCTTTTTTCTTCCATATTCCTGTATGCTTTGTTTTATTTTATTTTTTACCTTCAGTTTGTCCAGAGTCTCTCTCAGGGACTGAAGACGCGCTGTCTGTTCCAGGAGCTGAGCACTAGGGGTCACTGTTGGACAAATAAAACATTATCAAACAGCCTCACCCCACATCCTCATTCCCACATCCTCCTCAACCTCCCCGTCCCTTCCAAAATCAGCATCTCTTCGGTCACGTCTGCGATAAGAAGTCGTGACTGAATTTGACAAAACTTTCAAGCCTTTCATCATAAAATACATAGTTTGACGAGATGAAAATCTGCTTCCTTGTATGTTGAAGTAACAGGCAACCATACAATAAATTAAAGTCTTATTTATTGGGAATATATGAAAATTATGCTCTACTTTGTAGTAACCCATCAATCGTTATCCCTATTTTACTTTGACAAACCGGATCTCCTTGATATTCATTTCCCTGTTAGATACGCTTTCAAGTGTGGATCTTGACCTAGATTCTAGCAGAACAAAAAAAAAAAAAAAAAAAGCTTTGTTCTGTATTTTTAAGGTGAAGGACAGAGGACACATAAGTGGACGGAGACGTTCGGAGGAGTAACGGTGGACGTGGAATAGTTCTCATTGGTTAACATGACTTCGCAAGTGCTCCGCCGGACGTACGTGAGCGGGGCGGAGCTTTTACAGAGGATGTGGAATCTAAGGGTAACCTGTTCCACTCCAGACATGAAAGGCAGTCATTTACTAAAGCTGTAATATCTATTTAAACGAGCTGAATTTAAACATATATGGTTCAAGCTTTAGGAAGAAATTTGTGCTTCTTTAAAGGTATAGTGGAGGATTTTCTTTTTCCCGGCGGATGATCAAAATAAGTCGTCCTCCTAAATGTCAATAATTATGGTGATTTGTTTACGTAATGTCATCCTACTTGGTCCTCCCCAGTTAGTTATCTTTTTCTGCGCAAGCACACTTTCAGGCATATATCTGTGGGGAGCTATGGTTTCAGATATTTATTAAAGCTCACCTTTCTCACTGCGGTTCTTTGAAAATGCCCGAGGGTCTTAAGAGAAGAGTGTCTATGAAGTGTATAACCAGAAGAAAAGGCCTCAGAACAGGCAGATATATCCCAGAATGGTAAGTTAACCGAGTTCGCTATAAAGTCCACTATATAGTCCCTGCTCTACATGGTCGTTGAGGGATTTAGGGGTTAGGGTGGACGTTCGGACACAGTGAGCTTGTATGAGCCATGAGAACAGCATGGGCTCGTGCATGCTCTCGCACGTGTTTAATAGGCGTTCCACTCAGGAACAGGTACAGGGTTGTGCATGTGGATGTGCAGGGAAGAGGGTAAGTAAACTCAGAGTCAGCCATAATTAACTGGTCCGATTAACACTTCACCTGGCGACTTCCCAGTGATATCCACCACCTTGACATTTGCACTCATCTGGAGCAAGGTCTCCAGGAGCTGGTCGGTCTTGCGGTAGAGGGCACTAGAGAGCACTTCAGGTCGTCCTTCCTTGGAAGGAAGTTTGGTCACGTTGAGCGACGGCAGAGAGGCGAGCTGAGTACGCATCTTCTCAGCCTGCCGGGAGGAAAGCATCACGTCGGATGATGGGATGGAAGAAAAGGAAAACCTGCAGATGATGGGAGAAAGTCCTTACCTTCAGCCTGTTGTTCTCGTTCTTCAGGTGTTTGATGCAGAGCCTCTGAGCTTCAATTTGCTTCGTCAACAGAGGAGAGTCGATCACCTGAGCGCCGGAACCGGAGCCGACTCCTGCCATCATGTTGGCTGTGAATGAGAACCAGAGCGATGAAGTCAATAAAGAAATAAAAGCCTTAGAAATGATCGCCATGCAAAGACAAACCTTTCTACAGTTCAGGTTTTTTGCTCAAGCCTTCTTCTTTTCAAATTTTGTTTAACAAATCAAGGGCTTTCTTTTTGAGTGAGAAACAGAGACACATTTCTTTTGATCCGAATGGACTTTAGCAACAACATTATCATTTCTCAATGTGCGCATCAAGATGGAATGATTCTATTGGACTGGAAGTAAACGGAATATGAAACTGGTGAAATAGGAGCGTTTTGGTGTGTTTCAGCAGAAGATGTGACTTTGGTACTGTGGTGCAGTCTTATCTTAAAGGAATAGTACACCCAAAACATGATTAGCCTTCATTTTCTACTCACCCCCATGCTGAACAACACTCTGGAGTACTTTTTTGATATCTCAAATGCATCTGGAGATCTGGGAGGCTTCTTGCTGTCTGCTGACATTCAAATAATGGAGGTCTATGGTGCCCGAGACAGAAAGGTCCATAAAAGTCCACAAAAAACGTGTCAATATTCCTCCATACTGCTCGTCCAATGTATTCCAAGTGTCCTGAGTGGGTAGCATCCAGAATTTACTCGAAACGAAGTCATTTAGAATGTTTTTAGAGCATAAACAGTAGTGTATAGGATTTCCTGAAAGCGCGCACATGCGCGTTCACGAAGCTACGGAAGCCGGCAGACCAAACCAGATGAAAGTGCGCATTCAGCGTCTGCTCTGCCAATAATGCAAGCATAGAAGAAGAAATGTGCTGTTTATCTGTGCAAAGAAAGAAACAACAAAAGAAAAATGTCTGAGGACTTCAGTGTTGAGGAAGAGCATGAGTTCTTTGCCGAGCTGAATGCGCTGGTTTGGTCTGCCGCGGTTTCCGTAGCGTCATGAACGCGCATGTGCGCGCTTTCAGGAAATCCTATACACTACTGTTTTTGCTCTAAAAACATTCTAAATGACTTCGTTTCGAGTAAATTCTGGATGCTACCCACTCAGGACACTTGGAATACATTGGACGAGCAGTATGGAGGAATATTGACACGTTTTTGTGGACTTTTATGGACCTTTCTGTCTCGGCCACCATAGACCTCCATTATTTGAATGTCAGCAGACAGCAAGAAGCCTCCCAGATCTCCAGATGCATATGAGATATCAAAAAAGTACTCCAGAGTGTTGTTCAGCATGGGGGTGAGTAGAAAATGAAGGCTAGTCATGTTTTGGGTGTACTATTCCTTTAATAACCCTTCATAGCCAGTTAAACACCTGCAGTGAATGTTTTCCAACATTTGCTGACACATTGCTGGTGGCCTAATGTCTGTCGAGTGGTCTGTCGATTTAAAGAAAAACATCCTGCACAGCGCTCTGGCATCTTCTGATGTTTTGGTTTAACCAAGCAGGTTGGTGTATTTTATGCACTCCAGCAGCCATATGTGGTGCCCACTCTATTATTTTAATTTATTTTAATTTTAATGCATCCATCCGCCGAAACTGATAGAAGAAAAAGAATGTTAATATCTGGTGAAAATATTGGCCAGCCAATGTGTCCGTCTATCTCCAACCTGTGTAGCTCTACTGTTTCTTTGGTTCTAACCAAGATGAACAGCCTCTCCCATTCAGCCCTTTTGTTTTCATTGATTTTGGCTTGTCTGTTTGTTTCTGTTTGTTTTCCAAATAAATAAAACGATTAAGGAGGGATCTTGCTGAAATTTTCAGACAAGGTGCGTATTGTGACTGGCAACAAACAATGAACTTTTGGTGATGATCCAGATCAGATCTGGATCCAAGAATTCATTTGAAATATTCTGTTAACTCAGGTAGTAACTTAAGTTGGAGGTCACAATATGTTGGGGAAAATGAGCTACTTGGTGGAGGTCTGAATTCTCCAAGTGCTTTTATTTAGAATGAGGGATTAATATGAGCTGCCACAGCCATGTTAATGCTTCCCATGAGCAAACATAACATTTATCAAAGGAAGCTATAAGCCTATTTTAAGCTCGAGCTAAAACACTGTATAGTGTTTGATCATTTAATATATAGAGAAAACGAATATTTCTAATGACTTCTTTTCCTCATCTATGGGTAAAATATTAGTTTATAGCAGCTAGCTGGGATAGCAGAGTTGGGCACAGAGCAGATGGTGAAAAAACAGTGAAAGACACAAAAAGGGGTAAATAAATAACCATCAAGTAAGTAATCCGGAGAATCACATTCAATTTAAGGGTTTTACTCTTTAAATCGGATTTGGATTTTTTTTTTTGGTGATGTAAAGCATGCATTTTTTTTTATGTCCTGAATGAAACCAAAATCTGTTAAAACAAAAAAAATGGCTTCCTGTCTAAGCTGAATGTCATGCAGAAACACATCAGATGCAAACAGGCAGATACCTTTTTGTTCTTCTGAAGAGTAAAACAGGAGATAAGAAAAGAAGATCAGACAGAAGAGAAACATTAAATACTCTGTATGAGTTCCAATAATACACAGATGTGGTGTTAGATATGGACTGAAGCAGCTGTTAGAGGAACATGGACAGATGCTTTTACTGTACGAGTTCCTTCCTATCACCTCCAGATATTCCTGAGACAATCGAAGCGATTCCAGACGGGCCGCTCCCCCTCAGTCCGTCAGAGCTCATCTTTGACTGACTGCTGATTCGCTGCTTCAGTTCCATCTTCTCGGACTCGAGCTGGTCGATGTCCGCCTGCAGAGCATCCATGGTCTCCTCAAACTCCCTGCACAGAGGATTGCATTAGATAAGCTGCGACTGCAAAGCATCTCTGGTTTAAATAGGTTGCAATCCAGATTACTTCTCCTTCTTCTTCAGCAGTGTCTGCGCCTCGTCCAGGCGAGTCTGGATCTTCTCCACGCGTTCGTCTGCGTCTTTGGACGAGCTGTCCAGCTTCTTTTCCAGCAGGCTGAGACGGATGTTTGCCTCACTCAGCTCTTCTCCCTGAGATGTTGCACAAAGTTACGCAGTTAAGAGCCTCTGAAAAGTTTCCTTCATTGTGACTCCAAAGATATATGTTTAATTCATCCAACAGTTGAAACAGATCAGTATCGGATATCAGCTAATACTTTCAGCCCAGGTATTGGATTAGATTGGAAAAAACTGGATTGGTGCATCTCTAGAAAAACCACATTAAATGTTACATTTAACGCAGCAGCGGTGTGTTTAAAAAGCTCAAGAGTTTCTGTTTATTTCCTCTACCTTGATCTTTAGAGACTTCTTTAGCTCTTTAATAACCGTCTCTCTGTCCTCCAGCTTCAAGCCCAGACCTTCTGCATCTGTGATTTCTGCTCGAAGTGCTCCAGCACGTACATCCACGGGTGGGGGGTTCTGTGGAATGATGGGGAGGGAGACATGAAAATAATATCCTGTACTCAGTGGACATGTGCCGCATAAAGACACATCCAAGTCACTCTGGGTTGCTTTACAACAGTCACATCTGCACAGCAGCTTCACATCCACAGTTACCTTGCTTTGGGGCTTGTCTGAGTCATATTCTCCCTCCTGCATGGCAGTAGCCATTTTATTCATGGTTGCTATGACAATGCTACAGGATTGTCGCAGACACTCGTAGGGATTAGCACCCTGAGATCCATAGATCTAAAAGAAAAAAGATGGGGCAGAAAAAGTATGTTAAAGGATTCCCTCAGCAGGAGGAGAGATTAGGGCTGAAACAATTAATTGTATTAACTGCGACTCATCGATTATTGAGATAATCAACTAATTCAGTAATCGATTAATCGTTAACTGGAGTATAGACTGTAAAATATACCTTTAGTTGACAGAGCAGCCCACTTATAGCAGTAATTCTAACAAAATTGTAAAAAAAAAAAAACATTTAAACATTTTGCATTTAAGATTTTAAAAAAGTTTGTGATTTAAGCTAACTGTGTCATTGAATTCTTTTGGATTAATCGTAAACATCTCCACAGGCCTTGCCTATAAAAGTCCTTTTTATATTTCATCTTCGTATTTCTGGTGAATTCCTGATGAAGCTGTCACTGTCGTTTTAGAAATAAGGAAAGCAAGAATTCCATCTGTAGGTTTTTTTTGTGTGTGTGGAGCCACAGGAAGCTCCTTATTCTCAAGTACAGTAGAAACGTGGTAACACAGTAAGGAAGGTTTGGGATCCTTTTAGTGAGTACCAGTGGTTCTGCTTGTTTTCTTCTGGAAAAAACAGCAGAGCTGGGGTATTACCTGTTCTGCAGCCTTGAACGCCACATCCTCCAGTTTAACTGCCGCCAGGCCATCCTGTTCGCTAAGAGGAGTAATCATCTGAGCTCCAGCGGCAGCTACTTCTTGCAGCACTGCCACAACCCATGTCAGGTGTTTCCTGCAGTCGGAGAGTGTGTCGGACACCTACAGGGAAAAATTTGTAAAAGGAGAGCGGCCATCTTAAAATCTCTGTATCTTTTCAGCTCCAGACATAAATTTACCCCCAACTCTAACAAACAAGCAAAAGTTTAAATAAATGCTTCCCACCTGTTGTCCAAAGTTAAGCGCGGCAGGGATACCGGGTGCATCTGTTCCGGGCATTCTGCGGCGAATCTTCTTACAGAACTGCCTGATGTCGCTGCAGGATGTCTCCAAGTCCTTCAGCAGCACGGCGAGGTCGGCCTTCTCCTGACCTGCATGCAGGAACGCCCGCAGCCGACCAACCTCTACCGCCATGCAGTCCAAGGCACTCTGGGTAAACTGCACATCAAAGCAAGATAATTTATGAACTAACTCCTGGTGCAGATTGTGGATGGATGGAGGGGGCAGATCACTTGTGCTTTTACTTACTCTGATGTGATCAGCCAGCTGCATAGTGCACTCCTCATTCTGATCTGCCAGATGGATGCTGTACAGATGCTAACGAATGACAAACATTAAATTAAGTTTTATGTCAATAGAAAAATGTGCATGAAGACGCACCGTATTATCCTCTCATGTAAAGTTGATGCTTTGTAAGATACAAGGGAAATAATGCTGTGCACCTGATAGTATTTGATGGCCTTGGTGAGTGGTTCCACATTGACCGTCTCGTCCAGCTGGTCTTTGTGCAGAAGGTCGATGAGGGAATCCAGAGATCGTTCATGAACGCTCATCTCCGGGTATAGAGAGCCCACCTTCTTGTAGACATCTACACTGCACTGAGACAAAGCTCTGGCAAACAGACACACAGCCGAGGATGCTGCAATAAATGCAATGTGCTTAATACAGCTCCATGAAATGTATGATGAGAAGAATAAATTAAAGATTGTCAATTGTGACCATCAACCGCATCTCTGTAGCCAAACTTACTGTTCATATTTGTGGAGAGTAGCTTGCAGCAGACTGAGGGAGTAGACGAGGCCGCCGGCGAAGCTCAGCTGCTCACCGACGGCTCCCTTCAGGCCGACCCGCTCCACACAGTTTTCATTCAGGTCAAACTTCTCCTGCGCCTGTTTGCTTATCAGCTCAGCCTGAGGAGGACACGCAAACACAGATGCAAGGAGATGATTCTAGCTCTAACAAATATGGTTCATTTATCCGTCTGAGGCATCCTTTCGCATCAGGTTAAGACGTCGGTCTTTAGAGCTCTTTAAGGTAGTTCAGACCTGGTTGGACTGCAGGAAAATATATGTACTATACTGTATGTAATTGCACATATATACTATATAGGCTTCATCTAATATGTTAAAACACCATGATTTGAAAACAAGTGTTTTTTGTATCCTCAGAAAGACGGGGAACCTTTGCACTCCCTCGTGCCTGATGAGGTTCCCATTACATTCCACCTACAATGCACCGCAATGGAGTCAAACACAGGACCTAGCGTTAGCATTAGCTAAAATCTACCTTGTGGATGAGTCTTGGGATGAGCAGCAGGACCAGGATGCAGTCATGGTCTCCACCATGACGAAGGAAGGATTCAGGCATAAAGGAAGTCAGAAGAGACACGTGCCTGTTGGCCTGAGCCACCTCCATCTTCCTCAGCTCCATCTCAATGGCCTGATAAGGCAAACACACTTTGAATGAATATCGATGGTAGGATGCTTCTTGTTAAGGCTAACAAACTCTGATACTGTCTGACCTTGGCATAAGCTTTTGTTTCTGCAAACTTAATCTTGAAATCAAACATTTCTGCTGGCGGCTGCTGCTGAAGCTCTGCTGAGGCCTCCTGTTGGCTGGTTAGCTCTCTGTTCACCTCCTGCAGCAAAAACAGGAGACAAAAACATAATTATTGACTTAACAGATCATGCGTGACCAAAGAGAAAGCTAAACATGCTTCAGAAATTAACAATAAAACGAGGTTAAAATGTGTAGGTGTACCTGCAGGTGAGCTGTCAGCTCTCTGTACTTCTTGATGGTCTGCTGGTAATCTGCCACAGTCTCCTGCGCCGCCTCGACTCGTTTCTCAGCCTCACGGACTCTGGCTGCGCCCAGGTCCAGCATCTCTCTGAGCTCCAGCTCTGTTTCTCTAGCGTTCTCCTGCAGCTCATCGTTCATCTCATTTATAGCTTCCTGCAGCCCAAAGACTCTATCAGAACCCTCTATGCAGACGATATGCAGATAAATGCATCTATAAAGACTCAGATTATTGTTCTTTGACACAAGAACCAAAAAAACTGCTATAACAACAATATTTTTAATGTTATTCTAATAACTTCAATTGTACCTTTTAAAGAGAAATTAGCTAAGACAATGACTGTTTGCCAATGTCCAAGATGGAAAAATCACATGTTCTGATTGTTGTATTTCTGTAGAATAATTCTAGCTGCTCACACGAGCATATTCTTTTAAAGGTCTTAAGTTATTAACATTTGTATATTCATAAACCATTATTTTCTTTAACTTCATCACATTATTTTCTTTAACTTTATTCATCTTTGGGTTCCTTAGGTAGTTTGTTTTATTGTTTTCCTATACTAAAACATGAAGTTTGTTGCACAGAATAGGTGTATATGTTTGGATTTTGCTCCATTCTCTTTCTCTCAGGTTTTTTTCATGAACATCCTGTCTGAGCTGCCGATCTTCTCTCACCAGGTCTGTGACCGTCTCTCTCAGCTCTCGGACTTTCTCCTCCAGATCCAGGTTTCTCTCTGTCAGAGTCTCCACCATCTCCTCCGCCCCCAAAGCTGCATCCACCTGACAGAGAATGCATATTTGCTCCCATGTAGCCGACCAATCACAGAGCATGGTGAGCACATCTGATGATTTCTCTAACCTGTTCCTTCAGCTCATCAATAGTCTTCTCTGCTGCTGTCATCTCTTCCTGCAGTTTTTCCTTCTGCCCCCTCAGAGAATCAAGCTCCATGTTTTTTTTCTCCATCTGCTTCTGCAGCTTTACATGTTCCTGCTTCTCTGATGCAGACAGGTCTCGCATCCTGGCAGGGAGTAAAGATAGTTTTTTTTTTTTACAATTTAAATTCAGAAGGTGTTTTTTTTCCAGTAAAGGGGCACTTACCGGACCAAAGCTTCCTTTAGCCGGCCGTTCTGCTCTTCCAGCTGTTTCACATGATAACTGGAGGCAGCGCCGTCTGAACCTGAGACATACCCAAAACAAATTGGAGTGACTTAAATGGTACATGTGTTTGTATTCAGCCCCCAGTTTCTTTGGTTCACAAAAACCATTGGTAATAAACCTTTAAATAGTGATGTTGCCTGATATCTGCTTCTTTTACATCACAAGAATTTCTTTTAAGGTGTTTAATCAGGCCTCTTGTGTAAATACGTCCATATGTTCTGTACCTTTTTCTTCAATCTCATGCTTGAGGATCTCCAGGTCCATGGTGAGCTCCTCCACTCTCTCCTTCAGGGAGTCGACCTCCAGCTGCAAGGACTCGGCTCGCTCCTCTGCCATCTCCTTATCCAGAGTCGCCATCTCGATGGCGTCGGCCGTGTCCGACATCTCCTCCATGTACCGCTCCTTTGCCTCCATGGCTTCTTTAGCCTCCTGCAAATGTAGAATAATTAAAAGTGTGAGAACATAACATACATAGATTTTTTGTTTTACAGCCAGCATCTGTTGTCCTTTATTAAGAGCTGAACATTGCAAACCTAATATTCAATCACCAACGTATCTCCTAGCTTACTGACACTTAAGACCAGGGGTCTGCAGCGCCATATAGCCTGAGTCCATCTAATGAAAAAATGATTAGAGCCAAAAATATTATGTGACCTTCAGCTAAAACACAACTTTTCGTTCAATACCCTGTAAAGAAAAGCTGTTAGTTTTAAACAACCAGCAGATCTTTAGGTTTTAGTGAAAACATAAAATGCTTAACAAAGAGGAAGCATGGATATTCCTCATTAGGATGCGATTTTAAAAATATCATTTTATTCCATTATTCTTGTAAGCATATAAAACCTTTCTAAATGCTAATGATAAAAAACATCTTGTAAAATGAAAGTGGCAAAACATACAATCCAGAAATAAACTTTAAAAATGTATTACTCAAAAAAGGCTTTGATAGTAAACTCAGTTTATTTTTTAAATGTATTCACAAGATTTTATTTTTTTAAACTGTACGTTTAGTTTTTTTCATAATTCTTTTTTTACAGATTTTGTTTTCAAATTTTTTTAAATTAAATTTTTTTTAGAATGATTTTTACGATTTGTGTTAATTTCAAATTGCGTTTTACAAATCACATTCTCTTCAGCTTGTCCTTTCCTGTGGATTTCATTGGATTTAATTTCACATTACTATTCAACAGGTGTCCAAAGAGGGTCCAAAGAGCCACAGGTTGCAGACTCCAGCCTTAGACTAAGATTAGCCTCAAACATTCACTTCCCACTTCCTACCCTTTTTGCCTCCTTGAGCTGCTTCTGCAGCTCTGCCTGCTGCTCCTGCATCTTGGTCTTCCACTCCTGCAGCTGCTCCAGCTGGATCTTGTGCTTCTCCAGCTCCTTTAGTTTGGCTTTGTCCTCTGTTCGTTTCATCTTCAGCGTCTCAAGCTTCTCGTCCAGATCCTTCACCTGAGCACGCAGGGCCTCCTCCTCCTATAGTGGGGGGACATGAAGGGTTACGAACACTAGTAATTCAAAGTGTGATCTTTGGTTTGTAATCTTTCTTTAATTGTGCTGTGTTTGTTATCCTCTGAAAAAAGGCCAAAAATAGCAGATTTCTCTCTAAAGACAAGGGCATGCTCACATGCTTAATTAAAGGTGTGTTTACAGGATACATATTTGCACAGAAGATGCAGAAAAACACACACCAGCGAAGGCCTCACACCCGGAATGAAGCCATCACACCTTTGACAGCTTGTTAAAATGTTAGTGAGAGAAACACAACAGTTCACTGCAGAAACATCACATCACCCCATATCTCTGCACCTTCGTTTCCATAACGACCTCCTCCTGAGGGGTGAGACAGAAATACAGTAACACAGGTTACCTCTAACCTTAAGTTTGGTTTCACTCTGATCTTTATTTATTCACTTTTCTTAATTACAGCTAATTATCCTTTGTCTTAAATATTTTCCAATCGAAATAAAGGAATCAGGGTAGAAATTATCTTTTCAGACTTTAATCAGATTTCTAAAACTGTGGCATAGAATCGAGGAAGCCTTCTGTTTTAGCCTTTGTGATGTGCTTAAACAGTTATCTATAAGCAATTTTGATTTCTTATCACACGTCTATACAAAAAAATTGCAAATGATGGTTTCACAATAACATTGACCAGTACCAATCCATGTCTTACAAATGTATTCTTTTTTTTTTTTATCCAAAACAAACCTTATTTCATAAAATAATATAGGAATATTGAGAACAGGTCCTGTTTTATTTTCTCATTACTAAACCAAATTATATTTACTAAAAAAATTATGAAGCAAATATACTTAAATTTTCTTAAATTTAGCTTTGGGATCACATTACATCTCTTTATTATCAGTAATTTCTCAGCCTTTTGGAAGCTGGACACATGTAAGCTGGCTTTATTTAACAACAAAAAAAAACAATATGCTGCATGATTTACTCTTCAATCCCAAAGAGTTTTATTTGGATGAATATGTTTAGTCAAACGTCAGTAACCTTTCTAAAAAAAAAAAGCATGGCAAAATGTCCTCATTAAGTGCATCAAAGACCACTACAGGAGAAAAAAAAAATCCAACAGGAAAAAACATTCTAATTCCTAGCTTGTCAAATATTGAGTGTTTAATCCTGATGCAAAAGGAGGTACCCCTCACGTCTTATATTGACGCTCAGGGTAAAAGACAGATTATGAACATTATATCACATGACCTGCGACAAAGTTGTTGTTGAAAGCTTCAGACTTGTATGGCGACATGAATACTAATATAAATAAAGGACATGGGTTACTGCTAGTTTGTTACTTTGTATTTCATAGAAATGTTTACTAAGTTCCTGCCACAACCTGTCATGCACCCAATGCATCACAAAATGATGAGGGCGGTAACCCCGCCATGTCAGTATCTGAGGCACCGGTGGCTAGACAAAGAGTCAATATTTGATCAGTACGGAGTGAAAACGCATTGGACGTATTATATATGGCATATAATGGTATCGGTCTTGGTAGAACAGGCTTCACAGTTAAACATGGAAACTCTCACCATTTTGCAACAGCCCTGATATTCAACATGCTCACAGCTGGATGCTCTGAGTGCTATTTTCTTTTTTTCTGATCAGACATGTTTGTCTGATCTGTGCAGAAAGGAAAGCTTATCCCTGATTCACAAACTACAAACGTTATGCTTTTTTCCTTTTTGGGGGCAGCCAGAACTCTTCTGAACCTGTGGAGCCACTCTAATTGGGAGCGTTTAATACATTAATAAATAATTGTGTACATTTTTGTATTTAGATAACACAAAATTAGAATTAGACTGTTCAATCAGCAAATAAACAACCCCACAGCATAATTCTGCCACCATTTTGTTTCCCTGTGGAGTAAAGAATATTTAAGTGAGGCTTCAGTAAAGGAAGAAGGCTCCAAACTCCCTGATCCAGATGTGTGGAGAGCATCACGGCACGTGTACAATACAATCAGTACTTGCTGGATATTCCTGCAGTCTTCTCTGTGATTGATTTTAACCTTGCAACAAAAATGTAACCATGAGAGATGAGCTGTGTTTAAGTTTGATCAGATTCACTATAAATTATGTTAATCATGTTCCAAAAACCCTTAATGTTAAAAATGGATAAAGAAAGTGCATAAAAACAAGATAGAGATAATTTTTTCAGCTTATTTATACAAGCTGTAAGTCACAATAAAGGTGTAAAAAATGAACATGCTTTTGCTCAGTTTGTAGTAAATAAAGCCCCTTGTTTATTTTGGCAATAACAACAGCGTCCAGGAGGTAAACAAGGAAGTCACTGGCTAAGCAACCTAGCACATCCCAGCAAAGTTATGAAAATAAAGAAGAAAAGTTCAAGATTCACAGTGAGAAAAAATGCAAAAAAAACATTTTGACTCTAAGAGGGATAAATAAACTCAAATAGCGATGAGAATAAAGTATAAACAGTGCTCATTGAAACCAAAGCTGAAGCTATAGCTTTCTGGGCTCTGTTTCTTGAAGCAGGTTTACCGAACACTCAATCAGTATGGCAAGCTGTTCTGATATGTACTATTGTACTAACATGTATTCCTAATATCTAAAAAGAAATTTTTTTCCCTGTCAAAATGACCATGTCAAACAAAAAGACATTCTCCACATCTAGAATAAACATTCTCGATGTCTATAAATTAATTTCATATCTCCATATTCCTTATATTACTGGTCAGCATTCATATTATTTTAACTACGCTCGCAGCTACAGCTCACACTGTAAACATGGTTACTTTGGTCTGTCAATTTTACAAAAAGAACTCCATTTCACTCGCACCCCATCATGCTTTTGTGTTTTCATCTGAGAGGAAGAAGAGGAATCCTTGTTTCCACATGCCCACTGAGTGATATGTACATGACGGTCAAACATCAAATATGTTTGATTTTCTCCTGACCTCATGATTCCTGATCGGGAGGTGGTCATGAGAGGCTGATCGCCCCTTGTTAACGCTGTACACTGCACAACGCACGATCAGTCTGAAAGTCTCGCACAACAGGAAAGTCATCCAGAAAAGGTACAAAAATCGTGCATTGTATGCCTGGCTTTAGGTTAAATACTATCAGGAATCAGGACAGACATTTGCTGTATGTACCCTAATTTTATCTGAATGGTTTTTGGTCTTTTTTGTACATTATAGGCATATTTTGTTACTATGATTCTTAAAAAAAGAACCATGTGTGAAAATCATGGCACTAGCATAAACCGTATGTGCAATAAATGGGCATCACTGATACTGAAGAGTTATCCAGGATTAAAAACTAGTATTTAGAGGTATTTAATATTCTAATTTAACAAATACATATTCGGATACACAACCTTCCCACACAATGTGTTTCTCCTTGTAATGGGAAGAAATTTTATTTATATTCTTTATTATTTTAGATTGAACAAAATTCGTTTTTTTATACATTGATTCGTTCATGTGTTTCAGCATGGTGCTGGTAAAGTAGTTAGAGTGTCGAGCTTGTGTCTGATTGAGTCATTCTGCAGGATGACAACAATAAAAATATGTGATTGAACTCATTTTTCTTTCTCTGTCAAGAATTTCTACATTGTAATAATCTAGAAGGATAAGTCAGGAATCTTTTTATTGCATTATCATGATCTATATGTACTCAAACAAGAACCTCAGCTGTGTGTTGGGATGCTTTGACGCTGACCTTGCTGGGAACGGGAGGCGGCGGGTTCCCTGGTGAGTGGAGGGTAGGGATGACCGGAGCTGCCAGAGGCGTCTGAGCCGGCGTGCTGGGCTCGCTGCTGCTCATCTCGCCAGCGGACGCCGATGCTGAGCCGGATGCGGCCCCCTTCCCACCGCCACCTGCAGGCCGGCTGGGTTGCTGGGAAAAAAAGAGATCAGATGTGATTAATAAAATATTAATGAATATGAAAAAACTTGGTTATATCTCAATGAATCTGCCACAAATGTGTTTAGAGTTTAATGCTGTGATATGTTGGTCTGATAGAGCTGGCTGCATCTAGCATCCTGGTTAAGATATCTCTAAGAAAACCTGCTCTGTTTTCATATGTTTTCAATAAGCGATAAATCTTATGATTTCTGTTGCTTTTGAAAGGAAACTTTAATCCATCCTAAATACCAAAATATGATCAGAACAAGAAAATAAATGCCCTAAACGGTCAAATCTAAACATATTACCAAACATGGTCCATCCACAGTCTCAAACACATCAAGAGTTGGTAGCAGCAACCTGATTTCTAACCTGAAAAGCTGAGTTGTACTCAACGTCTGCATGTTTTTTTCGACCAGTTAACACATGCTAACACTAGTAGGTTGCTAATGGATGCAAAGTTAGCCATTTTCATTATCAGCCAGATGTTAAAATTAAGTCAGGAGGAGCAGAGAGATGTAATAAGCTATCTTTAAAGGAAACCGTTGTATCTATGACATGTCTGATATTCAGACTGAGAAAAAAATGAGAGAGAGAAACACTTTCAACAGATAACAGGAAGGCTAGAAGAGTACAGCAAAGTTTAAGCTTTTTCCGTTTTTGATCTTGTCTATGTATGGAGTGAATCTTGTTTTATTATTGTTGTAAGCAAAAAACATGCTTTGTACAATGAAATTGAAAAAAAATAAAAAACATATTTTATGAACTGAAATGTAATGAAAATGCAATCCTGAAATCGAAATAAGAAAAATGTTCTAATAAAGGAAAAGGTTTTGATAGTAACTTTGCTGTTTTCTATTTTTTATTTTTTTTTTCATCAAATGTTACTTTGGTAAAGTGTATTTTTTATATTTCTTTCTAAATGGATATTACTTATACAGAGTTAATATCCTAACATTTTCTGTAAATGTTCTCCCTTCAAGTTGAGTTTCATGAATTGCTTTCATTAAAATTGCATTTTGAACATAACATCCTCTTCAATTCTGGGAGCGGGCTTTTTAGCCAGAGTAAGAAATGAAGACACATTCCTATTGGTCTCCATGGATATTAGCAACAATATTTTTTTGGTTAATGTGCACACTAAGAACATTTGTATTGTGCTTGAAGTAAAGCAAATGTGATCTGTAAAATACAATTTGAAAAGAATGCTATTTGTAAAACTCAAACTGAAAAACAGATATAACAAAATGAAAATGTATCATCTGGTAAAAACACTCAAAATGAAACACAAGACAAAAATTGAAACAAAACCAGAGAAAACAGCAAAGTTTCTCTCAAAACAACTGTCCAAGTTTCATTCCTGGGTTGCATTTTTCATTTTTTCAAATTTCTAATCAAAAATAAAGTTTTTTGCTTGCAACAATGTTGGAATTAAATTCACTCAAAAAATATGTTGGCAGCCTAATGAATAACAAAACAAAGGCATTATGATTGTTATTTCCTAGGGAAATAGATAAAACCCCATTTTGTAAACTAACAAGTTTAAAGGTAACTAACAAACTAACATAGTCACAAATACTCTGAACTAATTTCAGTTTAAAATGTGAATGTGCTGCTATTTAACAAAAGGTACTGGCAGGACAGCATATAGAAAATTTAGATCAGATTTGTCCACTAAATTGTAATTAGTGCTTCTCTATCGCTGCTTGGAGGCCCTTTGTCTACCCTTTAAATGTATGACTCAGCTAAAGATCTATGTTAATCTGCGTCTAAAAAATGGTCGAATTCTGATTTAAAAAACTGTGATTTGCTCTGTAAATTACACCATATTATGTATGTGTGTTTAGAGGGAAATGTAGGAAATGTGAATATAAAAATAAAATACATTTATCAAAATGCCTTAGAAATTATTTCTGCATGAGGTAAAACCAACAAGCAACCACACAAATGAAGTTGACTGAAAAGGTGCTGGAAGCCCTGATGGTGCTGAAGTCTGAGCTCACCTTGGGCCTTCTGGCCGTGATCTGAGGAGCAGAGGGAGGAGGAAATAAAGAGGAAGAGAGAAAAGGTGGAAGGGCAGAGGGAGAAGGAGGAGGAAAAGGGAGGAAACAAACAACCAGGGTTAGAGATTATATGCAAAATTCATTATAACTGGAAAACAACAGAAAGAAAGGATAAAATGGAAGGTGATAGAAACAAAACTGATCTATCCGATTCTCTGGCATTAAGAGCTCCTCCCACCCCTCTTAACTACTGTCTCTCTAACTCAACGCTATCTCAACTCTTCCACCAACACTACCAAAATCCTCGGAACTAACAACACACTGTGACTGGTACTGCCTCTTCCACATCAATGCCCACTTTGTGTCTCCATCTATCTCGTCTGAGCCAGGATCTATTGTGCTGCGAGCACAATTCAAACACGCAGAGATAATAGCCTGTTATCCTGATACATCACTTGTCGAGTCGGAGATGCAGCACACATCAGGCCAAAGAAGAAGGCAGAGAAATCCACAGGGTCTCAAGTTTCAACAGAAGACACTTGCTCCGAGCCAATCTGAGAAAATAAATCTTTACTTACATGACAACCTGTTATTATAAGGCCATACATTTTCTTTACTTTCAACCTCTAACCCACCACCTTTTGTTTTTTTTATATGTGCTCTCTGGCTGTGATCGTTGTTCTTGTTGTTGGACTAGGGGACTAGAACTCTGCCTAAGAGGAGGAAAGCTGCTGCACCCAAGTCTGATAAAATCTGCCTGAACTGAGCCACCAGGTTATAAAACAGATAAAGCACCTAAGTGAGCGATGATTTCTCCTGCTGAATGCAGAGGATCCTGCTGGTGTTTCCATTTTTTATTACATGTCAGCAAGACAGACTGAGCCGGTCGAAAGGATTTCCAGGAAGGGTAAATAGGTAAAATATTCTACACAGTAACAAGCATCTAAAAAACTACAACTTAACTGGGCTGTTTTTTTATTTGTTCTGTATTCTTTCCTCGATTTATGGAAATAAAAAATCAACCTCACCCAAAATAATGTGATAGTGTGGCTATCAATAGGGTCAGTTTGATCTAAATAAGATCTAACAATTAATATTTTTAAATTAAAGCTTCAATATTTTATTTTTTTTTCTCTTTATTTCTAAAAATATTTTATTTAACATTGTCATAATAATCATTAACTATTAATACACATTTCTAACTGATCAAAAACAAACATATCATAATATTAGAAAATATACAGAAAAATCAACTTATTTCTTCCGTCTTATAATGAAGTTTTGAAAAAAGGTATTACTAACAGATTTTTGTCCTTTCATTAAACAAATCTTAATTTTAAAGAAAGATGAAAGAAAAATTGAAAATATAAAAAACAGACTTGTGATTTAATAAGCAAATAACAGTCAAACCATTGAGGTTTTAATAGTAGAAATCATTTCCCCTAAAATTAATTAGAAATTCAATCAAGAGTTTACCAGCAATGAGTGTTAAAGCGCTGCAGAGGAATGTTAGCCCACTTTGTTTTGCATAATTGTTGTGATTCCGCCATATCAGAAGTCATCAGAAAAAGCTTTATATGATGACATTCTCTACCAGAAATCTGTTTAGATTAATTTCAGTAGCCACACCAAAAGCTGCAAAGCAATGGCCTACGTGTTTGACAGCCCTGTGATGCTATATTTTGAAGCACTGTGTACGTTTCACACCAGATCTAATTAAAGTCAACGTTTACTCATCAGTCCACAGAACATATTCCCTTTAGGCACTCTTCCCTAAAACTGGTTTTAGCATGAATGTCCTTCCAACGGTGCAAGTGCTCGCTTTCTAATTCCAACAAAGTTAAAAAACAAATGTTTCTAATTGTTTTTTTATGACAGCTCTAGGACCTTTAGATCAGACGACATGTTATGGGAATAATTTTGGCAGGCTGACGTCATCTTATAAAGTTCCACAGCTGTGTTATGTAGAGGTGCACTGAAGATAGGTTTCTAGACGATCAGATTACTGGTTGTTTAAAATCCTGAAATATCGATTCTGATTTGGACTGATACGTTTTTTTTTGTTTTTTTTTTATAATTTACTGTCAATCACAAGACATCTTAAATATTTAAATGTGTTCTTACTGAAGACTATTGAACAGTACCCCAGAAACACAAAGAACTGCTCTCAAACATAAATGCAAAGTTCAAAATATTAAGAGTAGGTGACTTTCAGACCTTTGCAGAAGTAGAAAAGTTCAGCAGTTCTTTCAAAACCAGGGAAATCAAGGCCAATCAATCGGACGGCAGTTTGATCAGTTCTCATCTGTTCTTACTCTACATTGGGCTTTAAGAGATGCTTTTATAGATTTTCTAATCCTACTTCATGTTATCAGAAGGGTACTCTTTAAAGTATTATTTTTTAGATTCATCATGTGTTGCAGGAGTGTTGCTAATCAAGGTTAATTCCTGATTTAAGAAGAGCCCTCTAGGTCGGTTTGTATCGCTTTTTTTTACTAAATAAAATTATTTAAATACTAGTGTTTTTTTCATCTTTGTAAAAGTAAAATTTATTTCGTAATCAAAAACATTTAAGGGGTACCAAAAAGCGCAAACAAACATTTGCAAATACTTCTTTACAGTACTGTAAACCAGGATTAATGGCTCCAAACATCTCTCCTCTTTAAAGGGCATATGCACAAACAGACATGCATAAGTTCCTGCACTTTTCTGTCCCGTGCAAACCAGCCTCTGCTGAGCTTAAGGCATCATTATCGCTTCATCCTTCTCTGTTGGATTACAGAAGGATCATTCAGATGAACTGAGGCTTAGTAATGTAAACAGCTATAGCCGATGATTAAGTAGAGCTGAGTGACTATCTAAAGCCATCACTATTTGGACACAAACTAATCAGAAAAATCAGGCTGATTGCAATGCAAAAAATTAAATAAAAATAAATAAATTAACTATAAGTTTTCATTTTAGGCAACAGAATATTACAAAGCTGCAGACACATGCTTAAACACAAAGTCATTCTGCTCCCAAAAGTAATAAAATAATATATCACGCAATAAGAACACAACAGGAAGACTTTCCACTAAAGAAAACTTCTAAGCACGCCCTTCATAAGACAAATGGATGATGATGACAACAACAACATCACAACAGATAAAGAAGATTATAGGAAGTTTCTGTACCTTCCGGGTTGTAGGGGTCTGTCTCATCATTTTTGAAGGAGGAGAAAACACACACAGACAAGAGACAGTCACCAAGTCACACACACAGGAAGGAGATAAAACAGGTAAAGATCCACAGAGAAAGAGTTCAGGGCAGGCAGGTTGGAGCCGAACAATCAGACAGGCAGCGGTTCAGGCTAGAGAAGCTGCAGTGGTGCAAACGGCATGACGATGTATTCCCAGGCTCCCCCACCCTCCCTCCCTCTGCCGATCCCTTCCTCCTACTGGCGTCCTCCTTTATGTCCTCTTTCTCGGTTTCTCTCATAATCCGTTTGCCGGAGCTTTCAGTCGATGCCTTCCCTCTGCTTTCAGCTCTGATCTGGGGCTCTGAGAACCTGCAGACATGAGCTTTGGACCTGCCACTGTTGCCTGCTATACAAGAGATGCCCCTGCTCCCTTAACCTGCCCCGTCTCCTCTTCCTCCCCTTTTCCCTTATTGTGATTTGTCAGCCCCGGCTGATGCCGCGCTCCTGCATTACATCACTGTGTGTGCCCTCCCTGCCTCCTCGTTGCTCACCCACTCATCACCACCTCGACTAGAGACACACAGACAGAGAGGGCGGGAGGAATGGGTGAGGCAGCAACTGGGGACAGACGGGAGGAAACAGAGGCTGAGACAGAGGAGGGCGGCGCTGTAAATGGAAGCGTCAGGGAAAAATGAGCAGCAATGCTGCCTGACGTCTCCTAGCAACATGATAGGCCCTCCAATGGGATTATCATAATAAGGTTCACAGCAACCAGGGAGTGTGTTGGGGGGGGTCTACCTGTATTGCTTGAAGAAATATTCATTAAAAAAGGGACTCCAGATTATTATCCACAAGTTATCTTCTATTTCCGATCCTAAATTCTATGAATTTAAACAGTTCTGGTTGTCAACCTGTTGCTGGTAACAGAGTCTCCTACTTCCACTCCACTAAAGGCCTTCACTTTCCCCCGGTGCTTGAAAGTGAGCTCAATCTCTATGTTCCCATCTGCCTCTCTGTGCCGACAGGATTTGTCCTCTAACCTTTAAAAGTGAAAACCTTCCATAGATGCAGCTCAGTGACATTTAGCTTGTTACAAGCAGTTGGGTTCCATAAATGTCATCAGTCTAGATTTGATAAGAAATGATAAAAAAAAGAAAGAAAAAACATTCAAAAGGCTTCATTTTAGAAATGAGGATTAATATCATCTAAGTAACATTTTCTTGGTAAAAGTATTTACACCCCCCGAATGTTACCCTAGTCTGCCACAACTGTGTTAACATATTAAATCATGATTTTATGACAACAAACATAAAATACAGTTTTTATATGTTTTTTTACTAAACCAAGAAATGTGTGTAGTTGTATTCAGGCAGAGACAAAAGTCTTTAAATTCCATAATACAAATGTTTTGATAGAGACTTGGTAAATATGCTGAAAATATATATAGTAGGATTTTAGTTTTAACTGCTTATACTAATATTTGGCCAAGTCCATGTGCCTGACTGTCCTTAATGGCAACACTAGATGTAAGGTGAATTATTCTGGCATCATGGTACATTACACTATAGTATTGAATTTTAGGGAGTATTAAGCAAAATTATACCATTAGGTGGGGCTTTTGAGGAATGTCTGTAGATCGATCAGAACAACATGGCGCCTCTCTCTACCTCTCTACCTACTAATCCAACCTGCCATGTCCAGTGAAGATGGACATGGCAGGGTTCTTCTGAGCCTCAAGTCGGCACCAACGCTTTTTTTTTTTTTTTTTTTTGCTTGAATCAAATTAATGTAACACAGAGAAAACGCCATTTCTCAGCGCTGTCATGAAGCTACTAGGATCTGGAAATGCCATCTTTATTTCTAGAGGTGGTGGCATCATTTTTGAAACAATCATTAATATAGTTTATTTCTTTCGGTAAAAAAATATTTTCTGCAACACTAGATGTATTTCCTCATGCGTCACCCACATGGCTTGTGACAAACAGAATTTCTAAACTTTCTCTCCACAACCTTTCTTCTCCCCCCTGTTCATCACTGTTCCATCAACAAATTTTTTTCCACCTGACATCAAAACACTGCATCTCCTCTAGAGTGTAACCCCCGGCTCACCCCTTGCTCACACTGGCTCCGGTGCGGTTACCGAGCCGACGGAGACCGCAACTCTGATCAATGCTTTCTTCTAGGGACTCTGTAACATTTCTTGGCTAGTTTCAATACTTTCTGGGCCCTTTTTTTGCATTTATTTTTAATCAGTATTAATCTATCCATAAAAACCCTCAGTTATTGAGCTTTTTAACATTTATTGAGTTGTGCTGTAATAGTGTGACAAAATGGGGAAAAATACACAGTCCTACTTTTATTGCAGAATGTACAGTGGGTGTGACTTCATTAGTTTACAGGTATTCCCAATAGGTCTAATTGGTGATCTGAATCCTTACAGCCAGAAGCTATTTGAGTAATTCTTGTGATATCTCCCTAAGCTCCTCTAATCTCCTTCTCCCGAAGCCCAGCAGATAGTTAAAGAACAATAAGAGGATTATTTCAGGCCTGATACTCTGATTAGCTGCAAGCTTTCAACTCAAAACACTCAAATCAGGAACAGAATTATGATGAAAGAGAGGATTTGTTTAAAAAAAAAGAACAAAACTGTTTATATGTATCATAACAGAGTCGTTGAGGAAAATCATTTGGCTTTAAATATTAACGTCTTTCTCTGTAAGCCATTAGGTTGCTCTCCACTGTGTAATTGAAGGGATACTCCCAGAGTGATGTTAGCAGCAGGAAAGAGAGGAGCAACCAGATGAGATGCAGATCTATCGGATTTCAGCTTTCCAAGCAAAGAAAAGCTTTAGTCCCCGAGGGCATTTGGTGCAAGACAAAAGAAGGATTGAATTACCTCCATGAGAGCATTAACAACACACAACCAGACACCCACAGCTTGTACGTTCTGGGCATTTCCACAAACTACATGTCTCTTTCCCTTATCTATACATAGGATGCAGACTTTGAGAGCCGTCCTGTTTGTTCAGAAATGTCAGCCTCCTTCCGACTCACCGACAGAACATTTAAGGTTCAGCGTTCAAAGTTCTCCCTCTGTCGGTAAAATTCAGCCTCCTGGCGTGGAGATGCTGGGCTAAGAATGATCAAATACACCAAGCCGACAGGAAATCTATGCTGTGCAGGTCTCCACAGACAGGAGGGCGTCTCATTTCACCTCAATGACTCTTACATTCTCTGTTCAATAAGGCAGAGGAGCGTCTGCATGTATTAGTCAGATGACAAGGTGAGTTCAAAAACCTCTTAATTCATCACTTTATAAAATGAAAGGGAAAAAGTAAACTAGGCATGCAAATGTACATTAAATCTATATCAACATAGTTCAATAAGTTGGGCCTCCTGCTGCAGGACAATCTGAGATTGTTACTAATAATGTCAAATTTATATATTTATATATATATGTAATGCAAGAATTGTCATGTTAAAAAATATGGTAGTTAGCATGGGCAAATACTAATATCTATTTATAGCTAAATATGCTAAATAAGTGCTTAATCATTTGATATTTTTTAACTAAACGACAAAAAAAGGTTTGTACTAATCTTGAAATGTATTTATTTTCTTTTAAAATTGTGCTAAAATCAGGATATTTTAAATCTATTTTCATTAAACAGCAAACCTCAGCCCCTTTACATCTGTTCAACTGCTTGTTAAGATAAAGTATGAATCAAAGCAAAAACAAGGCAGCATTTCAATCCATTTCCAGATGTACTGAAGGCGACTCCCTGGGGAGGAGTAGGAGGGATGAAGGGGTGGTCTGGAAAATGTTAAAGTCTGCTGATCGATTGGATTTGTCGTGCATAACCATCTCTAAGAGTATACAGAGATTGGTCTGAAAGAGAGAATATTTCCAGTAAGCAATGGTTCTGGCGCAGTAAACAAACACCCTCTCTATCTGATCAGGAAGGGTGGTGTGAAGCAGACCTCCATGATTCCAGCTCAAAGTTGAGGCAAAGTGAGTCTTAAGCAGCGTATCTTCACAGGGCATCAACTTTTAATTCTTAGCTAATGTCTGAGGTGTGAAAATCGTTTTTATGGCCATAAGAGGTCTCACTATTTGTTCAACCTTCAGAAGTTACAAGCTATGGGGACTCCATGCTGCCTGTCAGTCTCTATGAGAATTCCATATGGAGCCTTTTTATATTGACACACGCAGCAGGGAAGTACGATCCTGATTGGATAACATGCAAATACTCGTCACTTCCACTGAGGCTACACCTTTTATGGGCTCTATGTCCAAGGGCGGGTCATGATGCTGGCAACTCGATGCTGATTGGCAGAACACACTAAAAGATTTGACTGATAGTGGGCAGACAGAGGTGAGGTTTTCCTCATGAGGCTTTGATTAGAGAGGAAAAAGTAATCATTCAGTCAGAATAGTCGTCTTGTGCTGAACTCTTGCTATGAATACTAATGTTTATTATTTCAAAACACTATACAACAGTTATTTTCACCTGTTAAAGTAATGGATTTTTAATGCAATACGTAATGTCTTAATTTTATTGATATTGTTGAGTCTCCCTAGTTTCAGAGAGCAGCAACTACCACTGATTTCATAATATATTCCCCTATAGGTGAGGTTGAAAGGATTCAAACAGCAGGATATAGGACCTTTAAAGGAATAGATCTGTTTTCATCTGGTGGCATGTGTGAATAGTTTAAAGGCAACCTCTCAATAACAAATCAGTGACCTCCAGAAAAGAGATGCAGAGTTCCTTTTTCAGAGATTCAATCATCTTTGAGAATGACAATCTTCCACAAATCCATTAATATAGCAAATCTATCATGACTGCCTTCTGGGGGCAGCAGCAACCCAGACGTCTGGATAGGTTCAGTCCTTGGAGCTAAACCTGGTAACAAAGTGGCATCATTTCTGTGCACATACAATAAGCCTTTCAATGTGCTTGAGGAAAACCTTTTTTTTTAGTTTATGTCAGTTTGCTTTTGTCAGAACAGATCATCTATACCACAAAACCTGATTGGATGAAAAATGTAAATATTTCAACACCTGGCCTACACACTAACAATATAACGTAGACATTTTCCTTTTATTTATCACATTTAAATTTGTGCAGAAAGCAGACGGACACAGAGCAGTGAGACAGAGCAAACATGGCGGACAGACCTGAATGAAAGCATAGAGAACAGAGCAGAGGTGGGTGAAATAAATTCAGGAAATGATGGCGATAACAGACATAAAGCCTCATTTCTGCCAGCCTTCACTTAGCGCCTCGCCACGAGCGCCAGGGGTGGCGGTGTAGTGAGCGGCGAGGAATCATGAGATTATGACGAGGGGGCGGCCCCCTTTGCCATGCAGCAGCTAGGCCATTCAGAGCCACGGCTACCATGGTGACAGCGGTCATTGTCATCATAACACTGCAGCAGTACCGAGTTTAGGGAAACATGCAGCACCTTTCTGGGCTTCAGTCCTCGCTGCGTGGTCCAAGGAAGGACGGGAGGGAAAGGATGGAGGGGGGAGGTTAAAGGTCAAGAGAAAGACAGTGGCATGCAGGGGTTGACGGGAAGTGATATACTTTTCGTTATCTTCGGAGGCTGCGGTCACACATTTAAATCATTTACAGCCTTGGTTTTACTCATTTGTTTGCTTTCTTGTGAGCTAAAAATGCAATGTAGGTCAAAATAATTAATACCCCTTGAACTTTAACATGTTTCAAAGTGTTTTAACAGGATTTTACATGATGAATCAACACAGCACAGTGTGAAGTAGACGGACTTAGACTTTCAAAGTTAGAACAGAAAATGTGTCACCTCAACTATATTCAGTCCTTTTTAGGTCAGTATTTTGTGAAGCCACCTTTGGGTGCTAGTAGCTGCAGATCTTCTGGAGTATGGCGTTTTACATTAAGAGACTGTATTTTATGCCCTGCTTCTTTACAAACCAGCTAAAATTCACCCAGACTGAATATGTCTGAAAATCAGTTTCTAAGTCTTAATTGGATTGGATTTAAAGGTTTGACTAGGCCATTCAAACATAAATACACTTGGATCATAACCATCTTTACAAAACTCTTCATACACTATCATTTGAAGCTTCTACAAGAGTTACTTTCAAGGCAGGTTCATATTTAACTTCACTCACTGAATAAATCTTTTAGCACAGCTAAGTGTTGCTACCATATTTGCTATAGTGGGAGAGGTGCGTTCAACTAACCAAATGTTCATCAGAAAAAAATGAAGACTTAAAGAATTAAATTATTTTCTCTGCTTTTAAAAGTACATTATATTCAGGAAATGGCACTAGTTATGTTACAGCTAAAGCCAAATGGTTTCACTGAGAGATATTTGAGGTTGATAGAAAAAAAAAAAAAAAGAGACTGAATACGGATAAATGCCACTCATAAAAACACTATGAAAACCCTTTACAATCATGTGCTACTTTGGACAGATCCAGATAGAAAACGTTGCAGACGTTTTAAAAGAACAACATTTTAAAAGGTGTATGGGATATTAGCATATGTTTTGTGGGGTAATGCAAAATAAACCCACTAAATGTGTTAAACTCCATTGATGTTGCTGTGATATTATTTATGCCACCTTAAGTTGAGATCAGACCTATAAGAATATCTGTGAGGGTTTGAGCTCTTCTAAGAAACTGTTGCCTGTACATGTTTAATTAGAAAGTTCAGTTTCTGTAGGACTAAGGTAAATAGAAAAAGAAAAAAAAAACTCATTTGTATCCCAATAATCATCAATTTTGGTTTAATTGAAGAGAAATAACGCCCTCTGCTGGACAATGTATTAGCCTCTGGATCAAACCAGGAACAAGGACAATGAAATGCATTATTTTTTACCATGCCATAGAAAAAATCTGTTGTGTTATGCTAGGTACTATGCGTTCAGGTTTAATGCCATATATTCCGTAGAGAAAACCGTACCACTGTGTAGTCATCTAACCTACCAGTTTGGCAGACTTGGACATCTCCACGATCTCTGCAGATAAAGCAAAGGAATAAAGATAATAAGAAACATATTCAAATGGTATTATCATTCAATTATGCTTTACAAGATATAAGGTTCAGAAAGAGGTCCAGTTATGAGCACAATAAAGGGTCAACACTTAGCACAGCACAGTTTGAATCTGATATATTTGATGCACATTTATTATTATTTTTTTTTATTTGAATGTGCTGACTGGTGGAACAGCTGCACCAGCAGGTAAAACCTTCAGACGAAAAGTTATATTATAAACATATTAAAGAAAACAAATTAAAAAATGAAGACACAATTCTAATTGTGTCATTACAGTCAAAAACTTTATTGCATGCATTCAGTTAACATGATTCCATAATTTGTAGCCTTTTAAAACAGGAAAAAGGATGTCACTGGGAAAAAAAGGATATCTATAGCAGCTTTACGAGTAACAGGTGAACATTTTGGCTAATTTGTGATGTCTACATATAAAGTTCAGTCAGAGGACAGAGAGCATCAGGGGGCATCAATTTACAAGCCTCAATAAAAATTCAGGGTATCCTGAGTGATCTCTATAGTTATGCTTCTATAGGCTTAGGCTGCTGGAGGACCACTTTTCGTCACTCTGTTTCACTATATCTGTTTTTTCGAATTCTGAAGTATTCGTTAGTTCAACCACTAACTTTATGTTCTCTCAGCTTTTCCTTGTTATAGTAGCTTCATCTGGTTTGGTTTTGTTTGCCTGTGAGGCCATCCTGGAGGGAAGTATCAGTTGTGCTGCTGCCATCAGCACCTCCGATTATGGATGATAGAGTTCTCATACTCACTGTACTGGCTAAGAGCTCATTAACTACTTCGTTCCAAGACTGAGCCACCTGTGAAGGTAGTTTACATTTAACTCTTCGCACATAGACAGTATTTCCACTTCGGTGCCCCATGTTCTTTTTTGTCTCCTTCTTTCTTTAAGCCCCAGTTGGCCTTGGCAGAAGACCACTCACACTGAGCCTAATACTGCTGGAGTTTTCTCCTCCAGTTAAAAACTGAGTTTTTACTCTCCTCTGTTGCAGCATTCAGGCTCAGTGTGAGGAATGCTGTAGAGTCAGTGACAAAATGCAAGCAAAAATCTATGGTTGCCACATGCTCATCCAGGAGAAGCAAATCATGCAAAGTAAATGATTGGATGCTATCAGCTGGCTTTTTTTTTGACAGAAAACATTTTACCAATCTGACTATAATCTTACTGAAGTGCCTTGCGATGGCGTATGTTGTGAATTGAAGAATATCTTCAGATCTGATCCTAGTCTCATATATTCAGCTGCTTCCAACAGCTTTCCCTTAAGGATTGTCCTGTATGTAGCCCCGTCCATCTAGTGTTTTCAGTGCAATCAATGTTTCATTTTCTATCCCTGGTGATTGCCTGGTGATGGCTTTTGCTAACAATAAAATTTAAAGTTGTTAATTAACTGTTTAGAAACTTCAGACTAGACACAAAGGTTCTACTGCTGACAGACAGCCATTTCAGGAGGCATTTTGTGGTTCAAATTTTGAAATATACTTTAACAGATAGAGATGTTTTACATCTCAGAAAGGCCTTCTTAGCTTTTATAATTTTAACTTATACAATTAATCTGAAAATAAATCAACTTTATTAGATAATCTATATTAGAAAGCTATAGTTCATTATTTAAGAAGAAGGGAAACGAGGAACACTTAAAAGAGAAAAGTATTATTTTCCATTCCTAACCAGCACTAGGAAAAACCACAAGCTAACCAGAAACATTTTCCATATCATTTAAGAATGTAGGAAACTAATAGGCGTGTCTGAGTTGTTTTTTTCCCTGTGGGAGATCTTACCTCGTTTGGGGACCTTGCCAACGGTTGGCTCAGGTGTCTCTGGAGATGTGTCCGCTCCATCGTCCACCAGCTGGATCTGGGACAGAGGGACACAGAACAGGAGGCAGTCAGTCATGCCTGTTCAACCAGCTCCCTGTTTTACAGAGCGGCCCAGCTGCCAGAGACGGATGTAAGCAGGAGAAATATGGAACAGAACTGGCAGAGAGGACCAGCATAAGTCATACAGGTTTAGTTTAGTTTAGTTTAGTTTAGTTTATTTAGGATCCCCATTAGCTGTAGCAAGCTACAGCTATTCTTCCTGGGGTCCAACAACAAAACATGAAATAAAAAAAAAATTACAAATGAAATAAAATTATGTGGACATTAAAACAACATCTCCCATAATCTATACATATACATATATACATACACACATATACACATACATATATACCTATACATATATACCCATATACATAAACAGAAACAATCCAAACTACCGTAATCAAAACAAACTACAAAGCACAGCAAGTGAAGAAGACAGTCCTAATCGTGTTTTACCTCTATATTTAATAAATGTTCTTTCAATGATTTTTTAAATTTCCTTAAATCAGTTATCAGTTTAATGTAATTCGGCAGTAAATTCCATGCTTTCATACCTCTATACATAACAGTTCTTTTTAAGGCATTTGACTTTACTTTAGGCAAACTAAAGTTTCCTTCAGTCGCATGCCTAGTCCTATATTCGTGATTCTCTGAACTAAAAGTAAGGTTTGTAAATAACATATAAGGTGTTTTTAATACAGATATGTTTCTAATCATAACAGTCAATGAGTATGAAAGTCTGTCTTTAACTAACAACCAGTTTAACTTTTTATTGGTCATAAAATTAGAATATCATGAAAAAGTAGATTGATTTCAGTAATTCCATTTAAAAAGTGAAACTTGTATATTATATTCATACATTACATACAAACTCATATATTTCAGATGTTTATTTTGTTTAATTTTGATGATTACAAATGACAACAAATGAAAATCTCAAATTCATCATATCAGAAAATTAGAATATTGTGAAAAGGTTCAAAATTGATGGCCCCTGGTGCCACACTCTAATCAGCTAATTAACTCAAACCACCTGCAAAAGCCTTTAAATGGTCTTTCAGTCTAGTTCTATAGGCTACACAATCATGGGGAAGACTGCTGACTTGACAGTTGTCCAAAAGACGACCATCGACACCTTGCACAAGGAGGGCAAGACACAAAAGGTCATCGCTAAAGAGGCTGGCTGTTCACAGAGCTCAGTGTCCAAGCACATTAATAGAGAGGCGAAGGGAAGGAAAAGATGTGGTCGAAAAAAGTGTACAAGCAAGAGAGATAACCGCACCCTGGAGAGGATTGTGAAACAAAACCCATTCAAAAATGTGGGGGAGATTCACAAAGAGTGGACTGCAGCTGGAGTGAGTGCTTCAAGAACCACCACACACAGACGTATGAAAGACATGGGTTTCTGCTGTCGCATTCCTTGTGTCAAGCCACTCTTGAACCACAGACAGCGTCAGAAGCGTCTTGCCTGGGCTAAAGAGAAACAGGACTGGACTGCTGGTGAGTGGTCCAAAGTCATGTTCTCTGATGAAAGTAAATTTTGCATTTCCTTTGGAAATCAAGGTCCCAGAGTCTGGAGGAAAAGAAGAGAGGCACTTCATCCACGTTGCTTGAAGTCCAGTGTAAAGTTTCCACAGTCAGTGATGGTTTGGGGTGCCATGTCATCTGCTGGTGTTGGTCCATTGTGTTTTCTGAGGTCCAGGGTCAACGCAGCCACATACCAGGAAGTTTTAGAGCACTTCATGCTTCCTGCAGCTGACCAACTTTTTGGAGATGCAGATTTCATTTTCCAACAGGACTTGGCACCTGCACACAGTGCCAAAGCTACCAGTACCTGGTTGAAGGACCATGGTATCCCTGTTCTTAATTGGCCAGCAAACTCTCCTGACCTTAACCCCATAGAAAATCTATGGGGTATTGTGAAGAAGAAGATGCAATACACCAGACCCAACAATTCAGAAGAGCTAAAAGCCACTATTAGAGCAACCTGGGCTATCATAACACCTGAGCAGTGCCACAGACTGATCGACTCCATGCCACGCCGCATTGCTGCAGTAATACAGGCCAAAGGAGGCCCAACTAAATACTGAGTGCTGTACATGCTCATACTTTTCATGTTCATACTTTTCAGTTGGCCAACATTTCTATAAATCCTTTGTTTTTATTGGTCTTCAGTAATATTCTAATTTTCTGATATGATTTTGAGATTTTCATTTGTTGTCATTTGTAATCATCAAAATTAAACAAAATAAACATCTGAAATATATGAGTTTGTATGTAATGTATGAATATAATATACAAGTTTCACTTTTTAAATGGAATTACTGAAATCAATCTACTTTTTCATGATATTCTAATTTTATGACCAGCACCTGTATACAACTGTAAACCATGCTATTCCACAACCGTTTTCTATTTCTGTATCAAAAGAAGGTACATACATCAGATGTTAATCACAGCAGGTATGCAGGAGGGGCAGTACAGATCCTTTGGCACTTGTTTGGCACATTTATCTCAATTTGAGCAGTCTAAGGGTGTAATTTTATCTGATAAATAATAAACATGTGGCTGACCTTCAGCAGTTTGCATCTATTGGTACCACTGGTAATTACTATATCTGGGGGAAAAGAATCCTGTAAAATAATGCATCTTTAATAACAAACAGCATGATTTCTCACTGAAAAATCTAGAGAAACCCATCTTTTTAAACAAATACATAAAGTTAGTAGTAGCCCTCCAGCTGATATTTTTACAGCTCACGTCGGCCAACAGGACAACACTTTGAAGATTTCACTAGACAACGGCATAACGGCAAAGGTTTTCTATAAATCTGAGGTCTTCAATGGCTACATAAAGGACAATCCTTAAGGGCAAGCTGTTGGAAGCAGTTGAATATATAAGACTAGGATCTGAATATATTCTTTAATTCACTACATACGCCATCGCAAGGCACTTCAGTAAGATTATAGTCAGATTGGCGAAATGTTTTCTGTATATACATTATATACAGCATATATTTGCTGTTTCAGCTTCTACATTTATCTAAGTAAAGAATTATAGTACTTTTAATACATCTGTTTGAGCCCGTCAGAAGAGTCTCTTGTGGTGTGGACTAGATCAGATTTGCCACACTGCAAAAACAATCTAGAAATAAGTCAACATTTCTTAAACTAGGTGTAACCACTATTAATTTAAGCAGGTCTATAAGATGATCTCCCAATGGAATTAATATTTTTACTCTTAAAATAAGACAAGTGTCTCACTTACATCCTCAATTTAAGATCAAATGCACTTATTTTAAGAAAAAAATACTTATTTAGATTTTTTTTTTCCAATGCATAAATGCAAACTGGTTTAATAAATGTTGCTGATGATAATTAATTGAAACCAAATGCAGTCATATTGTTTCATCCTGAAGAGAGAAAGTTATCATTTTAAGCCTAAAAATTAATGAAAATAATGAGTGAGTGTGTGTGCTCTTCTTACTTGTAAGTAGGTCAGATCAGACACAGAAATCAAACAGATCCAGAGTTTTATAAATACTAATTTCACTGTAATACACAAAAATGGTCTACGAAGTATAGTTAGGCTAAAAAAAAAATAGAAAAAAATCTAAGAACTAGAATGCCACGTAATATAAAAAAGCAGCAGTAAATGGCAGAGGCTTTTTAAAGAGGACATTGTAAAATCCCACAGTGACAGCCAGTGGCAAAAAAAACAAACAAACAAACAAAAAAAAAACAAGCAAAGCATAAGAACAGAAGGTGTAGGTGGGAACAATCCTGACCCTCAGGGGTCAGAGCTAGATTTTCCTCTTGTGTGCTCAGTATGTAAATTAAGGTGTATTTTTTCTTTATCTCACCTGTGATTGTCTGACAAAGATGCCGTGGTTCTCCTCACAAGTAAAGTACCGCTTGCCCTGCACCGTTCCGTCATTCTTGCCCTTGGGTTCATCCAGGATGACGCCCACCCACTTTCCGGAGGCGAACAGCGTGGTTCCGATGTAGGCCACCGTGCCCCGCTGCCCCTTGCCGATAACCTCCACCAGGGAGCCCACTTTAGCGGGCCTCCCTCCTCCATCAGAGCTCATCCTGCTGCTGCCACTGCTGGTGGTCTGGATAGAACACATGGAAATAAGAAAATTAAAAAAAAACACAAGCAGGATTAATTCTTCTAGAACTAACACCTGACTTAATACATATATCAGTCCTTCAGACTCCTGGTTATGCTGGTGTGAATAAAACTCTTTACACTTGTTTTCAAGTTTTCTTTTTAGGCTTGTTAGATGTGATAGAAGCTGTTAAAAGAAGAAGATAGGATGTCTTTCTGCCTTGATATCAAATGACACTAAAAATAGATCATGTGCTACAAACATTCAGTACATAAAAGCTTCTTCATAAGGCAAAATCAGCAGGAATGAATTAAACTAGAAGAGCATCAGCAGTTGAGAGTAGAAGTTAAATAAAATCCAAACTGAAGGTTTGCTTTGGCTCAAATTTTACTACAATAAAAAAAATTTATATCACACTTGATCCATCTTATTTATTGATCTTTGGACATCTCAATGTTCCATTATTTAGAAGGACCACATGTTTTTATTAACTGGGCTAATGGTTGTCTAACTTTTTGCTAATGCCAGCATTAACTGAGAAACATCAAAAACAGAAACATTGAAGAAGCTGAAGGGCATTTGTGTTTATTCTCCATATGGTTACTTGACAAGACAGATCACTTCTCTTAAGAAAAACATCCAGACAAAATAAAAATAAAAACAGATTTGAGGTCTATAAAGTGCCGATACTCTAATGACTTATCCAGATATAATACTAACTTGGCGTGCTACTGACAATAGCAGGTGTTTTTATATTTTCACTACTGTTAATCTACTCAAAGAGGCATTTATTTTTAATAAATGTCTAAGTAATCCTGTTGAATTTTACACTCTGAGCAGCAGCCCCTTCCTGTTCTGGAAAATGAGCAGCCATTGCCGTTTTAGGTAGAACAGTGATTACCCACTACCTTTTTCTGTGCCAGCCCCTCCTACAGGCCACCTTCTCATATTAGTGGGCATTTATGTGACACAGAGTGGGATCATTTCTGCTCCAACTTGAGATAAAGTGGCTCTTTTAGCAGCCAATCTGCACAGTGACAGCAATAGTTACTTTTTTAGATAATGTCTACGTGGTGAAAATGACTTTTTCAGTTGCGAGGGTTCTCAGACTTTGTTCAGCATTTCTAAAGAGGAGCCTCACCCCCAGCAGTGGTGTGATACAGTGACAAGATGAAAGCCGTACAGGCAAGAGTCCAATTTTTTCTGGGTTGGAAAAATATTACCAGAAAACAATCAATGTTACTTAATAAATGAATACTTCATAATGTCAACTATTTCATCATGCATGTACCTATAGTTAAATTTGGAAGACTTAAAATAGCATGGTATGGAACGTTTAGACGTAGACAAACTTGTCATTTTGTATACAAAACAAAATTCCATTGCACACAGCTAATGACAACAATGTGATTGAAATAAATAACATTACAATTTAATGTATAGTGCAGCAGTGATAAGATGTACCAGTGCAAGGAGAATAAAATGTGATTTTGTTCAAAATATCAACCAAAAAATTGATTTTCCAGTTCTCTCAAAGATCTTTAGCTTTAGGACCCCCTGAGTACAGTGCCTTGCTAAAGAATTTGCCCCCTTGACCTTTTTGATACATTTCAGGCTTCAAACATAAAGATATAAAAATGTAATTTTTTGTGAAGAATCAACAAGTGGGACAAATTCAAGAAATGGAATGAAATTTATTGGATATTTTAAACTTTAACATATAAAAACAGAATAATTGGCTGTGCAAAATTATTCAGTTCATACTTTGTAGCGCCACCTTTATTGCGATTACAGCTGCAAGTCGTTTGAGCTATGCCTCTATCAATTTTTCACATCAAGAGACTCCACAAATGGGCTTTGAGTAGGACATTTTAACACCTGGATATGTTCATTTGTGAACCATTCCACTTTTGCTTTATGTTTTGGATCATTGTCTTGTTGGAAGATAAATCTCAGTCCTAGGCTAAGGTCTTTTGCAGACTCAGGTTATCTTACATAATGGTCCTATATTTAGCCCCGTCCATTTTCTCATCAATTTTAACCACCTTTTCCGTCCCTGCTGAAGAAAAACAGGCCCAAAACATGATGCTACCACCACCATTTTTGGCGATGGTGTGTTCAGGGTGATGAACCCTTGCTGCTTTTACACAAAAATGTATGTGTTGCATTGTTCAAAAAAAGTTCAATTTTGGTTTCATCTGACTGGAGCACCTTCTTCCCCATGTTTGCTGTTTCTCCCAGGTTGGTATGGATATCTTTAGGAAATGGCTTTTTTCCATAAAGGCCAGTTTTGTGCAGTATATGACTAATTGTTGTCATATGGAAAGAATCTCCCACAGATGTAGATCTCTGCAGTTCATTCAGAGTGATCATTGGCCTCTTGGCTGCATATCTGATCAGTCTTCTCCGTGTTTTGCTGAAAGTTTAGAGGGATGGCCGGGTCTTCGTAAATTTACAGTGGTCTGATACTCCTTCCATTTCAATATTATCACTGGCACAGTGCTCCTTGGGATGTTTAAAGCTTGCGAAATCTTTTTGTATCAAAATCTGGCTTTAGACTTCTCCAGAACAGTATCTTTGACCTGCCTGGTGTGTTCCTTGTTCTTTATGATGTTCTCTGTTCTTTAAACAGACTTCTGAGACTATCAAAGAACAGGTGCATTTATAAGGAGACTTGATTAAACACAGGTGGGTTCTATTTATCATCGTTTAGGTTAACATGGGATGATTCAGAGATCCTCACTGAACTTCTGGAGATTTTTCTGCACTGAAAGTAAAGAGGCTGATAAATTTTTCATGACCCAACTTCAAATTTTTTGTTACAAACGTTTAAAATATTAAATAAATTCCTTTCTGCTTAATGATTGCATCCCATAAAAAAATTATTTATTTAAGTTGGAAGCCTTAAATGTGGCAAAAGGTTGAAAAGTTCAAGGGGGGCCAATACTTACGTAAGGCACTGTACTGAGGATGTCCTGAAGCTAAAAACCTTTGAGAGAGTGTAAAGGTACTTATTTAATGTAGATTTAGAGGCTTTTTATTTTCAGTTTTGTGTTGTGACGGAGAATGTATAATTTAAGGTCTGGGAGATCCACCTCTAGCTGACAGCAATTGCTAAGCAGCAGACAACATGTCAGGTATGATTTCGATACTACATTTACAACTAAGTCCAAAGAGACGCATGCTTCTTGCATTTGGGTCGGACAGAAGCCGTTTGAAGTCATGCCTGAACAAACTACACAAAAAGATTTTTGCGGTCTCAGTCTGGTTATTCAGTCAGCCCAGAGTTTGCAGGTCTTTATTCACACATGTAGAACAGGTCCGGACCAAAGGAGATAAATGAATTCTGGACCATTTAGAGTGAACCAAACATGGCAGGTGTGAACACATCCTAAAACGTACTACATCTAAGTTTTGAATTTCCATTGAGCTCCAGAAAGCAGAGAAAGGCTGAAATTAGTTCATGCTAAGCTCATCAGATCTAAGAGGGGAGAGAGAAATAAATCACTTTTAACTTAAGGTCCAAAATGATCCAACACTTTTTCTTCTAACAGAAAATCCTGAGACTGATTGAAGAGCTAAAATTTGGAGAGTAAAATCCACTTTGAGACAACTCCAAACCTACTGTCCAGAATGTGCTAATGTAATAACCCTGCATAACCCAATTGTAATTGTGATGTCCTAGAACTGATGATGACTCAGCAGAACAGCAGAGGGGACGATTTAAATACCCTCTTAAGGAACATGACTGGACTCTCCTTGAGCTTACTGTAAACACACAGCGTCTGTAAAGCTGGTGAACATAAAGGTTAAACCAGCTAAAAAAAAAACAAAACAACAACATATGAGGCAAGTCAAAACAAACAGCAGCGGTCGACAAAGAACAGCCTAATTTGACAAATCTATTTCCAGGCTATACCCTCCTTCTGGGTAGATGATTACATCGTATAACTTTCATTAAATTATTAAACAGATTAAACATCTGAGAAAAATCTGAATAAAAAAGGGGTTATGTAAAGGCATGCTTCTTTGAAGAGCAAGGAACACAGCAGCCTCCCAAATAAAACTGTTTGATCCATCATCTGAAAATAAAAACAGAAAATGGACAACCTTAGAGCAAGATGTTTTGGATAAAATGGAAAAGCTGCAGAAATTCACAGATCTGATGAAAGAATCCTCTGACTATTAACTATTATTGTGGACTCAACCAGCATGACGGCAGCAGCATCATGCTGTGGGTATACCTCCGTTGTATAGGGACAGAGAAGCTGCTCATAGTGAATTGGAAGATGGAGGGAGCTAAAAACAGGGAAAGCCTAAAAAAAAACATTAGAAGCTGAAAAAGACATGAGTTTGGGTTGGAAGTTACCCTTTACCAACAGCCAAAGCTACAAGGATGCTCTTCAAAATAAAAGTTTAGTGGCTGTAGCTTAAAAAAGATGTAAATATGAATAAATGTATTTCAAAGTTGCTGTAGTATCACTTTACACCGAAACTCGACTAAAACTTTTGCTCTCTCAGCAAAGTTTACATCTAAAAAAGGTTAATAAACAAAAGCCAGATGGAGTGTTTACAAAAACCGTTTTAACCCCTTGATTCCCAATTCATTGTCCAAAATGGATGCATAGCTTCATTGGCAGAGCTGGGAAGTAATTATGATGAAGGAAAAGCAACCTAAGAGTCAGAAAATTATCAGAGTCGACCTCCTGTATTCAACAACCGGAATTAAGTCTCTTGTCTCGGATGTCCGTTGTATCAACTGCTTACATAAAGGCAAACATTATTAAACCATAAGCCAGTTAATAATTCAAAGCCAGCATACGGATGCATATTTTAACCAGTTAATTCCCATAGATTAGTTTCTACATCCAATCTGATAACTTAGCGATCTGACCAACAGTTGGATTAAAACCCCTTTATTGGGTTTTGTTTGTAATAATTAAGGTACACAATACAAAGGAGTATATTAAATACTTTAAACAATTGCAATGTCCCGCCGAAGGCAGAGGTCTGGGGAAGGTCCTGCTGAATTATTTAGTGTCATTCTACTCTTATAACACATTCAGCCTCACATTATTTTAAAAGAAAAGTTCAAATTCCACCTTGTATTTTACATGTTTTGTCTATTAACATATTATTCTAAATGAATATCAGAACCAATACCTACTCTGCTTTAAGAGCTGATTATTTTGGCTTTGAAGGAGTTTTAAAAGGTTGAATGATGTCATCCCTGCTAGTGACTGGTAAGCAGTCTGACTCAGAGACGGGTGACAGTCAGGAAGTCTTCTGGGGCTCCTGTTTTTTTTTTTTTTTTTTATTAACTAAAACAATAAGAACAGGTCTTTGAAGTAAAATGTATGCCGGTCATATACAGACACAGGAGTTGAGTCACAACAAAGGCAACAACGTTGAAGCCGGAGGGGCGTCTGAGCCGAAACAAAGAGGCGACAACTTGTGATGGAGCTGAAATGGATTAGGAGCGCCTTTCTACAGCGGGAGATGACACAGTGAAAGAAACTCCAAGCACCTTCAGTGCAAACACTCACCCGGCTATATGTGCTTCTTCTAGTCTGTGACATGATTCCTGGCTGCAGAGAGTCCCCAAAAAACGCCTTTGTCAACTGAAGGAGCGTGTTATTGAAATAAGGAGAGCATCGGCTAGACAGAAGGTATTAGGGGGGTACAAGTAGAAGGGAGAGGAGGGGGATTCAGAGATGCTGGTGGAGCATCTCTCTCTTTTTCTCTCTCTCTTCTCACATCCCCACAGCACAACTCAAGTCTCCCAAATCTCCCCCCGTTGCTTCTTTCCTCTTAAAAAAAAAACAAAAGACAGTCAGCAGGAGCTTATGGTTTGAGCAGGAAGTTTCCTTGGCAGCAGAGGGAACCGATCCAACCACCTCCTTTTAAAGAATGGATTTAACGACAAAAGAAAAACATAAAAACAGCCGGGCTTGGTTCAGCTATGAGTGCATCAGCTGAGTGGCTGCACTGCACTGTGTCAGTGTCTGTGCTGGCTTCTGCAGGAAGGAGGGGGATACAGGCCGCGGCAGAGAAGCTGGGTCCTAAAGCCTGCAGGCACCTCTCAGCTTATAACCACAAACCTCAAGGTTTTCCAATAAGGTGGAAAGAAAGGGAGAGGTTTCTATCTAAAAACAAATCTCTGAAATGTGCACTGATGTTCAGCACCCTTCAGTCTGACACCCCTGAATAAAGTCAAAACAACAGTTTCAAAGAAACTAAATTGAAATGAGCTACAGTTTGCAAAGTCATTTTTGCTGCATTGTTTAGTGAATAAGCTGCTTTCTTTCTTCTATTCAACCTTATTTTTACCTGAATATAATAACATACCTGAATATATCGTATTATCTATTGCTATTTGCAGAGTATTTTTATACTTCTTGATCATTTTTTTTCTCTTCTGCTTCACAGCTCGACTTTAATCGACTTTTTATTCATTGCATCTAATCCAGAGCGTAAGTCTGGTGAAATTTGTCTAAAGTTACATTTGTTTTAAGGCGAATCCTGATTGGTTCTAACCAATCCATGATAGGTGCTACTGAATTTCTTTCTTGGGGGGCATTCTTGAAGCAAATATTGTTTTTCTCTTTATCCATTCACATGACAAATGATACAATTATAAGAAATTAATTACAAAATCTAACATCTTTTTATTTATTTTTTTTACCATCATACCACAATCTCCCCACTGTGAAAGGGGCTTCTATTGTATCCTATTATTAATGTTATGCATCCCTTCACTTCTCTACTAAGACAGACAAAACATTTCAGACTAATTCTTTTTCAAGTTCTTTTTTGGTTCTTCTACTGATTTTCCGTCAAACCTCTCTTCCTGATTCTGTTACCCTGGCCTGGCCAGCATTTCAACTTATAAACCCAGTGATCTGGATCCAGGGTCCATGATTGGGGGATCATTTCCAGAACCAGAGTTCTGGCATGGTCAAGCTATTCCAAACGTTTTGGGTGAAGACAGCCAGAAGGAAACTTAAGGACTGGACAGGTTGTAGCTTCCAACCTTCTCCTTGCAGCAGATGATCGAGTGTCCAGACATTAACAGGAGCACCTCTTCGGCCTATGCTGTAGGATCAGCATCTATCCTCCCATAAACAAGAACTATAGCTTCACAGCATCATGCAGCCAGCACCGTGTCTCCCATTTAGCATAGCAAATTGGGGCCTTCCAATACATGACGCATTTTGCATGCATCCTATGAAGGACCAACTTTTAATAGAGCACCAAAAATACGTACAGTGGAACAAATAAAAAACATCAGAGGATGTAAAAAAAAGGAAACAAACATAGGGTGTGAATACATTTGCTCATCAATAAATACCTTTCCAGTGCTTCTAAAACACACTTTAAAGGCTGCTTTTTTGCTTAAAAATCATGGAGTTTTAGACGAAAAAACACTTTAAAAAATAATATTGAACAAAAGGCTGTTTAAGACCTGGAAACAGATTAATAAGGCATTCCTTATTAGCACTAGTTAAATTTAGGGCTGCAACTATTTATTATTATGCTAATCATTTACTCTGATGATTATAGTTTTGATTAATAATCTGATAGTAAAAGTTTCCTTGAAGATTTTTTAAAGAGTTAAACCAGGTTTAACTAAAACTTTTCAACCTGAAGAGTGCTAAATAGGACATACTGACTATTGACAGACAAAAAAGGTTTTTTAAATTTTAATTACTGCTCTAAGTGGGTTACCCTGTTGCTCTAGTTATGTTGTGAATATGCAATAAAACAAACCGATTAGGGGTCATTTAAATCAGGGGAAAGTGCACCATATCTATTTCCTGACCCCCTGCACTGCAGTCTCCTGCAAACCACAGTTTAAATTCACTTTTCATCCTTTGCTAGTGTTAGCGGCTGTGGAAAAAAACCTAAAAAACATCCTTCATAAATTAAACATTTACAAACCCTGGTATTAACTAATTCCTAGCTTGAGCACAGCAAACCAGTTAAACTGGATGTGTTTTTTGTTCCATTGTGGTTGAAGTCCAGCCACCCAGGTGCTGCAATGTATTGTTGCAGGGTTGTTGCCCTGTAGCCTGCCACAGACCAAGGATTAACTGTTTTACAAGCAAACTGAAAGGCTGCAGCTTTTTCCAACTCTCTTCCCTCTGTTTGCTTTGTTCTTGTCTTTTTTTTGCAGTCGAAGCAAAAGCTGTAAACCGCTCGCTTGCCTTTGAGAACCATTGAAAATTAGGCGTACAGACTAAAAGAGGCTCAACGTTGGATTTGATGTTAAGTAGAGAAAACAGCCTGGCATGCAAAATGCTGTCAAAAGTTTGCAGTGGGTGAAATGGATGCAGAGTTTTTAGGGCGTTTAGGGACAGGAAACAAACCTCTGCAGTCTCTTTGCATCCTTTTATGTAAATTACGAAGAAAGGCAGAACCAAAACAAGGGGGGGTGCTTTAATCCTGCAGGAAGAGGGGAGGCGGAAGCATCCTCACCTCTTTCACAAAGGGAGGACCAGCAGATCACTTAAATCAAAGAGATGAAAGCCAGGAAAAGGCGACCTTCCCCAGCACTGTCAAACATAACGTCTCCATGCTGCAAAGCCTGATGAGAGCAGCTGAAACGGTGAGACAGCAGGAACAGAGGTGACTTTAAGGAGAAACATTATGACAACAATGTGCCTCCATCAACCTACTGAGGAACACGTCAGCCTCAGCAGTCAAGGTAAGGATGAAGAAAACTATGATGAGGTGTCTCATTTGAGACGGCAGTGCAGAAAAACCAAACAGCAGCAGTAACTTTAATGAGACTGATCAAAGTGGGATATTTATTTTGCATTTACTTGCAAACTTATTTAACTAGTATTTGTAATTCTGCTGTGAAACCATTTTTGTGTTAAAATTGGAAAAAAGATTTTTCAGTTTTTATGAAATAATTTTTTATGTCATTTGTAATCTCAATGGTGTCAAATATTTTCCTAGAAATCAACATTAATTTTGAAAATGTTGTATTATGACGACTGTACGGCAGATGTTTTTTTTCTTGTTCTTTGTAAAATACTTGATCTTGCGACCCTGCTAGCGCTTCTTGTCTGAAGCAGTAGATCTGGGCTTTGACTAGGCCATTGAGACATTGATTTCAATTGATCTAAGGTCTGTTTGGACGCAATACTTGTTGGCCTTTGTAATCTGTATTAGAAACGTATGGTTTTTCATGCTAACAGTTTGTTCAATCTGTTGGATTACGTTTTAACGGTAATGGAAGTGCACAGACCATTGATCAAAATTATGAAAATAGCAGAGAGAGAAATATGGATTTATATTAACTGATATAAATATTGTAATGCTTTTAAACTAATTTCTAGCATTTAACTGTAGCTTAGGCCAAATGTCATCAGCCTTCTGGCAGCTTTTAATCGATGGTCGACTCCTGTTTAGCTCAATCCATCTTATGGCTCTGCCTGACCAGCCTCTGTCCAACCCCTCAGCATGATACTGCAACCACTATGTTTTGCATATAGTTCAGTTATTAGTCTCACCCAATCCACCTCCTTCCTCTTGATTTGCTCTGTTCCTTCATACTTGCTGTAAAACTTGACAAGGGACAAAATATTGTGTTTTGTCCTCATAAAGAACATAATTAATGTTTGTTCTGTTGACAGATGATGTAACAGGTATAGCTGGAGGTGTATGAATCTTAGCTAAGTACTCTACAGTCCTGTCAAAATGTCTGTTTTTATTTATTTTTAGGACAATTCAACATCCTAGTATTTGTGATGATGGACGATCATTTTTGTTTGCTTTATATAATTTGGTATTTTCAATCAATCAAAATGCTATTTTTCCCCCTTTTTGTCATTTGCATGGAAAGTAACTGAAAACGTGTTCCTCTCCATGATTAAATAAAAGATAATTTCTGCAAAAACACCTCTACTTCTCAAATATAAATAGGTATTTATTAAAAAACAGAGAAAGGAGGTCATCTGTTAGAGACATACAGGGTCTGTGCTGTACTAAAACTTCTCTTTAATTGTGTGGCTTAACTAAAACTGTAACTTAATGCCATCTAGTGTGTTTCTCCTGAACACTGACAACATTATACTTAATGTTTAAATGCCTTAATAAAGATGAATTACAGTGCTACAAAATAAACAGAAGAAAAAACATATTAAGGAGAAATAAAATCAGCTATTTCTGATTAAATAAACGTATGCATCTAGCAGCCAAGTGACAATCGGGTTAAAGTGATAAATTAAATTAATCGGCAATTACGCTGTTCTGAGATGAAATTAATAGGATCCCCACAGTCCCCCGTTGTGGTCGCTTCATAAACATAAACTAATGCTAATTAAAATAAAGTGCTTTAGCCTTTTTTTAACGTATAATTATAATAAGAATACGAAATTGAAAGAATATGAACCTGAACTAAAAATTGGCATAAAAGCGACTGATTTAAACAGCGTTCATCGCGGCTGCTAGCTGTCAGTTACCCTCCCTGCAGCTGCTAGCACCTGTTAGCCTGCACTGGCTGCTTCAGAAGCAATAAAAAATGATTTAAATCCAAGAAAACATTTATTGTAAAAACATTTATCCGTGACAGTCGAGTTTATACATTTTACCCCTAAATTTTAAGTCTCAGAGGAGCAGTTGTTAGTTAAATCTTACCCGCTTGTGTTAAAAAATCCGGTTTGGTTTGAGCTGCTCGGAGAGCTGCTTCCATCAGAGCGGACAGAACCGGCTGCAGTGTCCGAGTTGCTGCCTGACTGGGGCGGCCTCACAGCTCCGAGGAGCCCGGGGACATTTTCAATACATAGAGACTAATGAACAATGTAAAAACAAGACAAAACAAGAAAGAACAGCACATAATGTTTATTAATTAAACAATAATTTATTAGAAAACCACAGGTGGGTAATGTGGAAACCAAATTCTATGGAAAGATTCCATTCAGATGGAAAAAAAAAGTGTCTCATAATAATGAGATACTATATTATTATTTTTACTCAGCTTTCTCATGCTGATCAGTACAGAAGATCATTAGGGCCACTGAAAAAGAGTGAACTGATTTTTAAGTATTATTTCAGTTTAATATGGGAAAAAAGTCAGAATTCTGACTTTAATCTCAGAATTCTGACTTTTTTTTCTTAGAATTCTGACTTTTTTTCCCCTCAAAATTCTGACTTTTTTTCCCTCAGAATTCTGACTTTTTTTTCCCTCAGAATTCTGACTTTAATCTCAGAATTTTGGCTCTTAATGTAGATGGGCACCATGAAGGAAGAGATGTGGGAGCACTCAGCTTCACTGACAAAGATGAGAGTTGTGTGAGAGGGCCAGTAACACATTGGTGGAAAATGACAGGATTAGGCGACTTTTTACGTGCACGAGAGGTCCCCGGTGATGCTATTTCATTAATGGAAGAACAGAAGGTGATTAAAACAAGAGAGCTACTTTAGTCTCTAAAACAGACATGGCTACGGCTTGATGCTAAAATATTTGTTAGCTGTCAGAATTCAGTCAGAATTGTGAGAAAAAAGTCAGAATTTTGAGATGAAAGTCAGAAATCTGACTATTTTCTCATATTATACTGAAATACAATTAAAAAATCAGTTAACTTTTTTATTTTTTTCAGTGGCCCCAATCCTCCTCCATAGCTTAGCAATCTTAGCTATCTCACAATTATGACATGGTCGATACTTTTGAGAAAGTTATGTAGTAATATGAAGACAGTACATCATTATTGTGACTTAGCTTTCTCATAATTATTAGATTTATAAGTCTTTCATGAGATACTCAGACTCATAATAAAGAGACACCATCTCATAATTATTAAATATTACCTCATACTATGCTATTATTATGACTTAGTCAGCTCATAATATGACATAATATCAAATAATAAAGAGATTAGGGCTAAAACAATTAATCTGATTAACTGTGATTTAAAAATTATTGAAATAATCGTCAACTGATTTAATAATTGATCGATTGTTAACTGGATTATTGAGACTGTAAAATATATTTTTAGCTGTCAGAACAACCCACTTAGAGCTCTAATTTCATAAAAATTGTAAAAAGGTATATGAACACTTAGCAATTAAGACAAAAAAAATGTTTTTTTCGTCTATCAACACGCTCTATCATACGGAAGAGGATTAGGGCCACTGGGGAAAAAAAAGAAAAGTAAACTGATTTTTAAATTTTATTTCAGTTTAACATGGGAAAAAAGTCATAATTCTGAGATTAAAGTCATAATTCTGACTTTTTTCCCATACTATACTGAAATAAAATAAAAAAAAATCAGTTAACTTTTTTTTTTTTTTTTCCAGTGGCCCTAATCCTCTTCCGTACTATCAAGAACTCCTCAAATGAAAAAGCTTTAGTTTCACCTGGTTTTATTTCGTAAAAATCCTCTTTAAGGAACCTTTGGCTATCCAATTATTAATCAGTTAATAGAAAAAATAATCAAGAATAATTGATTTGCAAAATGATTGTTAGTTTCAGCCCCAAAAGAGATATTTCATAATTATGACTTACTGTAGCTATCTCATGACAGATCTTTATCTCATAATAAAAGGATACAATGCTTTTTGATTTAGCCAGCCCATAATATGAAATATCAAATAATAAAGAGATACTATTTTATAATTATGACTTAGCAATCTCATAATTATGAGATTGTATCTCAATAAGATACTATTGTTGGGTGATCAAACGTCTTGTTTTGCCTGGACATGTCCCCTTTTTACGTCTTCTCTGGAGGGATAATATAAATCCATGAAAATTAGGGATGCACGATATAATCGCCCCCCTATCGGTATCGGCCTGTATCGGCCTTAAAACTGAATATCGGACATCGGCCACCACACCAATATTTAACCCGATATTTGATCAGCTTCTGAGATTCTAAGGTCTAAAAAAAAAATACTACTTCTTCTTCCTTAAAAACTTATTTTTTACAGACTTAAAAACTTCTAAAGACGAGGGAAAAAATATACATTAAAATATCCCAATATCTTCATATGCTGATATATTGCCATTTAAAAACACCATATCAATCTCTTTTACTACTGAAATATTGCTATATGTCATCGTTATGCTACGAAATCCCCCGAAAATTCACAAAATGTTGCCATATTTTTATATGTTGATATATTGACGCGGTATCGATCTATTTTACTAACAAAATCTCACAAGAAATTGCAAAATATCACAAGAGTTTGTAACAGAACGATGAAATTTCACGAGATTTTGAAAGTAAAATAGATCGATACCGCGTTTTTAAAAATCAATTTGATATCAGCATATGAAAATATATTTGAGTATATAATTTTGTATTTTGTGTCAGAAAAGGATAAAAAACTGCTATTTTCAATGACTACTTATTTTTGTCCAGCTTTAACATTGGTATCGATATCGGTTATCGGCTACATGAGTTTTAAAAATATCGGCATATCGGCCAAAATCACAATATCGTGCATCCCTAATGAAAATGTCTAGTTTTCACTGTTTTTCACGGAGCCATAATTGTATGCTTAAATAGACTAGAGCTTTGCACAGAATACTTCAGTACGGTATGATATAATTCTTGAGCGATGGCCTTGTTGGAGGCTCTAGCTCAGTGGTGCCTGACCCTGTTCTTCAGGAACCCCTGTCCTGCATGTTTGAGGTGTTTCCTTGTTGCATCACATCAGAAAAGAATGGATGATTTACAGGTTTCTGCGGACTTGATTACAGAGGAGGAGCCCTAATTTAAATTAGGTGTGCTGGAACAGATATATCTAAAACATGCAGGGCAGGGCAAAGGGTGTCCCAATTACTGGACAACATATGCTGAAGCACAAGTGCAGCTTCACGGATGTACTTGAAAAATCTTTTCCAAATACTTAGGAGAGAAGGAGTACCAGTCGATGATGTTAAATGTTTTGGCCAGGTCACCAATCTGAAGAGTTTCCTAGAAAGGTGTAACAGTGATGAGGAGTTCAGTGGCCTGCAGATACCCCAGAAGGGGAACAAATATTTTGAAAAGGCAAAAAGTAGAGCATGTTACTCAGAACAATGAAGATTTCACAGTTTGTCTTTGCAATTGCATCTCATGATGCACATTTTGAGTGGGTTTTACAGATTTTTTTTTTTTTTTTTACTACAGAAGTTATTTTTCTACCACAGAAGTATAATAAAGCATGTTCATTAACCTCTGAGAAGCTTGTCTGAATTTGTCTCAAGGCTGGGCCAAGTGTCCTCTTTTTTGAAAATATGGTCACCATATTGCTTAATTATGAAATAGCTATTTTATAATCATATGATCTCCAATTTGTGTTCACCCAGCACTTCAGGAGACTGATAAGTTTTTGTGTCCTGAAGAAATGGTGTGATGCTTGTAAACTATAGGTAAGGTATTGATTTCCCGGTGTCAAACCTTTGACATCGGGAAATCTTATTATTAAATATATGTTCAATAGATTAGATAATGCATTTTCTAGCATGGAACAAAGGAAGCCCAAAATGAATTGGACAAATAAATCCCAAAACGTAACAGTTATACAAACCAATAAATCATACTAATTTTTAAATATCACAATTAAGAGTCATAATTATGGGATACCATCTCATAATTATGAGACACAGATTAAATTTTTGTATAAGATTGGCAGAATCAGACTGGGAAAAGTCCTCTATACACCTTATCTGTTAACTTTTACCATATATACAAACTATTTTTGTTTTTTTAAGCAAGACAACAAAAGCACCTAAAATACAAAAAAAAAATTGTTTTTATTAGTAGAAAAAAAAGCCATCCAAGCCAACCTGGCAATACAAATAGTGAGTTTCTCACTAAACTTACTGTAACTGCATGTTACTGGAGCAAATAGCTTTGTTCCATGACCCTTTTACATTGACTTCTTAGCAGAATTCTTGTTATTTTGACACACTGGAAGGTTTTCCAGCATATACACGTTCAAATTCAAATGTTAAACCCCAGACTTTGACTAGTCCATTCCATAAAACATATTAAAAGCTGGGCTTGTGGTTGTATTTACGATAATTTCCCTGTTCTATAACTAAATGTGTCTAAGCTTATAGGCATTAACTGATAATTAGGCAGTTGAACTGAGCAGAGTAGCCCCAGACCATAACATCTGACTTATGCTCTGATCGTCTATCAGTGAAGTGCTGTTATTTCTATATCAACTTTAACAACACATTTTTATCTTGGACCACATATTTCTACACTATCCTGAGGATCATTAGTTTCTATTAAGATGGGGCTTTGCAATTTTAATTCTCAGCCTTAGCTTTTGTTTTGAAAGCGATTATAGATTTTATAAACTTCAAAAACAAAATTGGACCTAAAACAGGGTTGAGCTTGACATCTTCCTTAGAGTCAGGTTCCTACTTCAAGTTAAACATGGAACCCAGCAGAAGTGGCCAATTTATGCCTATTTACCAATTAAATACCAAACAACGCTAACAGTTACCACAGCTCTGAGGACTGTTGTTCAAGAATATTTAACAGCTATACAGAACTGTTGTATTCTGATGTTAGAAGCATGAGCATGAAAATCAAACCCAAGGGCAGTCATGGTTGGATGCCATTACCACTCATGCTGAAAAGCTGCTAAGCATTTGATCTAACCTGCTGGGTCTACTTAGGCAAAAAATGTCTCAACCAGTTTGAATAGTGTTTGATAACTAGGATGCATTTGGAAGTTCTATATTTGACCTGGAATTTGTCAGTATGACTCCTTTGAAATGACTTTAGTCATAAAACCCCTTTTAGATGATTTTTGTTGTAAACAAACATACATCGGTTTGGTTCTTTTAAGAATCTGCTTCACTCATTTTACCTAAAATGACTTTTAATCATCCCTCAAGTATTCTCCAAACCAGAACCCTGGTTTGAAACTCAGGAAACTTAGTGAAGAAAACTCATCAATGGCTAAATGCACAAACTCATTTGCTCTTTTACCGTCAGCATGATTCCAGTTCATGATAGAACATCAGAAACTTAACTAATCAACCTGATCATAAGAAGCAAAATAAACCTCTTTAAATTACATAAGGGAAAAACATGTTTTAAAACATATTTTAATGAAAATCAAATAAGAGTGAAGAATGAAATGCTCATCCTGACTGAACAGGTTCCAAAAAGTAAGCATTGGGGATTCATATTTTAAAATATATTCATGAACATCAGTCTACATACAACCTTGAAACTCCCCTTAAAGTGCATTCAGACCGAGCACGGTGACGGCAGTGATTTCTGAATAGCTGTGGGGAGTTCACCGCTCTGCATTTCAGATGCAGTGTTTACTTCCCGCACCGCATAATCAAGGAGGAGCAGCTAGAGCAGCGTGAAGCTGAGACCCCAACCACATGAAAACATTTTACAAATAGACTGAATAGTTAGTGGTTCCTTAGTGCATATTTCTGCAGTAAAAAAATCATAATTTGTAAAAATGAATAAATAAAATAAAGATCATATGTGCTACTTCTGTTTCAGATATTAATTTTTTTAGATCATCCAGACATCAACTATCCCCCCCATTATGCTCTGAAATGAATAAAAATGATCTACTTTTTCAGTGCCTCTTGATTTCTGCAGGTAAAACTGTCATTTGTGCTGATTTGGTTTCAAAGATAGAATTATATTTAATTTGGGCCAATGATGTTGCCGTCCCAGCAGACATCCAGAATATTATATATTATTGCATAACATCTTATGTCATTCCTCTGCTGGCATTGAATATAACAGTGTTTACCTTATGGTGGAATGATTGTTTCACAGTTTTCTGTAATTTATCAGCCTCCCAGATATTTAGGTTTAAAGCTGAAATTGTTGCTCCTATCCTGTCAAGATCTTGTGGCATTTTACAATAAAAGCACAGCTGTAACTTGAAAAGAGTCCACTTTGGTTCATCCAGAGCCAATCCGATGGTGGTCGGATTCGGCGGTACTTTCTTGTAAATCTACCCGTGCAGAGAGAATCAATGATGGAAAGTGGACAGTGACAGACTGGGCTCTGTGCTGGAGGTAAGGTAGGACAACCTGCAGTCCTTCTAAGACTAAATTAAAACTGTCGCTTACTGCCGACACCCAGTCTGTGTTAATGGACTTTTAGAGGATTTTTTTTAGTTACAGCATTGATAAACTGAAAATTATCAATCTCTGGGGTGTTTGTACTGCAGTAGTGGTGTGGAAACGGCTTTCTTTGTTCATCTTGGTATGTATTAATGGTTTTGGTCCACATCAGATTTTGTTCGTGTCCCCTATTTTTGCTGCAAATCCAGTCTGTACTCCAACAGCGTAAAGTTTAAGATTTTAGCCGGTAACTCTGGCACAACGAACTCTCTCGTCTTTGTGTAACCCATGTGTTCGTACAGCTTCTGAGCATCAGTCTGCACCACTGAGGTGTAAAGGATGACGGCTGCAAAACCTCTCTCTTGAGTGAATTCCGCTACCGTCCGACATAGAGCCTTGGCGATTCCCATCCCTCGATGACTGCGCCGCACCGACATGCGCTTCAGCTCCAAACACGCGTGTGCATTCTCAGCAGGGAGGCAGGCCACCGTCCCGACCACCTGGCCCTCGCTTTCGGCCACCCAGAAACAGGACTCCTTCTGCTGCAGGTAGGTCTGGCCGATGTTGTTGAGGTCCTTACTGAGGCATGTTTCTATGTATTTGTTAAACATGTAGACGACCATCTGTCGGACTCCAGCCAGGAAGAGCGTGAGAGCCAGGATGGGTAGCAAGAAGGACTTGGAGCTGGTGATGAGAGCGCAGAAGGAGCACATGAGTATCATCTGGGTCAGTGGCTGTTTTAGGACGTGAGTGAAGGACGAAGGGACGTGCTCACTCATCCCCAAGGTGAAAAGCTCCTTGACGCTCTCAGCATCCTCATCGCGGTACTTTCTAATCTGAATGTTGGCCATGGCTCAGCTGGTCAAAAAAGAAAAAAAATTAAGAAGGAAACATTAGGAGATTATAAAACACAATTACACTGCAACCCGTTTGTGAACAATTATATATATATAGATATCTCTCTCTATATATATATAGAGATATATAGATATATAGATATATATATTTTTTTTTTTTTTTTTTTAAGGAAAAGGTTGAGATTCTTTTATGCTGTTGTTTAGGAGTTTGGGTCACATATTGGGACTAGCACTGACATCTTTCAGATTTTTTTCCTTCAATCACAACTTAAATACACTTTTACATCCTTCTTTAGAGTATACTACAGTAAACTGTATTTCCACTCAGCTTCTAAATGACAGGGTAGACTCAGCAGATAGAAAATAGCATTTAACCAAAAAGCCTCAAGTACAAAAAAGAAGAAAGTGTCTCTTTTAACAGAGCATTTTTGTTTAAAACAAGCTTTTTTATTATTATTATTATTATTATCATCATTAAATAAAGTTTCTCCAAAAAGCACATTTTGTTCAAGTAAAACATATCATGCTGTAAAAACTACTCCTAAAAGTACTTTTGTTTTTCAGAAATGTACTTACATGGATCTCTTGTCTCCTTCTTCAATTATATAGTTAAACACTTCACCTTATCTCTAAACCCTATGATTTAATTTATAGATAGCTTAACTAATTATCAGGCTGCCTTTAAAGGGCAAACTAGATTTTATTTGGTTGAATCAAAGTACATTTATACTGCCTATATTAGAATATCCTTGTGCTTTTAAATTATAGAACACAACAGTTTGAGGTAATGATAAACCAGTTTTCACCTTCAACCACACCGACCTCTCTCGAACAAGGGGACTGAAGAACAAGCTTCCTCATTACCCAACAGTCAAATTGACGAGTCAGCATTCAGCCAACAAGGAAATAAAATAATCCGATCGGTGGATAATTTAACCAGAGAGTAAGAGCTTCAATAGCAGTCAGGACCAGCCAACTTCTAGCATTATTTTTAGCCTCAAGCAGCTACGGAGGAACTGACAGCCGCTGAATTTAAGGATTCTACACTGGAAATGAAAAAGACAACTTAACACAATATAATTACCTTAAATTTGTACTTGGAACAACATAAACATAAACCGTTTCTGCTCCTGTGAAAAATCTCTTCCAGGCATGTGCATAAGAACTGCCCAGTCTCTTCTTCTTCTTCTTCGTTAGACGCTACTTCTTCTTCTTCTACTCTATGTTGAATGGCGAATTGCAAACACCTTATAGGTGTATACCGCCACCTACTGTACATGAGTGTGTAGCTCTATAGTTCCACCTACTATATTCTATTTTTTATTTTTGTGTTATGTCAAAAAAAAAACAATGCTTTATTAATAAACAAAATTTCCTCCCTATCTCCATCTCTCCCTAAAATTCCTTTAATACTCCATTCTCTCCCTTTTTCCATAATTACTTTCCTCATCCTCTCTCTTTCAGTTGCATATTTAATGCAATCCATTAAAACATGATCCACATTTTTTTTCTTTCACAGCCCTCACATAAATCATTATTTCTCTTCCATACTACAAACAAAAACTAATTCAAGTAGGTATGTCCAGTTCTTAATCTAGTATAAATTATCTCTACCCTTCTGCTTCTTTCTCTCCATAATTTTTAACAATTACAGATTTTTTAATCCTATATAGTGTTCTTCCTTTCTCATTTTAATCCCATATTTTTTGCCGTAATTCTGTTTCTTTCATTTTATTATTGACTTACCTTTCCCTTTCCCGTATGGAATCTGATCTATATTCTTCTTTCCCAAAGCCGTTTTAGCTATCTTGTCTGCTATTTAATGTCCTCTCACCCCTTCGTGTGCTGGAACCCAACAGAACTGAACATCTATCCCATTCCTAAATTACCTAAATAAACTCTGATGAATTTCTAATAAAAGGTCTTTCCTATTATTTCCTCCTGAATGAATGCTTTCTATTGCAGCTTTAGAATCTGTACAAATCATCACCCTGTGCTGTCTAACCTCCTCCACCCACTGTAAACTAATAATAATTGCTACCATTTCTGCTGTGTATATAGATAGTCTGTTAATCTTATAAATATACATATATCAAACTCTGGAATTAATATCTGAATATCCCTATTCCCACATTTCCCTTTGAATTTTTTTAACCATCTGTGTAAATTTGCAGCTCATAATGAAGCATTCATAGGTATTTAGACTAAAGAAAAGTGTTCTGTTCTTTTTTATAAATGTATGGCCTCTTATTCATCTTCCAATATCACAATGTTATATATGGGTTTCTGAATAGTTAAATGTGTATCAAATGCAAAAAGAAAACTCTGTAAGTTTTTTTTTTTCTATTGTGTTTATAAAATATCACGGCTGTGCAAAGCTCTTTGAATGCAGCACAAAAACCTTCCTTTGCCTTTGATGTCTGTTGCTGCATTCTGATAACTCAGGATATTCAATGTTCAGATGGGTCTATTAGGCTTCATTATGCTAAAGTCTGCTGGTGACCCAGGGGGTTCTAAATTTATCAGATTTTGTCTCTGTAAATGAAAATTGGCTTCAAATGCACCAAAACATTAAAGGGTAACGGTTATTTTGAGGCCAAATACTAGTTATTTTTGATATGACACCCCTGATTTACGTCAATAGTTTGTTTAAATGTTCCTGTCTTTCTATTCAAACTGTTGCACATTTTTATGTCGTAAAAGTAGTAATGTAATGAGCCTATTTGTTGACAGTCAAATTTAAGCAGAAAAGGCTTTAGGGGTTTGTTAGAGAATATCTTTCAAAGTGTCACAGCGACTAAGGAACACAAAAAAATGGTCAGGGATGAAATTGGTAGAGTAGAGCTGTGCAATACGGGTAAAGAACATTTTTACTTTTTATGTACCGTATTTAATGGATTTGATAAATGTCTCAATACCCATTTTAAGTCAACTTCCCAGTATTAAATGTATTTGTTTAGATAAACAAAAAATAACATCAAAAATTAACAGCTAAAAATAAGTGTTTTTGAAAAAAAAAAAAAAAAAAAGACAAAAAAACAGGTTGCCAGTTGTGGCCAGAGGTTTCCAAACTTTAGTTGCCCCTACATCTCAACCTACCTTACCAAAAGCTAAACAAAGAAAAGTCAACTGCACTAAATTAAATACTGCCATTAAAAAGAAACTGCATTCTCCTTTAAAACAGAAAACTACTGCTTTTATAGTATCATTATTGTAATTTCAACTGTGCTGTTAATATTTTGTAAATGCCTAAAAAAATAGGTCATTTAAATCTATTACATGGTGCCCCCACTAGGGGGCGAAGCTCCAACTTTGACAACCACTGCCTTGAGCATTGATGGACCTTATAAAGAAGGGGAAAACTTAAAAAAAATACACACAAACACGCACACACAAAAAAATGTGTTAAATTATTTATTGACATTTTTAGATACAAACATAAGCAAATAAAAAAAATTAGGATAAAACAAACATAGCTGAACTGCTGAGGAAGCAACGGGTAGATCAAGTTGTATAGAAAAAACTTTAAACAAAGTAAAAACATGATAAGTTATTTTAAAGATTTTTGTCACTAGTTTCATTTCTCTTTCTCTAAGTCAAGCCTGTACTCAATCAGAGTAAAGTTAATGATTTTTGCAAAGAACTCAGGTAAAGGGAACTGCCTTATCTTCTTGTAACCCATATGTTCATACAGCCTCTGAGCATCAGTTGCAACCATAGAGGTATAAAGGATGACAGAAGGATAGCCTCTGTCCCGAGTAAAATCCGCTACTGTCCGACACAAAGCCTTAGCGATTCCCTTTCCACGGTGGCTGCGACGGACTGACATACGCTTCAGCTCCAAAAACTCAGGGGCGTTCTCAGCCGGGACACACGCCACTGTCCCGACCACCTGCCCGTCACTTTCAGCCACCCAGAAACAGGAATTTCTCTGCTTCAGGTAGGTCTCATCAATGCTGTTGAGGTCATTCTTTAAGGAGGCCTCTATGTAAATGTTGAACATGTGTACGATCATCTGCCGGGCTCCGGCCAGGAGGAGGGTGACGGCCAGGACGGGCAGCAGAACGGACTTAGCGGTGGCCATGAGCGAGCAGAAGGTGCACATGAGCAGCATGTGGGTCACCGGCTGTTTCAGGACGTGCATGAAGGACGAAGGTAGGTGCTCATTCATCCCTGAGATGAAAAGCTCCTTCACAGTCTCACAGTCTTCATTCCGGTACTTTCTGATCTCAATGTTGGCCATGGCTCAGCTGGTTGACAAAACACAGAGCTGAAACGTTAGAAGATTGAAATAGATTCCTACAGAAGGAGTTCTGTCACTCATTTTAAAGTCTCAAATCGGTGCTTCTTTTTTCATCGTATTATGTAGTAATAGAAATACGCCGATGCTTTTTCTGCAGATGTATGTCAGAATAATGTTACAGGTCTGGGTTAGTAAGAGAATTAATCTTTAGCTGAAATATGACTGTACTCACATAACAGTTCAAAAACAAAAAATTCAATATGGTCTAATTAATTTAATTTAAAACTGAAATAAAGCAACTGTTAACCAACTGTGGCAGCCTAGCCAATGAGAGTAACTTAAAAAGATAATGTAACTGCAAAAAATATTTGAAAATGCAATGTGAAAAAGAAAATGGAATAAGGAATTAATTTTTTAAATGTGCGATAAGGAAAGGTATTTATGGTCAGTTTATCATGTAATAATGAAGGATTTAATAATCAATTATGTAATATACTTTACTACAAAAAAAATCTATTAATCTGTCAATCCTGGGTGAGGTTTCCCATCTAATAATGGATAATTTAATAAACGCTTAAGCAATATATTTTACTTCAATAATTCTATTTTAAATGTACAGAGTTATAATAATAATTGATAATAATTTTTGTTTATTATCTCACATTGAAAAAAATTTACCTCTGCATTTAACCTATCCCATTGAGGAGCAGTGGGCTGCCATTGTGTGGCGCCCAGGGAGCATTTTGGGGTTAAGGGTCTTGCTCAGGGATCCAGAGTGCAGGTAAAACTTAAGTTTAACAAAAAACAGGGAGCATCAAAACCGAAATTATGCGAGTTATACCAATAGGCAAGTAAAAGTTTAAGGTTTGCAGATAACTTAGATTTAGACAAATCTTTTTTTCTTCTCCAGAAAAAACATAATGTTCCATTAAAGCAAAAATATCAGATTGGTTTTGGTTTGATTTAATAACATTGAGAGAAGTTTACCACCATAACATTGAGCTAGCTGGATGAGTGTGTGGCAACAAATGGGGGAGGGCCAGAACCACAGCTATAGAAAACCTGATTGGCAAGGGTCACCAATAACCTGACACACAACAAGAAGTTCCCTGACAATGTGCGTACTGTAAACACATCATCATCACAAGAGAATGGCCGACTCTCAGGGTAACAGAGAAACTGTAGGTGTTTCTTTGTTCAACAAATAATTTAAACCTGTTGTCACAGTAGGGGAAATTTCTTTAAGAAAAAAAAAAAACCCAAACAATTCAGTTTCTTTTCCTATTAAGAGATAGATTGCTTATCTAATTTCTTTCAACAGGGGAATACTTTTCATCAACAGTTGGAGATTAACTATGGATGTTAGAAACCCTATTCTGCACTGTATACCTCGGACCCGTGTCATCATATCACATCAGGGCTGCAACTAAGGAGTATTTTGCAAATTGATTAATCTGTTGATAAATTTTTTCGATTCATCGATTAATAATCAGATAGCCAAATATTCCTTTGAGAAGACTTTGTGAAATTAAACCAGGTGAAACTAAAATTTTTCCACTTGAGGAATTCTGGATACTGACAGATGAAGATGATTTTCATCCTATATGCAAAATGTTTAAATTTTTATTTTTATTTTTTTACAATTTTGATATAATTGCTGCACTAAGTAGTTTCCTCTGTCAGCTAAAAGCATGTTTTAGAGTCTCTATACTCCAGTTAACGATTAATCGATAACTAAATTGGTTGATGATTATTTTAATAATCAATTAATCACGATTAATTGTTTCCACCCTATTCCCTTTATAGCCCTAGAAATGACCCTTTAAAGACACTTCAGTCTAACCAAATTGCTAAAATGTTTAAACATAGAAACTTAAATGGCATTTTATCAACAATGACCTCCAGCAACATTCCTCATGCTCATCATGTGAGAAGCAGCAATGAATGTTTTAATAAAGAGTCAAAGCAAGTAACCATTAGCTCACATATGTTTCCCGCAATTTCTAAAATTAAACCCAAAGACAAATTACAAATAAGAATTAAGCAATGAAAACAGTTACATTAGCTTATAGTAGTTAGCATAAACGCTAAGCTAACTAGGTTTCAGCGTCGAAATGGGTTCTAGAGGCTAAATAAAAGCAACATATGAAACTAACACAATATACTTGCTTTATGATGATGCCAGAGTCTTTTATTTTAAGGATCCAGCAGCCAAAGTGAACTCCTGGCCCCTCACTACTGTGGGGCTGCTGCTACTTCTTCTTCTTGAGAGGTTTTATGGCGGTTGGCGCTTTACCGCCACCAACTGGTGAGGAGTCAAGCAAGGAAACAGGAAACAAAACCCACCCTCAGAATGAATGAATGAATGATTAAATAAATAAATTATTAAATAAATAAATAAAACAAATTGTACCGTACTATTTAACGTAACCCAACAAAATAAATACTTAACCAAATTTGTACTCATAATTTCGAAATTATCTTTAAGTTACCGTCACTCTGCCAGTTTCTGATGCTCTTATTGGTTTTCCCCATCATGCTTTCAACCATTTCCCAGTTTAAATCTCTAACTTCAAGATACTTTTCTGCATCTTTCACTATTATTTTGATTTCTTTCGGTTTTCCTTGTATCAGAGCGCTACAATTGATCACTTCGACCATGAAAAGAACAAAATCTTTCTTTTTCACAATCAATGAATCTTCTTCAATTTTGGGACCCTGCTCCAGAGGTTTTGAACTTGTCATGTGCTTAACTGATGGTTTGGGTCTTTCCGACATGAATGGGATCTTTTTTGCAGCTTCAGTATATGTAATTCCGAGCTCAAATTTCACTTTTCAAATTTCTAATTATATGCAACAGTATGTTCCCCACCACAGTTACAGCATTTAATTTTAACTTCTTTCCCACATTTTTTCATATTCGTGCTCTCCAGCACACCTTCCACATTGTTGTTTTCCTTTGCATACTGCTGCTATATGATCAAATTTTTGCCATTTGAAACATCTTAGAGGTGGAGGATTGTACATGTTTACATTGTAGTTTACATTATAACCAATAAAAACCTTGCTGGGCAACTGCTCTTCTTCAAATTCAATTAACACAGGTAAGCTGTCACACCTTTCTTCATTTATTGTTGTTTTTAACCGTTTCACTTCTTTCACTTTTGCACCACTTATGTTTTCTAGAATCTCTTTTTCAGATTCTTTTAGAGCCACTCTTCCGATGACTCCCCTACTAATCTTTTCTTCTCTAACAAGCTGCACTGAACTCTTTTTCCCTCAATCTTGTTAATCCGAATGGCTTTGCCTGGTTAAGCGCTGTCTCTGCAGTTTATTAACAGGTCTCCACTATACAGGAGTCTGGCACTGCGGACTTCTCCTACAAGTTTATTTATCAATTTTGTTAACCGAACTGGATTCCAATCTACAAAAGAATCTCTCTGATTAACTAGTTTGAATATGACTTTGTAATCAGTTTGTTTTCCTGTGGAATTTATAGATTGTTCATCACTTGACTGTTCTGAACTTGACTATCACTGTGGGTCAAAGGGGAAAGCAGACGTCTAGCTTCCGAATCTTACCATAAGATCCACTCACAATATGGCTTCTTCAAGGATGTACGTCCTTGAAGAAGCCATATTGTGAGTGGCACTCATGTTGCAAAAAGAAAAAAAAAACAAATAGATGATGCTGCTAAAAGACACCCCATACTTTAAACTCTCCTCAATTCAGTGCTACAGATAATAGATAGATAGATAAAACTTTATTCCGGACTCATGGTCCAATAAATACATACATAAAATAAGACAAAAATAATTAATGATAAAAACCACAATACAAGTATCACAATCGACTAAAGAGGAACTTTAAGAAGACAGGAATACCAGTGTCTCCACAGCTTATACTGGTATCAGATTGCACTATGTGAGGTATCAGTAAGTTACAAGATAATATAGTTTCCAGATGCATTTAACCTACAAATAAACTTATAATTTAACTTTCGTCAAACAGCTTGTAGGGTATTGACTCTTACTGTGACAAACATCTCACTTGCACTGGACTGGATAATAATATGATTGGAAACAAAAGGGAATAATGACGTGCAAAAGACGCTATATAAAAACAAAACAATTATGCACTGAATTTAGATTTTCAATAACAAAAAACGATAGATTTAGGAAAATGGGGTTGTAAATAGGCCCATATATAAAAGTATGTTTTTAGATTTATACAACAGTAAATAAGGCAAAGAGGAAAGGGTTAAATGAATGATGTGGGTCATAGTGTACAGAGGAAGCAAGTTGGGTTAAGTTTAAATAAACAATACTTTATTAATCTTATTAGTGATTAAATGTGTGATAGTAGTAAACAAAATTAACATTATTTATCTTCAAGTAATGACTTTAAATAAATAATTTTACAGCATATTAATACAGTTATCAATTATATTTTATAGGAAAAGGGGAAAAAAAGCCCATTAAATGTTTGTGGAATCAGTCTCGTTGCCAGTAACTCTGAACTGCTGCAAAGATGAGATTAATCTGCATGTTGGGAAGAAACTCCCTCCTGCCCCATTTTCCTGTGTGCAAAAACAACCTTTCAATACAATGATATACATTTAAACACAGCATGTGCGCTCCAGGTTTGCAATATTTAGCGTGTCGGAGTTTTAGCAGGCAACTCCTAGAGGTTTACTTTTTAATTCAAGGTGACTGAAAAGAATAATAAAAATAAAATAAAAAATACATAAAATGTTTAAGAATGGAGTTCACAGCTTTACAGAACTGTCTGAGGGGTGTGAGGCATGGATATCATTTGTTTTTCATTAAAAATTATGTTACACCCATTAGGAAAATACATATGAAACATTTCACATTTGAAGACTAAAAATAATTTATTGTTCCTTTAAGATGTCAGTGATTTTATACATGTTGATTGCATAAAAATGCCCTTCTTGTTGAGTAAACATTTCACTAAATTGATAGTCCAAAATATAAAAGCCTACTTTTTTTTGTCCCATATAATAATTGGTTTTGTACAAAACATTTTCTTTACATTCATCTTCAGCCCAGCCTGTGTGAGCAGAAACAAAGGCAACAGATGAGCATTTCTTTTCCTTTCTATCCAAGGTTTATGTCCTTTGCGTACAATGTAATCAGTAGGATGATGGTGAAGCCGGTAAGCAGCCCAGCATCCTGGATCAGAAAGAAGATGATCTTGCTAGAAGTTTTCCGTTGATCCCTCACTATACTGTCCATTTCTGGAAACTGAAATAGAAGATAAGATACAGTTAATGTTATAGGTCAAAATTTTAGCTTTGTCTAAAACTTTTTCTTTAGTTATCAACAAGCCTCCTTAGAAGACATGGTATAACGGATATATTGTAGCTGATTCACAATTTTACCCTTTTTCTCAGGACTGCACATTTATGATCTTTTCAACAATACTTTACAATTTTATGAGTCTAAAATTTAAAACAAACACTTGTTATCAAAGGGAACCCCTTCCAGCAGAGACGTATTCTTAATACATCTTTATGCAGTTTAAAATAAACATGTTTTTGCTTATGACCTCATGTAGTTCAAAAATTCATCCACTAGGGAGCATTACAACCTTTACACATGCACATTATGGACATTAGGTCCTGTTTAGCTTTCTGATAAACTCTTATCTATTTCAAATAAATACTTGGTTAATACTTCTTTCTAATATTGCCTACCTGTTCTGAGTAATAACACTTTAAACTCCCTGAGCTGCTAGAGGTAGAAAAGCTAAGTCTTTAGCTTGTATATGTTGCAATGGGGACCCTAGAACAAACTAATGAGCAGGATGTGTTGCAAGAGTTCTCAGAGATAAAACAGCTGCCCAAGTAAAACTTAAAAAAAGTACTAAGTTAAAACAACAAGCTTAAATCAGTCTTCTGTAGAAATCACTTAACTAAAATGGCATTCAAAGTAACATGCAAAAGTTGTTTAATGTTGCCCTTCTGTACATTCAGACATGCATAGACCAACTCACCATGTCTGCTAGTGCAATATACAGGAACATTCCTCCCGCGATGGCAAAGATAGCATTTGGGGCAAAGCTGCTTCCAAGCAGGATTCCAAACACAAGGCCGACATAACACGACATTGCTGACAGCAGGTTGAAGAAAATGGCCTGCGGGATGCTCATTCCAGCATTCAGCAGGATAACAAAGTCACCTGCAGAGAAGGAGACATGGATTTAAAACCGACTGCATAACGCATAGTTCTTCTGAAATCAACCAAGCTATGAGCTATATTGCATTGTAAAAAAGCCTGCAAAAATAACCAATTGAACTAAGCGCAGTACCCTGTAAAAATATTAACACGCTGGAGTTCTCTCAAAGTTTTTCACCATAAAATTGAATGTACACAAAATGTTGAATAAAAATACATTTCTTTTTAACAAGTCTTTACACAGTCTCTTAAATGGCCTTAGGGGTGGATTTTGATGCGGCACATGAATGTCCCTTCAATTTAAACCAGTCCATTGAAGCTCTGGTTTTAAGGTAATTGTCCTACTAGGAAGTGGAGGTATTTAACTGTATATGTTTTCTTCCTCTGATCATTTAAGGAGTCTTCAGTGCAGAATAGCATATACAGCCTGATGCTGGCACCACCGTATACCCTAAGCCTGAGGTGTGCAGGTTTACCCCAAACATGTGATTATTTCTCACTGTCCAGAAAGCTCAGTTTTAGTCTCCCATACTTTGCTTCTTGCAAACTGGGCTAAGACAACGATGGCTTTGTTCTTGTCACCCACAAAGGGACAATTTCAACGGGCCACCGCTAAAGTCTTAGTTAAGTTTGACGGACATACTATCTCCACGGACACAATGTCGGCAGCTTATATTCCACCCAGCTTTTCCAACTGTAATTATTATTCTGGCTGACTCCGAGGGTGAAGGATAGCACTCCCAAAGTCTGTGTAAAGAGAAGTGGACATGTGTACCTTGGAGTAACAAGTTAGAGGATAGTCACAGAAAGCTCAAGAAGCCCTACCCGTTTTGAGGGTATAAACTGGGATTGAGTGGACTATTGCCCCATTTACACTAGCCCTCTCAAATATTACGTGCCGATTTCAGACTATTAACACATCATGCTAGCACGGCGCCTCGCCTCGTATCGGCAGTCCACGACTACTGCAGCTCTGAAGGGTTGAATTACGCAAACAAAATAGTGGCATCCATAACATTCAGGAACTTATTGCCTGAATAGCGTCCTCCGCCCAAATTTCATTGAGAGCCTTGGTCTCGACATCATTCCAGGTTGCACCGCGCTCCTTTGATGTCATTTATTCTTAAAAGGCTGAGAAGAAGCTCGTCTTGCGAACAGGTGAAAAGATCTACAAATTGCAACGCCAGACACGGCAGAAAACCCGCGTAATTAGTCAGCTGACAGTAAATAGGAAATGACGCAGTCTGCTCATGCGCTCTTTGTTATCAATTACCAAGCCACAGATGAAGCGTGCTTAGCCTTACTGCTGAACTAGTTCTAGATTTAATGCGGTTCGATTGTGTCTGTCATGGTCCAGTTCAGTTGCATTCCATTTATACTCAACAGTAACCACCATCCCCCCCCAATAATATACCCGCGATCACCAATGATCTTAAGGAAGTAGTAAACAAATAAAAAAGAGCCTTTAGAAAGGTGGGTAGGGAATGATCAAGGTATATAAAGAAGCAACTCAAGGTCAATAAACTAAATACTTCCCAACAGTTTGTACAATGTATTGATTGTGTTTATACTTATTGGCCAAACAACAACATGTCCCTAGATATTTTTTATTAGCAAACATTCACCAGTGGGAGTGTTGCTCGCTCCCACATTCTTCTGAGTAGATGCAAGTTTTCTTGGGTGTGGAAAATCAGAACGTAATTTGCCCGTATGGACCTTGCAAATGCGTCAAAAATAAATCAGGCATAACACTTGTCCTGTAGACAGATCCTTCCAGCTGAGCTGTAGATCTCTGCAGCTCCTTCAGAGTTACCATGTTTGCTTCTCTTGTCTGGCTTGTCAGTTTGCGTGACCATGTGTGTTTAGATGATGGACTGAATGCACAGTCACTATAGGAAATTAAGTGAACTAAAGAAGACTACAGCACATTATTTATATTTTCCTTGGTCAAAAACCAAAGAAAATTATCTATTGTCTTTCTTCAGCTTTGTAAGCTGAAGAAAGACTTCAGCTACATCTTGCCACTCACCCAGCTCATGGGGAAACTCCTCACAGACGATGGCGGTGGAGGTACTGAAGCCTGTCAGAATGGAAACAGTGAACGAAGCCCCAATGGCCAGACCGTCAATGAAGTTGTGCACAGCGTCACTCAGTGATATCATCCAGGCCACAGTCTTGATACTGGTGATGCGCTTCCCACGCAGCCAGTGGCACATCACATCAGACCCCTGGGTGTCCTGGAAGCGTGACATGCAGGTTAAAGGCATGCAGCCAGTGCTAGTGTTTGGTTAGATCAAAGCAAACATATGGAATCAATGGGAAAGCCAGCATGTCAAAGTAAACTTTAGCACACTAAAGTTTACTTTGACCAGAAAATAAAGAACACGGTCAAACAATGCCTTCCAAGGAGCCGAATGTTGCCTGTTGCTGCTTTTCTTCTGCCACTAGAACAAGTTATAGAGAAAACCTTTACTATCCAATAAGGCAGCAGATCTCTTTATCTGGAAACATAATGGCTCAAATTCTGTAAGCAGGAAGTCAGAGAACGCACAGACACAAACAGATTTATTGACATTTAGTTTAAAGTCCCTCTGAAGAGACAAAAAGGAGCTTATGTCAGCCTCGGACAAACAAGGGACTCTTTGTAAAAAAAAAGTCAGACAGTGGCTCTCTTTACCATGATGGGGGATTGGATTCCTACAGCTTAACTTTTCTAATCAGTTTTCTCATTTACACTTGTGTTTATTCAACTTCTCCATGTCCTTCCGAACAATGTGATAATCAAAAAATTATTTTTACATATTAACATATCTAACCTCCAGTTATCAGTGATAGCAGCTCAAAATATGACTTGCTCTAAGAAATGGGGCCTGTGTCTGTTATCAAGGTATGCCAATGTTCAAACTGCTGAGGTTTCCAATCTGAGGATCATTAAATTACATGTAGGAAAAAAATGGCAGAAAGGTTATTAGTTTTAAATTCAAGTAACGAAACGATAACATCTAGAACAGAATAGAACTAACTGAAACTTTAATAAGGGTTTACAAAACTAATTAAACCCAGCTGAATCTTAAGAGAATGTATTTGTTTTTATTTGTCTTGATCATTAACATGGGGTCTAGTTTCAGCAGTCTATCCTTATTCTTTATTTCTGATGTATAGTATTTAATTTTATAGTCTTTTCCCAGGTAAGTAGAAGACAAGATAAATTGCATAAAAGACTGACAATAAAATTTAAGCTAATAAAAACTGAACTCAAACTACGCTTTTTCAAAACATAGAAGTGAAACTAAACTAGCTAACAAGTACTGAAATTAAATTAAAAAAAAATAAAAAATAAAAAAAATAAAAAAATCCAGCACCTGGGCAAGCAGAGCAGGTGTAAAATTTCCTCCCAATGAAATATCCCACAGTAAAACAATGGTGATAGATCTCAAGCATTTAGGAAAGACAGAATCTCAGTCATGAAACAGTAGCCATCTTTAAATCATACACTTGGTCAACATATGCTCGGGTAAAAACGATGCTTTGGTCACTAAATTTCACATTTAGGTCTTCACCTTAGTGTGACCTTCACATAAGATGGAGAAGAGTTTGTAGGATGTTCACAGAATGGGTTAAAACAACTGGATGGAAAAAGCAGTAGGGATGAGTTCCCCGCAGGAACAGATCCTCTCCATCTGCTGCAAAGTTTGGAAGAGGGTCAATTTTGTTTTTCGTGGGTTGATTTTAGCCCAGTTGCTCCAATACACAGAAACCGTAATGTTCCAGCATACTGAGGCATTTTAAACCATTTCAAAATGCGTGGGAACAGTTTGAGCCTGTTCAAACATGACTGCAGCGGTGCATTAAAAAACAAACTCACTGAGATATGAAGGAGTGAGCTAGAAATAAAGAAACCTGACTGGGCAACCTACATACCCCTTAGGGATCATTTGGAGCAGAGACTGTGCTCCAAGACCTTCTTATTCAACAATATAATAGTGTCTAACTTAATAAATGTAGTTCAAGAAGGGGTTAAATCTCCAGTTTAATATAGGCCATATAGGACTAAATGGGGGAAAACAACAAACGAATGTTACAGATAATAGAACTTAAATACCTCTTTTAACACTAAAAGTCTTTATCCAGAAATTTCTAAATCCTGCTTTGCACCTGTTAAACTGTTTTTGTTGCTTTTGACAAAAAAAAAAGGCACGGATGTAAGATGGTACCTGAGAGGGTGCCACATTTGTATGAGAGGTCTCAATGGCCAGGCTGCTGTCATTTACAGCAACAGTGGCGATGCTGGTCAAAACCACAGAGTCCTTTTTCTCCCAAGCATCTCCATTCTGGACGCTGTTTTCCTGATGAGGGTCTGCAGGAATGAAGTGGCTGTGGCCGTGCTTCAAAGACACACAAAAGCACGTGATGAGAAAAAGAGTTACAGCAAAAATAACAAAAACATCTATTCACAAATGGAGAGAAAGCATGCTCGTTTTACCAATAAGCATTCAATAAATGAGACTGCAAGAGGAGCGCATCATTTTAGCTTAGTGTGAAAATCAGGTTAAAAATGACAAGTATTAAGAGGGTTTAAACTCTAAGTTGCTTTATGAGGGCAGAATAAAAAGAAGGGACCTTAATAACCCTATTATTTGTAGAGTAAGAGGTCAAAGGGCTTTTTCTTTCTAATTATGGTCTTTCCTTGATCACAGAGATAACATATTATCAGTGAGTAAAGCCTGTCAGGTGTGGCAGTGGAATGTTTTTCACAGCAGTTTTCTATCAAGCACGTGTAACCTGCAGATAAACCATCCATTTTTATGACCTTAGGTCAGTAGTGAGTGTATTAAGAGGCCGGAATCTAGGTTACTCTGAGTGGAAAGAGTTATTCAGGATCAAAGTAGGTGCAACTTAGCATTGGAGAGCTAGACAGGTGTCAAATAAATACAAGATAAAAACCTGAGGCCCATTAAGGAGACAATTATCTCTTATAAAAAAAATCAAGGATAAATGAGCAATAAAGCATTTTGAACTCTGTAGCTTACCTCATGGTCAATCCTGAGAACTATTTTCAGTATCTTTTCCACGAAAAATAAAAGGTAAAATCCTCCAAATATGCCAACTGCTTTTGCCACATAGTTGTCTTCTTTGGGATCAAAACCCAGAGCCTGTGAACAACAACAACAAAAAAAATATAGATTTTAATTTTTTTTTTAATGTATGTTTTTCACTTTATTCATTATTTGTATTCAGGTATGTATTTGGATTTTGAACTTCTTGACCAGATTAAAAATGAAATATCAGCACGTTATCAGACCTCTGGTATGAGCTGAAGTACGGCGTTGGAGAAGAGAGTCCCGATGGCCAGGCCGATAAAGTAAGTCAGCACTTTGGGGAAATATGACTTCTTGGTGAAGGGGATCAGCAGCAGGCCGAGAAGAGACGCCAGGTTGATTATGGTGACAGCCAGAAACCCATAGCCCCACACTGCCACAAGAAAAACATCCGTTTTAGAGCATTTCAGAGCAACACATTACCATAACAGTCACGTTTTTGGAGCATTAAAGGAAGCCGGAGTACCTGGGGAGAACCCACACACGTACCGGAGAACATATAGAATATCCTCAGGTTACATCTAGTAACTATGTGGAGATCAACATCAGTTTCAAGCACCACAATATTTTTTTTACTGAAATAAAAATCCTATAGATCACAATTTAAAAGTTTTTATCTTCCATTGTGTTTGACGACTCTTTTTCCTGCTTTTAGTGAAGATGTACTCTAGATTTATTTTTTATTTCCCCATAAACATTCAACATTACAGCTGCTTTGTCCCTGCTGCCCTCTGGGAAGAGGCTTCGCAGCATTGGATGCAGGTCCAGCAGATTCCAAAACAGCTTCTTCTCCACCGCCATCAGACAGCTGAACATTTGTAAAAACTCTTAATCATCTCACAGTCTCTGCATCACACTGACAACACCAAACCAAAAATACTGCATAATTGCACTATACATATATTTTATGCTGACGTTCCATGTCCCTACAGCCAGAAGCTGCGAGTCGTTGCTCCTCCGCGTCAAAAGGAGCCAGCTGAGGCGCCATGTTTTTTCTCCCACACTGTTTCAATTTGATCACTGCTGCACTTGAAGGAGTGGAAATGTCATGAAAGCCATACAAAATGAAAAAAATGACAATAAAAATTGTTTTAGTCTAAGTCTAAGCTGATTTTCCCTCCTTTCATCTGCAACCTGCTTCATTTAAGTTAATAATTAATTTAAGATAAGTATTTTTTTCTTAAAATAAGTGCATTTTTTTCGTGAATTATGAAGATAAAAGAGACATTTTGCCAATTCAAGTGCATTTTATCCTAATATCTTATTCTAAGAGTAAAAATACTAATTTCATTGGCAGATTGTCTGTTTTACCTACCAAAATTAAGGGTAAATACACTTAATTTAAGAAATTGTTTTTCCAGTGTAGTAGGTTGCTTGCAATCTGCAGAGCTGTCCAGATTGTATTTTTAACTTGTTGCCTGTTTGTCCAAATTTAGTTTCCACCAAAATATCTTAGTCTGGAGCCCCATAAGGAGTTGGCTCAAAGTTAGCTGATTTCAGCATCAGTGAAAAGCTTTATAGTCTTTTGAAAAATGTAAACCTTGGCACTGGCCAAGTTAGTTGTGTTAATTGCAAGTATATCATTCTATATTAGTTTGAAGAATGTAACAAGAAACTGGGTCTTATCAAAGCAAAACCCACCTCACCTTCACCAAGCACACAGGAAACAACAGAAAACCCACAGCAGTGTGAGAAAAACAGTCACCTCAGGCAGGCAAAGCCTTTTAAATATATATATATAAAAAATAGAAATGGAACTTTATTGATTTCATAATGTAGAAATTAACTCTCTGCATCTAACCCATCCCCTTGGGGAGCAGTGGGCTGCCACTGTGTGGCGACCAGGGAGCAGTGTGGGGTTAAGGGTCTTGCTCAGAGACCCAGAGTGCAGGCTGTGGGGATCAACCAGGTACTTACAACCTTTTCAGGGCATAAGCGCACAGCTCTATCACTAGGCCAACACTCCCCTCAACTACAGAGCAGCTGACAACAGGTTATAAGTACTAAGCCTTGATTTATTGACTCAAATCTTGCTTTGTCCTCTCTTTGTAATTAAATTTAAACAGGTTCAATGAGTACTATTTATTTGGAGAGGAAGGAAGTTACAGCTCACTGTAACTGTGTCAGCAGCTCAGAGGGGAGCTGCGGTGTGTCATTGACTGCATCAGTCAGGTCTAAGGAGGTGAAGTTCACGATTACATCACAATCAACAACTGGCTTTAATGGAGACAGCAGTGGCGTAACCGGACAATTTTCATAAGGGTGACCAGGCAGGGACTAGTATCATTAACAGATTGCTGCTAGACCCAATTCAGAGTTAATTTTGCACTGTAGATACGGGTAAATGAATGAGGACATCTATTTTTTCCCCAGATAAATCAAGACAAACTAGATTTTCCAAAATCAGTGCAAAGAAATACACATATCTATACATGCATGCTGTCTAAATGAAAGGTATATAGCAAATGTAATCTAATTCAACATGCCAGTTCTTGTAACATGTTCACCCAAAGTCAATCTGCATGCTCTAGCTGCAGGTTCGCCCTTCTGGTCTTTATGTATCTAGTTAGCTTTGGTTTCAGCCATTCATTATAGCTCCACTTATCTCACTGTACACTTCAAAAACATCCCAGAGTCACAAAAAGAAAATGGTCTTACAAGTTTATGAGAAGTTAAGGAAGGTCGCAGAGGAAATTGAAAAGACTAGAGTGTATTTGAGAGATTCTTTGACGCAATGGTGGTAGGTGGAATGGTCTTGTAGTAATTAAAAAAGTTACTTAGGCATTTCTTAAATACATTTCCAGAAAATCTGTCTGCTGTGTCATAATATTAATATATGCATACATGAAAACATACACTAAATTAGTTTAGCTATTATTAATCTTCAGTTACATAGAAGACTGCTAGATGACTTGCAGAGACACTTTGCCTCCTCCCCAATTAAACACAGAAACTAGTTCTAAAAGAACATGAATTAATTTTTCCTTTAATGACAATTATAGTGTATATTTATGTTAATATTTAACGTTCTGTTGTCAGCTATTGGCTAAAATACAAACCGTTAAATTTATTAGTTAGGACGTTCTGCCTGCTACCAGTCCATTTGACTGCTTGTTTCCAAAGGTGATGAATTATGTCTATGTGGAAAAAACAAATGAGCTGGCGGGGGTGGCTACAGGGATGGCCAATGATTGGGTAATGGTGGCCGTTGCCACCCCAGGCCCCCCATCTATTTTCACCACTGGGGGACTAGACATACTCAGATGAGGGAGGCTAATATTTGAAATCTGAAAGAAAAAAAAAAATGGATAAACTAGATTTTTTTATATGATTAAAATATAGCTTAGATATGTCTCTAATGATTTAAGTGACAATCTAATCATGATGTCTTATACTAACTCTGCCTCTCTAACCACAAACCAACTCTTACTCCAATCATCTTGATAAGGTTTCCTTCCAGGACGGTCTGTATCTAGCTTAGTTCTTCTTACCATCAATTCTAAACACATGATGCTGCCACCACCATGTTTCACAGTGATGATGAGATGCAGGTTACATTTTTCTGCTGTAAAACCACATTCCACGCCAAAAAATATTATCATATCATATAATCTCTTTTTACCAGTCTGGTCCCTTTGACCCGTCTGCTTTAGTCTGTATTGATCTTCACAGAGACTGAATTACAAACTGATGAACTGATAATCATTACAAGACTTGTGAGGATTTCATTTTGCAAGGCGCTCTATAACCGTTTCTGTTTCACACCTGCTCCCCTTGAGGTGAACAATATAATGAAAGGAGGAACCATAGTGTGACGGCAGGACTTCAAACTAGAGCGAATTTCCTTCAGCCTGTTGTGGAACAAATGTGAACATTGACTCATTTATATTACCAATCTATTATTAGAGCTGATTTCAAGACATTAAATCTAGCGATGAACCTTTAAAGGGATCCACCATGTGAGTCACTGTGGATGTGTTGCTACATCTCTAGTCTGAAGCAATAAACTTCTGTGACCTAATTATCTAATCTCATGCAGTCTTGATATAAGTCAAACAGCTGGAATGAGGCAACTTACCAGAGTAGTCGACAGCAGGCACAGTTATTGGGTTGATGTAGGGGCAGGAGGGCAGCAGCACCTGAGTCAACACAGCAGGGCAGATCCTCCCCAGATGTCCCACAGTCAGCTCAGTCACGTTACCGAGGCCAAAGTGCGACAAAATCTGATCCGCTGAGGGACACTGAGGGGACAGAGAGGCCGTTAGGTTTCATTTCCTGCATTTCTCCTTTGCTCTTTGGAGTGTTTCTCTTTCTAGATTTTCAGATGTGTCTATAAAGCAACATAATGTTGTTTTTGTCCTCAGTCTACTTCGATTCGTGGTAACAATGTCTTGGTTGCATATTTAGCTTACTCAGCTGTCCTGGTAACCAAACATTCCTTACATGAGAGCTTTGATCAAGAAAGTGGTATAAAAGTTAACTCATATTCAGAGTTAGAGGAATATCTACATTTCTTTAGTATTTAGCAGAACAGTCTTTAATTGACATTATTTGAGTCATTTTAGAGATTGACTCATAGTAGTTTGCTGGAATTTTCTTTTTTAATGCCAAGTACTTCAGACAGAACTGGTGAAAATGGGGTCACCTTTTCACCTCTGCCCACATCCTTCCTTTGTGACAGAGATCAGGGCTTTGAGACCTTCACTGTCCAACTAATCTGTTCATTTGAATTAGTATTATATAGTATTTTACAAACAACATTTGGCAGATAACATAAAATTATTCTTTATTTTGTTCCCTTTCATTCAGGACTTTAGAGTGTTTGTTATTCATGTTAATTTTTTTTGTTTGAATACAATTAATAAAATAAAATTAAAACTAAACAAATAAAATTTGAAAAGCAAATCTTATGCCCCCGCTTTAGTTACCTGGATGGTGTCCTTAGTTATTTTACATCAGATGGTGTCTATTTTCTAACCAACAATCCGCCTGCTGAAAGAAAACCCCAAGATTATGTAGCCAACACTGTACTTCACCAATAGGATGGTGTTCTTAGGACTTAAAAGTCTGTCTTACAGAATAATTAATATTTGTCTCAGCAGACCAAAAATGATGCACCTTGTGTTGCATTTGGACTAACAGGCTTCTTCCTCACTGTATCTGCCCCTGTCCTAGTACCCCTCAGTCAGAACCAGTAGAAGGATGCTTAACTTAGCCTGGTTCTGTTGGAGGTTTCTTCTGGTTTAGAGGGGGTTTTTTTCTCTCAACTGTCACTACATGCATGTTATTGTCACTGATTGTTGCAAAGCCAAGACAAGTGAATGTGTGCTGTGGCTATATGTAGGTGAGCTTTTCCCTGTTGATATCAAATCTTTTTAGTAGTTTTATCCAGCATTATTCTGCAGGCTCTGACCACTGTGGTTAGCTGTTGATTTATTTAGATTTATACATATGATCAAACAAGGAATCTTGCTCTAGGCTTTGTCAAAGCAGACTTAACTTAGCGTAGGAAAACTTTTATGAAGAAAGGGAAACAATCTAAATAAATCAGTGATTATTTTGTTAAGCGTTTGAATATTTGTTTAGGAAACTCTGAGCTAAAATAGTTATGAGCTCTCAAAACCCTTCAATCCTCAAAAACCCTACAGTTTAAATGGTCAACATTTTAGAATGATTTGATATATATTATGTTAAGTTGGAAGTGGAGATATCAACTGCATTTTAAAAATAATACAAGTATTTTCTGAGCCAATATTTCATTGAATAATTACTGGCTCCTTAGGAGTTAGGTGGAATACAAACTAAAGGGAACACCTAGCATCTAAAGTTTGTTTGCAATTAAACCGAGCTAGATAAATAATCCTTACATCTATTAATAATACACAAGGAAACTATGGGTGATTGAAAAAAATGGTAAATTTCTACCACTCAGACAAAAATATTGCTTTGATCAGGAATATTTCTAAACATCTGTTCATCCTGTTAAAAGGGAGTTTTTCCTCTCCACTGTCACTACAAGCATGCATGGTGTAAGGAATTGCCTGCCAGTTAACTGGTTTTGCTTAGATAGAAAACTTTGAATCAATCTGACAGTATGAATGGTTGAATTTTAAAGTGCCTTGAGATGACATGTGTTGTGAATTGGCGCTATATAAATAAACTGAATTGAATAAAACAGAACAAAACTATTCACAGAAGTGAAAGAATGGTAATACATACCTCTTTGTCCTCCAGTGGATTTGCTTCAATTATTGATTCCGATCGTCTGGCTGAGATCAAAAGCAGCAGATCTTCAAACTTCTCTGTAGTAATTGATTTATTTTCACCATAATAGTGTAAAATATTCTCTAAAAACTCATGTCCATTCTGCTCTGTCACTTTAAAGCCCTGGGCGATCGCACTGGAAGCCAGGACGCATGCAGCGAGCCATTGTGCAACAAACATCTCTACTTTTTAGACTGTATTTCCCCCCTGAGAATAACATGTGCCCCAGCCGTTGATCAAAGTGTCCGTGGAGTGTGATCCATGCCAGAAACTCTCCGCTTGATTCTGCACTGCGATGTTTCCCCCTCCCTCTTATTCCTGATTACTATTTCTATTAGCTCCTCCTGCAGTTGAGCCGCTCTGGATCTGTCTATTCTCCCTGGATGAGGGTCAAAGATCAGCCTGCAGCAAACAAAAACAAAGGGGTGGTGATCAAGCGGATACGCGCCCACTGTTTCCACACTTGATTTCAATGCTGATTCAATCAGAAACACCATGCTGACGCTCAGTGAGGAAAATGTGCGACAGGCTGTGTGGTAAATGATGTGACTTCACACAAAGAGGTGAAAAGTGGGCGCAACACTCGCGGCTTGGTGTTTATGTATTTAGTTATGTTAATATATATTAGTTTATATAAATATTTCATGAATAAAACTGAGTGCAAACGTAAGGAATACTTTAAATGGTTTCTGTCACCCCCTTGTGGTTGCAATATGAAATCGACTAAAGGAATTCATGGATCTATCTAGGCATCTCTAGTTCAACACATTTCATCAGGATAGGACAGGAAATTATAGTGTTAAAGTAGCTAAAGACACTCAAATAGATCCAACTGAAGCATGGATTCCTTTTTTTAATGGATGAGTAAATGGATGAGCATTGAGGCAGACTGAAGGCCGCAGTTTGATCAATGAATATGTAGTTTGGAAGTGGCAGGAAGAATGGGACGGGGAAGTAAAGATTTGATCTTCAGATTTGATCAGGATTTGATCATTATGAACATTGGTGGTTGGACAGAATTTTGCCTCAAACTGGGAAACATGAGGATGGACTTAACTGGATCTTTGTATTGATGATGTTAAGATTTTATTTAGACATTTTCTTAGAAATATTGTTAAATCTAGATATAAAATACAAAGTGCTGTTTTTTTCAGACTTCATAAAAAAAAACTGATGGGAATGTAATGGTGCTGTAATTTGCAAGACAATTGCAGGGGCAGCAGTACATCTCAGTTTTTTTCTGCCAGAAATAAAATGTCATCTGTGATCTTGATCTTGTTCTTTTCTTTCAGAAATGGCCACCTAGTAAATCCAGACCAGTTTCTGTTGACATCCCCACTGCATGATGCTGCCACCACCATGTTTCTGAGTGATGATGCAGAGGCGAACAGTCTCATGTTTGGTCGCACCTGAAAGAAATCTTCAGTGTTTGCCATTTCCCCTTCATATCTTGTGGCAAAATGTGAACAAACTTTTTTTTTTTAAATAAACTATTTTGTACCCATTAATACAGATAGGTTTGTAGAAATTCAATTATAAATCAAGTGGAAACTGTTATGCACACCTCATTTCAGATTTTTTTGTTCTCAAAATAATAAAAAATATCTTTCATTTCCCAATTACTTTCTTTGTCACCAAAAACCCATAAAGTAGTACAATTAATATGAGAACTGCAAACAAAAAGTGTCATAAGTGGAGAGTTACAGGCTTAGAAATTGTTAAGGTATTCTGATTAAATTAACCAGCCACACATGTGCCACTCACTCACTGGCTTATTTTGTAAATCTTTGTTTCATTATCTTTGATCTGTTGACGACAGTGATGCCACTTTGGTTTCAAGTTGGGGAAAGTTGTGAAACTCTCACTTGTTGCAAGAACAATATAGCCCTCCCAGGAATGGATTAAAAGTAATAATTACTGCATTAACATTTCTAATCTATCGTTCATCAACGGTTTGAGTGCATCATTTAAGAGTCGCTCTGTCCCAGAGGTGCCCTACTATGGGTTCATAGCATTTTAGTGACATAAGGAACACAATTAAGGGGCCAATATCAATAAAGGCTTGATACATTTTAGAATGCAATTCTATGGAGGACCAACTCTAACATAATTAAATATAAAAGTTTAAATATAAAAATGCCCCCCCAAAAATAAAAGAAATAAGTAAAAATACTAAATAACCAGGTACATTCAGAATAAACATGTAAGTTAAAGGGCTTAGGAAAAAATAGAGAAAAAATAGATTAAACATAAATGCATCTATAAGTAAAATTTACATTATCTAAACAGGCAGAGAAGAAACACAAATTTAACTTATAAAATATGTGGTAAATTATATATATCCATCTATTTTAAAAATATGGTATTTTTCTTTATTCTTTTCAGCCATTCATATATTTCTACTTTTATTTTTAATAATCTATTTTTAATAATAAGAGTTGGTTCTCCATTGTATTTTAAGCCAGCAGGGCAGTGTGGTTCCTAAAATGACAACTCAAGCTGATCCATTTTAAATCACTTTAACTAAATATGTTTCTGAAATAGGAGTTAAAAAACCCAACCTTAAAAAAAAAAACCTTCCTGCATCAATAAATGATATAGAAAGAAAGGTTTGTGGATTTTTGTAGTGAAACCATCACTCAAGATTAACTATTAACCTTAAAGCTTTTCAACTGTCTGTGGTATAAAACATCCTCCATCTTTGTCATCTGATCAGATATCTGCTTCTGTCTGTATGTCTGCTGATAATCTAATTCCTTTCCTTTTTTTAAAAGCAGCGAACATACTCTAGTACCAATTATAATACAGGTTTTATTAACTTCATTTATCAAAAAAACATTCAACACAAGGGTGAGATTTCTTAAACAAACAGATGGGAGCTAAGACCAAAGCTGTGCTGGAGTCCATTTGGTCTTCAGTCGCCACAAACATCCATCTCAGATCAGTAAACGTCCATTAACGTTGTCACCCTCAGGGATCTGGACAGTTCTTCTACGCTGGTGGGACACCAGGCCTCAAACTTGATGGTAGCGTTTCTTGTGACCATTAGGAAGCCGTTAGAGCTAAAACGACCGGGGACATTTCCCACGTCCAGCCAGACGAAGGGAGCCACGGCGGCAGAGTTAAGGGTCACCGTGAAGCCCGACTTGTCCTGTTGAACCTTTGCCTGTTAGAGGAGAAAAAAAAAAAACTTTGTTAGTCTCTAACTCATCTTGCAAAATTTTTACTTTATCTCTCCACACAAGTAGACACTTAGTAGCACCACCTAGTGGCTCTATAGCAACATGACAATAATTTAATTGAAAACAAGATGGCAGGAGTTAAAAGCTCTTTATATTTCAAGCTTAAAACTTAAGTCACATGTTTAGTTTCTCATCTGTAAATCTAATATTTTGGAAATTATAACAAAGGCCATTGGGACTACGTTTGGTTGTTGATCAAATCATGCGGTTAGATAAACCTGAGATTATTTAGAAGAGTTCAAATATGTTACTTGCTAGTATTTCCATTGTGTCCACTATGTTGATATTCTGCTGATTTCAAAATGCAAATTTTTGAAAAATGTGGTATTTCCATTAAATAAGACATATAATTAAAATTGCCTGTGAATATGTTTTTTCACTCTTGATAAAAACATGGCAGTGGTGGATGTAAACACGAGATAAATTCATATTTCAGCCACGACTCCAGTCCTCATCTCACTCATCATTAAAAAAAGGAGAATAAATAAGTTGGAATTAATTGAAGTTATTTGTTCTTAAAGTGCATCCAGGCACCAAATGACATACAGAGCGGGTACCGGTCCAAGGCCCAGGGCATCACTGCACTAGGGGGCTGCCACCCCCACATTGAAGATCACTACTCTAGAATATATAAATGGTGTCATCTACTGCAGAGTTGCTTCACATCTTTTCCTCCCTCACTCCACTCTCACCGAGTGTTAATTTCACTTCTGATACCAATGTAAACACTTATTAATCAAAGAAAGCTACAAAATGCTTCTTTAAGGTACGAATTGACTTAGCTAACAAAAAAATGAAAACGCATTTCTATTTCTGCCATATTTAGTTATTTCATGCCGTTCTATATTTTTTATTATTCTTATTCTTTGTGATACGGTGCATTTTACCACATTCAGATGATTTGTTCACTTTGTTCCACCACCTTGAGATTCTCTTGTTTGTGTTCTAAAATCATGAATTATTTTCCAGAAAATCTTAGTATTACTTTAAAATAAAATGGCCTGTAAATCTATTTCTTTATTCAAATGAAAGTATCTTTTATAATGTAAAGCTGCCTATTTAAAGTAATCTGTGCAAATTAGAACTGGCAGATCAAATTATTATAAATTATTAATTGCTCTGCATCTAGAAAATGAACTCAATAAATATGTTTACGGTGATGTTGGGTCTCTGCAGCCCCTGAGCATCTCTGGGTGAACAGAGGAAGTGGCGGTTGGTTGGTCCCAGCTGGACACCATCTTCGTCTTGCAGGTGGAAGGTGAGCAGGCAGGTGAGGCGGCTGCAGCGGCCACATCCGGCCAGCAGGGCGGTGACAGACTGTTCAAAGATGGCCACAGCACTGCCTCCAGGCACAGGCTGTAGGTCTGAGGCTCTCGTGCAAACTGAATCCAGGTCAGACCAGGAGTGCACAGTGACCTGATCAACACACAAAGAAACACTGATCTGTTTTTGCTGATAGGCAGGAAAGATAAAATGTGAAGCAAGCTGTCAGGGGTTTATGTCCAGAAAGAAAATGATCAAAATGTCAAATTCATTCATTTAGCTGTTTATGTTGGATCATATGGAGGACCAGCAGAGTCACTGAAAAAGAAATGCAACAATATCAAATTAAATAAGCTTTGTTAACAGCTAAGCAGAGTCAGAGCTTATTTACAGCTTGTTAAAAACTGTTTAGTGATAGCTTTAAAAACAGTTTGCATAAAGCTTCTTATCAGTTTGTTAACAGCTTATTAACTATTTGGTATCATCTTATTAACAGTTCAGCGTCAAGTAGACAGTTTAGTAACAGATTTTAAACATTTTATCTAATCAAACTGAGTTCCACCCTAACATTCCCGCCCCTATTAGAGCCAACCAACATAAGAGGGACTAAGATCCCTGATTAAACCCAAACCAAAGTAATTTACTTCCTGCATTTAAATAAGGCTGCACTACTTCCTGAATGCAGCCTTATTTGGAATTAGTGACATTTTTCTCTAATCTGAGGTAAGCAAGTAAAAGTTTACCACAGCTTTGAGCTTCAGGTCATGATTCAGATCTGAGACGGCGTAGATGAACAGTGTGTCGTCGTCTTCAAAACCCACAGGAAGGACAGCCGCAAAGAAGTTCTCAGCAAAGTAATGCAACATTTTCCACTTCCCACCAAACTCTGTCGAGAGAAAGCAGAAACCTTTAAAAGTAGTCACCAATGCTGCCCTTTAAATAAAAGTCAACTGCTCAACATTTTAGAATTAAAATATTTGCAGGATCCCAACACTGTGCTGCGAGTAGCGGCCCACACACCGATTGAAGACCAGGAGGGTGCCTGCCAGATATCGTTGAGCTGCCAGTAGAGAGCACCCATAGTGTGACCTTTGCCCTCAATCATTTCGCTTCGACTTCTCCGATAAAACTCCGTCTGAGCCTTCACACACTCGGCCTGCATGACCTGCACAGTCATCAAAACCAAAACAGAGATGCAGACATCAGGACCTGCAAACACTGTGGCTTCAGTTTAGCAGGGATTAAAATCACATCACAAGTTTAAATCTTAGAAAATACAAAAAAACAAAAACAAAACACCAGTGTAATTAGAGGGGAGAAAGGGCTAGATGTGCTTTACTTTTAAAAAGCTGCATTTTGTTTTCCATCAACTATTCAATTTTGACTTCATCTTTGTTTAATCAACGTACGTGTTAATTACGTGTTAATGGCAGAAGTCAGTTTTACCTGAGTGATGTAAAGAGAGTCCGTGAATCTCTTCAGTGGGTCCGTGGAGTTCGGCAGGATGAAGTGAAGAGCAGCCTGCTGCAGCATCTGCTGGTTTCCATCCTCATGATGCTGACGATGGGATGTGAAATCACTGCTGTAGCTCCAGTCTTCTTGGACAGAAACCTTAAAAATCAGGAAAAACAAACGTCCAAAAATAAACACGACCTTCTGTCCTTTGAGCTCGGCTCGCTCTAATTTGACAGCCAATAGATCTAGAAGGATAGATTCCATCGTTTCTCCAACCCATCCTATTACAACCTTCAGGATATTTTATTCACATTTGATGTGACAAACTGACAAAAAGCAGATCACATTATGGATTTTAAACTGCTTTCCAAATAATCTGAAAAGTGCAGCCTGCATGTGAAATGAACACCCTGTGCCCTGAAACCACCTAAATAAAAACCCTGTAAACTTAACTGGTTTACGCTACCAATAACACCTGTGGTCCACCTGTGGATTATTCAGCATCAGGGGGCGACATCCCATCATATAGAGAGCCCTTTTACTGGGGGTCTATTCTTACTTAAATCATTTATGCTCAAACCAATAACACTTGATATCATCATATTTTTTTAAGTCTAAGTTCTTTTTGTTTTTTTTACAACTTATCACCATGTAGAGGAGCGTTCAGGAGCGCAATGAGGAAACAGACACAATGATCGATAAAGTTACGTAGTGTGATCTTTTCTTCAAAACAACCAATCAGGGACTGGATGTTGCTACGACAGAGTGAAGGAGGGCAAAACTGAAGGTATTTTTCAATCAAAGTTGAAGATGGAAAAAAAGTTAAGATAGGAAGAAGTAAGTAAAGCTCTTTAGAAGTTAGTTGGTGGCTTTTTAAAAAGGATGTTTTAAATTTAAACATTCAATGCTGAGGTAAAACCAGCAAGCAGCAGATAGAAGGTCCTCTGATTGGATGGCTGTGGGAGAGGAGCTTGTTACCCCCCATCTGGAATTCTGGCCACCATAAAGTGGCAATAAGACAAAAAAACAAAAAACAAAAACAAATGGACAGACAGAACTGAAACAGAACTTCAGCACCACTGGGTGATTGAGTAAAGTATGTGGCAAAGATGCAGCTCGGCATCCTGTGACATGATACTGCCACTACTGTTTCCACAAACAATAGAGAAATTAAAACTTTCTTCTCACATGCAGGTAAAGCCCCTCATTAAGTTTTATCGGTAAACTTTAAATGTGACTTTCTTTGTTTTTTCTTTCAATCATAGATTTCCCTCTGTCATTAGAGGCCAGATTTACAGATTGGAGGAATAAAAATAAACATTTGAACACCATGTGTAATTTCTGTTAAATTCCCCAGTTATGGCTTGATTTAAGCTGTTGTGAGGAAATTCGCTCACATATCTCAGGCAATTACTGAAAACAAATAAGAGGCATTTGTTTTAAGGTACCGGCTGCAAAGTAGAGAAAGAAGGCCAGGACTGGAAGCCATATTCAGAGGCAAAGCGTGTCCTGGGGAAGGCTTTCCAGTCCCAGCAGTCGTGGACATAGCTGTAGAAATGAACGTCTCCGTAGCGAGGATCATACGGGTTTGCTGCCACCCAGCCCTCCTGCTCTGATTCTGCCCCGTTGGTTGGACTGGAGACGAGGAACGGACGACTCTGGTCCATCTGAATCAGACAGGTTTTTACAGGATTTAAATCCCCAGCTAATGAATTTACCCTAAAATTTCAAATATGGCAGTGTCAGGCTCTGACCTCCTGCACCATCTGCCTTATGTTATCCACATAAAGAGTCACAAAGTCTTTGAGGTATTTGGGCTTTAGGGAAGCTGGGATGTTGAACCAGTTTGTTGCCAAGGCAGCTTCGTTTTCATTGTTTCCACTCCAAATGATTATCGAAGGATGAGACTTCAGGCGCCGGACCTGAAAGGAAAGACAGAAAACATGTCTGCTCTTTTTAGTGACCATGATACACCTCATCTATGGAGTGAATTCGCTTCCATTATTGTTGCAATCAACGAACATGTTTTATAAATAGAAATAAAATAAAAAAATGCTTTATAGAAATTAATTTTCTTCTTAATCAAAGAATTGTTTTGAGAGTGAAAAAATTGAAGTGATTTTTTCCAAATAGGATTTATGGAAAGCAATTTGAAAACATTTAAGAAAAAAAAACACACATTTAAATTAAAATAAATAAAAACCTGAGAAAATAGTCAAGATTCTCTCAAAACCTTTTTTTTTTATTTTTTATTAAGAAATTTTAAAGATTTTTCAATTTCTTTTTTTTGTTTTATTTCCATTTACACATTGGGTTCTTTGCGTGCAATGATAATGAAACAAAATTAACTCCATACTCATGTCAAAGCTGCATGCATGCATCCTCTCTGAACAGATGCATTGTATTTTTATTTGCATACCAACTGAGGACAAACACAAAGTGCCTGCCTGTGTTCGTTCTCACCTGCTGGGCGACCTCTTCCCTCACCGTCTGAATGAAGTCCTCCTCAGTGGGATACATGGCACAGGCGAACATAAAGTCCTGCCAAACCTAAAGAAAATGGATTATTAAGAGCCCATCTGTTCAGCAATAGGCTCAAGAGACATTCTAGTGTTACGCAATTAAAACTGTACTGAAATCCAACCTTCACTCCCGAAATAGCTTTATTTGTTGTTTTATTTACATCTTAAAAAGAAGGTCCAAAGATTTTTTTGGATAATATCCTGGAAGAGTGCAAAAGTGCTGCAATGAATCTGAAATATGCAATGGGAAAGTGCACTTAAAAAAAAAAAAATCCATGGTCGAAGAGTTTGCTTAGTCTTAAGTCTATTAGCTCAAAGAGGTTAAATCAAATATTATAATCATTCTTTACCCAGAGTAAACATTTAAAGCCTTTCTATATTGTGAGAGCGATGACTGTGGCTTACATGGCTTTCGTCAGAAAATCTCAATGTTATATACAGGTAATATATTACATTACTAACGGAGTAAAATAATGCATTACAAACAAAATTTTGGTAATAATATTATTGTTCGTATTGTGGGTAACACCTTACAATCCAAGCCATCGGTTTTGAAAAAAAACAACCGACAGCAAGGAGTTTAAAGAGGAGAAGACATTTTTTTTTTTTTTCTTAGAAGACTTGGGCTGCTTCTAAACGTATACCCTAATCATTATATAGGGCACTATATAGTGGTTACACCATTTTAGATGTCCGAACGTCTAGTGGATGAAAAAGTAGTGAAATTTCCCACAATGCCCTTCGAAAAGTAATGATCATCACTACCCGATCCGTCCCGGAAGAACAATCCTTATCATCAGCTCATTCGCGCATGAGCAACCAGATACATCTGGGTCGCCCTCGATTTTATTTTGTACATTCTTCCCTCCCCAAAAAATAGTAAGCCTAGTAAAATATAATGTTTTAAAGGTTAATAAAATATTTCCTGAGAAAGTAAATGCCTTGAAATCCTCTCTGCCAGATCTGCACCGGAAATGGGAGCCTATGCTACTTCCGGGAGCTAAATTGTTTGGCTTTGGATATAAACATAAATCTAGTCTTTTTGAGTTTTATGTTTTCCTTTCCTGTTTACCTTATGGTATATGGTGCGTATTCTAAAGAAAGAAACAACAAAAATGCAGATAAACATGGTTTAATCATATTTTGCCGGACTGCTCTGAGCATGTCTGATGATGACGTCAGGGAAGCATTTTAAAGGAGAAAATGTAAAAAGCATCAAAATAGTCTCAGAAAAGTCATACATTTTTTTTTTTTTTTACACAACAAGATGTGTATTATCATTCTTTAGTTAGTTAAGGATAGAAATTAGTAATTTTTAGTACCTTAGTTACATTATTTATTGAAACCTGGATGTATGTATATCTTGATGCGCAAATGAGCCTATGGTAGGGATCATGCTTCCTGGAGGGATTCAAGGTGCATTGTGGGAAATTTCGGGTCCACTACTTTTTAATCCACTAGACACGGACACTACTCTAAAACTGGCGTAGCCACTATATAGAGCCCTATATGAGCTGCGTCTCAATTAGCAGGCTGCGTCCTTCGAAGGACGCAGCCTGCGAATTGAGACGCAGCTATGGTGATTAGGGCGGATGTTCAGAAAGAGCCGCAGCCTTGCTTTTGTTGGGATAATTATCATTGATGATGTGTGATATTATTACACCTTAATATTAGCTGCCTTTTGCGTGTCAGAACTGATGTTTTCCCCAGTAGTTTATCTAATTAAGACAGTTCCTCTGTCCGGATATAACGTTATAACCTTCATTTGTACGTGGCAAATAATGAGAGCGGTGCCCTTCAGCCAAGAACAAAGTGTAATATTTTGATAATATTATTAAATTAGAAAGATTAGGACAGATTTTTTTTTTATCAAATTCAGATTAAAAATTGTATATTAACTTTGGGAGTAAGCTGATGAGGAAGAAATTCTGCTAAAGGAAAATGAATTACTTTAAACCTGCTGTTTTCTTGTATCATTCAGTTCGCCCACGTAAATACTCTAGTTTCTTATGTAAAAAATGAGGATACGATGAAGTTAAAACAGCGGGTAGATGTTACCATGATCCCCAGCTGATCACAGATGTCATAGAACAGGTCCTGCTCATACACTCCTCCTCCCCAGACCCTGAGGGCGTTCATGTTAGCATCTGCAGCCGACTGCAACAAGTTCCTTAAGCTGCAGGACACACAGAGGAAGAGAGAACAGGCAATATCTGAAATCAAACCTTCCAACTTTAAGCTTCGGATTAATCTCTTCAGGTCTCTGAAAAGTAACTGACCTCAATGGAATCACTTGGTCCTGGAAGGAGTGAGCCGGGATCCAGTTGGATCCTTTGAGGAAAACAGGCCTGCCGTTGATGCGGAAATAGAAACTCAAACCAGGAGATCCGGCTACTGGTTCCTGGAGGAGCTCCACAGTACGAAAAAACACCTGGAAGAAAGATTGTTCTAAAGTTGTTTAAATCAACTCCTTGTTTTCAAGAGCAGCAGTCCCCTAACTTAAGCAGCATTAGCTTTTAGCCAGAGACCCCCTTTGCAAACCCATTGAATGCTACAAATTATGCAAAAAAAAAAAAAAAATCAAGAAATCATCAAGTACCAGAAGGCTAAACGAACTAGAATCAGCTGGATTCAGTCATGCCAACTTTCTATCGCCATGTGCTGCCAGAGGTTCTAGATCCCTCACTGAAAACACCAGGAGGCAAACTTAGAACGTTTGTGTGCTTGAGTCTAGTCTGGATGGGAGAAAACTCACATATAGGTGTGTGCATAATATTCTCCCTTCTTAATGACAGTATGGTCCTTTTAGCGATTTTAGAGCAACAAAAGTAAAATACCAGAAAAAACTAGGACAAAGAAATGAAGTCGGACCTTGGATTCTTTACTCAGGATCAAAAACGTCTCCAGAAATCCCCGCACTTTGAGAAGGTAAGAAGGCTGATCGCCATGTCCACGGGGCCACCACAGATTCACTTCTCTGTTCTGGCATATAAAACAGATTTATTTTTAAACAAATAGTGACAACCAAGTTAACTATTACTGATCTTTAAAACACCCTAACCTGATTTATGTTTAAGGTGAAGTTGTAGTTTAATCTTCCCTGGACAAACTGAGTCTGAAAAGTCTGATTCAACCCCAGCTCGGGTATAGAAAGCTCTATTTTGCAGTTGAATGTCCGGACTACATCAACAAGAAACTCAACCTGCAGCCTCCACTGAGAGCAGCTGTGATCTGGAAAAGAGGAAAACATGAATTTGTTGATCAAATAAAATGTCAACACAACAGAAGCTCCCATCTGTCGGAATGCATGCAAACAAAATAACTACTTAACCAGCAAATGCAGAAAGCAGGAAAATCACGCTCAGCTATATATTTACCATGCTCTGATATATGTTCCAAACAAGTAAAAGATGGTGATGAAATTCACATAGAAAACCTACTGTAGAGAGGAAGAGCGGATAACTGGATAAGCTGCAGGATGTCAAACGCTTCCAATCGAACGCCTTTCCAAAGGCCCACAGTCGGGAAGGAAGGTCCCCAGTCCCAACTGAAGGAGCTCTGCTCCTACAGGGTTCAGTTTGAAACAAGAAGTTAAACACTAAACTCTTAATGACAGACAAAAGACTGGGCTTTCAAACAACAGAAAAAGTTCAAAATAAGATAAGAGCACTTCTTTATCTTCTAGTCAAAACCATGTTGCTCTGCCTCACAAATCTTTCTACATTTTCTCTTGAAAACCACACATTTTAATGGATTTGATATGATAATCTAACAGAAAATAATGCATCGTCTCTAAGTGCATTAAATTTGAGGACTTTCAAACTTTAATAATAAAACAAATGGCTTACAGATTGCCATAAAGCAAAAAGGGGAAACCAAACAGAAATTTTTGCCAGTCATTCATGAGCCTATATTTCTGTGTGTGGGAGCATTTATATTACATGGTGGGGACCATTTTACATAAATCTTAGCACATTGTGGGGACCAATAACTGGTCCCCATGGGTAAAAAAGCAGTTTTAGGCTTTGGTGTTTGGGGTTTAGGACTAAGGTGTGAATATATTTTAGGTTAGGATTAGGGTAATGGTTAGGGTCACGGTTAGGCTGTAAAAAAGTATTATGATTTAATCAACCTTATTACTTTCTATGTTCATCTCCATGCATTTTTAAATAGATACACGCAACCTTATAGTGATTTATTTCCTTTTATTTTCTATCTTTATAATCCTCCATGGACTGTATTCTTTCTCATTAGCTTTTCATGAATAGGGAAATGAAAGTCATTGTTTATATATTGAGATTTTACTAATATTAGAACTCTGGAAAACCTCATGACATCTTGTTGTTGCTCTGGGCGGTACAGTGCCACCTAGTGGCTGGAGGTTTAACAGTTATATAGAACTTCTATATAAATAAGAGAAATACGTGGATGTTGGAACAAATATTTCTTTAAATATCAGTTCATCCATCTTTGAATCAATACCAGTATCATTTAATGAAATATAACTCTATTTGACTAAATATATTGTTCGTTACCCTCCCTAGTCACTAGATGTGAAAAGCTTGCAGAAACAAGCAAAATAGGTCTTTCATACTTAAGACTTAAAATTAAAGATAATCTGGATAATAAAAAAAAATCTAAGAATTCTAAAGCAAAAGCATATTTAGTTCTTACTTTTCTAATAAAATTAACATGACATTCCCCTTTCTGGACATCTGGAGGACATTCAGGTGGGACGACATAGGAAGAGTGAGCTTTCCTCCGCTCCGAGGCGTAGAGAACCGGTGAAAGGAAGCTGACTTCCAGCACGTTATCACCGACTTTCAGCTGATCTCGGACTGAAAAGTCCTGCAAAACAGAAATGGAAAGAGACTCTTTACAGAGACACTCAAACTGCCGGTACCAAAGCAAGGCCCGACTCCCTTTAAAGCTGGACTCACGTATCGGCGAAACATGTTATCAGTCTTTCCGAGAACGATACCATTAAGAGAAACGGATGCGACTGTGTCCACGCCATCAAAGATGAGAAGCACTTTCTGTTTGACTCTGGTAAAGCAGAGATTAGGCAGGCAGATTAAAGATGCAGATATGTATAAAACAAACCAAACCAAAAAAAAAAAAAATCCAAAAAACTATTAAAACCAACTTTATCTGGGTAGAAACAGCAAATGTGGTTGAATATGTCCAGTTGTCCAGAGCAATCCACTGGTATAACAAGTCATTAAACCTGAAATATGGGTCCTGGTATAAAAAAAAAAGTGTTTGTTTTAGTTTATTTATAAAGGTGCAAACACCAATCAAAACACAATTTAATCTGTAGTCAAAGAAAGTACAAATGTTCACCCTCTCAACTTCAAACGACTGGAGCATGCGGTTAGAACGATCTTTGACCATCTCTATCTCTTTCTAGATCGTCTAGAGTCCAAATAATCATGTCTTCTCTTCAAATCACCTCCATTTGAAGAGAAGACATGGTCCATGGTCAATAGTTTGGGGTCTAAGATGAACACAGATGTTAGAGGTCACTTCATTTTTAGTCTCTATCTCCTCTCCTGGTATTCCAGTTTTCATGATGCAGCATCTTCTAACAGTATTCCATAGGAATTCATAACACACAGCATAACAGGTCCTCTGCCTTACTTTACTGTGGATATGAGGGGGTTAGCTTCCTTTTTTTTTTTTTTTTACTTATGATGAAGTCCATAATTTTAGGAGTTATGGCTTTGCTAAACTACAAGTATGAATCACAAATGAATGGGTAGGACTCATGAAATTACTTGTAAATTTCTGATTTGTATATTATAAATCTAGGATTTGTGACTCTACTTGTATTTATTTTTTAACTTTAAAATCTTTGATTTATTCAAAGTTGTAAATTTATACCTTCTCACCGATCCTATGTCACATGTATCCGAGTTGACATCAAGGAACAAACACAAATCCTTCATATATTTACGTTATTGACTTTCTGCGCATTCGTTTTTATTGACCATAACTTCTTCCCATACAAGCCAACAATGAAAAATAAAAACCTTCTTATTTATAGAGGGCTTGTTAGGGGTCCCAACAAATGCCATATTTAAAAGATGTTATCTTTCCGTATTTTAGGTACCTACTAGAGATTGAAGGTAAACTTTGCAGGCGCTTTTCTCCCTACCTGGATGTGTTGCTGCTGCTGCAGGGCTGAGTGGACACAGCCCGGTACCTCTGCAGGCAGAACCAGCGACCTGTTGGAGTTTGAAAGCCTCCATTTCCCGTTCAGACTCTGCTCCAGAAGCTGCTCGGAGGCCGACAGGACGCCGAAACACAACCAAAGCAAACCCCAGCTCAGAGGAGCCACAACCTGCGCCATGGAGGCATCGTATGTGCGTTTATTTTGGTGAGTTTCTGATGTTAAACGAGTACTTCCGTGTTTGGCACGTGACCCGTTTGTGACAATCAGCTGATCCTGGCGGAAATATAATGGCGCGAAATTATTTTCCTCGTAAACATGTCATTAAGTTTGGATAATAACTTACATTTATAGAACATATTGTTAAACGGTGTTTCAACTCACATTTATAAAACAAGATTTAATAAGGCCGCTGCAGGACAATCTATAATGGGCGGGGCTTACACAGCGCAGTACTGATTAACCAATCAGATATTTTATCACATTCTAAAGCGGAGATCTGCGACCCCTAGGGGGTCCACGGAGGTACTGCATGGTGGGTCCTAAAAATTTTGGTTGATTTTTTTTTTTCATATCCCCCTTGCAATTTTTCCACAAATTGAAATGTCTTTAAATACACATTAAAATGAATTCAACACACTCTAGTAAGCAGATAAATGGAGGTAGAAGATGTCTTTCCATCAATGCACACATTCAGCAACACACAGCTCTTTCACAACACCTGTCCCATCAAAGAGGAATCCGAATCAGAAATACTTAATAATCCCAGGGCAAAATTACCTTCGGTACATGACACCAACTGTAATAGAGTAACTATAGGACCAGTTTGATATAACACTATTTCATACAATGCATATAATTTAAGGGGTCCATCAATTTGGGGGTCCTTAGCCTGGAAAACGTTAAAAACCCCTGTTCTAAAGTGTATAGACCCTTAAAATGGCTATTTATTCTATTCAATTTTTTTAAGACTCAAAGGTGGGACTGGCAGCCTAGTGGTTAAGACAGTTTGGAATCCCGAGGTTGAGAGTTTGAAATCCACTCTCACAGACTGCCACTCTGGGCAAGACCCTTAACTGGTCCCTAGGTGCTGCATAGTGGCAGCCCAATGCTCCCGAGGGGATGGAATAAATGCAGAGTTAAATTTCTCTAATGTGGCATCAATAAAGTTTATCTCCCACTTTTTATTCCAATACGTTTTCATTTAGTTGAGAACTCTGGCTATTATCAAGTTCTCTACAAGCCATGATAAATTAAACAATTTGCAGACTGCTCATAAAAAAAGGATACCAATGCATTTGTAATCAAACCATTTTATTAGTTAGCGCCACAGGTTTGACTTAACATTTGTTATATTGGAGAGGACTTTTCTTTATTAATGAACAGAAAACAAAGTTATTTTTGGAGAAACTTTATTGAAGGGAAAACTAAAGAAGAAACAGAGCCACAAGTTGATGAATCAACCTTCAGCTTTGTGTCAATATTTCAGGGCTACAAGAAGACAGTGTTTGAGTGGACATAAAAAAAAAACTAAATGCTCACCTACTGGCTTATAAATAAAAAGAAATGGAAAGCATTAGTGAGGAAACAAAAATTTTCCAACTGTTCCACCTTACAAATCACTTAATTTGCAGAAACATCAGATATAAAAGCCTACCTTTATTAACATGCATATAATACAACATTTAAGATCTTATATTGGTTTCCTTAACATTGATATATGCTGATCTGCTTCTCTGTACACCTTTGATAGTGGAATGAGATACATTTTTCAGATATTATCCTATACTATTGATCAGAGGAACATACCACTGTCGCATTGATCCATGATACAGAACTACCTACCAGTTTCCTCACAAAAACCTTCACTCAAATTTTGGCATCTGATAAAAATGCAAACTTTTACCAATTAGAAAATTTAAATCTTATGGTACTGCAAGCTCAAAATAGAAACCCAGGTTCCACGAAAGAAATGCAGCAATCGAAGACGAACCAGTCTGTTGATGGGCCATTTTTCAGCAAGATAACAGCTTGATCAAAGTGTGTGAATTTTTACAATAGGTTGAGCACACTCGCACGAGTGTTAAGAGCTATGATTCTTTTAAGTCAGAAAAAAAAAAAAAAAAAAAAGTGTCACAATTTGACAGAAACCAGCATGTGACCTACAGAGAAAACACTATCTTCTTATGAGCGTGCAGGTATTGAGAAATAAAAGAAAAAAGGAGGGGGATAAAATGCATTGATTTAACCAAAAATAATACAATGAAAAAGAAAAACTGAATCCCGTAATTTTAAGTTTGAACCAGCAACGATTTCCCCCTGGTCTCTTGGTACGATGCCATCACATCGCGTACTTCTGTGTCCATTCTTTTGCCATTTTGATGTATCTGTTGAGAGAAAGACGCCATGATTATAGAGGTCGAAAAACTCAATAGCTTAAGCTTGTGTCCTACAGCTTGAGATTGAAAGCACATGCACCTTTCAGTCAGAACAGGAGCTCCTAAAGAAGCTCAAAAACAGAGGCCTTAAAATAATGCAGTAGATAAAATTGAAAATGAGGGATTTTTGACTAATTACTTCCATGCTTATGTTAGTAATCTTTACTACATGCAGACATACACCCTGATTTAATATGCACGCTTTCGAATGTAGACTCATTAAAAAGTACAAAAATTAAGATCTTATCCTAAATTTCATTTGCTATGGTTAATTTATTACAGCTTTTTCCAGTACACTTCATCCACATGAAGCCATTTTGTTTGTCGTCTCACAGATAAGAGATGCACCGAGGACTAAGCTGCCGTCAGAACCCGACTTTCAGATTTAGCAGCTCCTACTGGAAACTGCTTGGTTGGGAACTCCAAAACAAGAGCCATCAGCTTGAACAACACTCCTCAGTTGAAGCCCTTTTCTGCACAAAGTTGATTCATTTTACCAACAACATCTGAACTGTGTTATGGAACAGTTACCGTTTTAAAAAAAGGTCAAGATCTTTGTTCTAGAAACACCTGTAGCCATCAAGATGAAAAAGATTTCACATTTGCTTTAAAATGTGGGTTTAACCACATTTCACACAAGAAGGTCCCCAAACGTTACACTACCGGTGGCAGGAAAAAATAAATAAAGAGACCAAATGCATTTTGAAAGCAGTTTTTCACACCACAGATGTGATGGCCAGCATCCATATCCACAGCCAATGTTTAAAATTGCCATAGAACCCACCTACCCAAACAAAAATTGCTATCGGTGCATCTCTACCAAGAAAATAAAATCTAATCAGATCTAACAGAATTTCATTTTGCAAAGTGGCCATTTCTGTGAAGCCATGTTAAAAAAATAAATAAATAAATTAAACCTTTAACCAAAACCAATCAATAGCAGCCCTTATGTGGGCCAAAAGAGCAGGTCATCAAATTCACACATTTTCTACAAACATGGATGCAAGCCTCTGGTTAAGCCAGTGATATCAGAGCATCGCAGCACATCCAACCTCATAACAGCAGCCAAGATGCAGCACTGGCCCTTCACCTTACCCTAAAGCATGGCATATTTTGTTGTCCACTCCTGAGCTAGTTTATTGTACCTAACAAAGGGAAACCAGGTTACATAATAGGTCCCAGCCACTTTATTAATCATCTACACAGCACCATAAAAAATAAACTTTGAGACAACTGGTTCATTTTTTTGTTTAGGTATAGACAAACATTTTTTACTGAACAGAAACTTACTTCTGACTATCTGTTTTGTAGATTCGTGCAATCTCTGGCACTAGTGGGTCATCAGGGTTTGGGTCACATAGGAGTGAGCAAATGGAGAGAAGAACTGCAAGACAGATGAAAGACGCTTTATAAAGAACATTTACTCATTTCACCTCTTGTGCCAACCATGTTACAGCTCACAAAGAGTTTGTGAATTTAAGAGATCCAACTTGTGGACTGAATAAAATTATAAATTAAATAAGCTTGTCGTACCTTTAGAAATAGTAAGTGCAGGAGACCACTGTGATCTGAGAATATCCAGACAGATACTGCCATTACTGTTAATATTTGGGTGGTAAATTCTCGTTGTAAATGCAACCTAAAGGAAAAAAAAAAAAAAAATATGTTAGATAAGGATAAATAAAAAAGTCCACGTTTGTTACATAATCCAAATTCCTCTTTACAAAGCAGTGACTGTCTGCTTGTGGAATGACAAGTTACAGCATCAAAAGTTTCCAAGCAGATAAGACTGACAGACCAAACTGGTATTTTCATTCACAACAATAAAAAGACGTCAACTTAAAAAGATACATTTTCACGAAACAGCATTGTACTTTTAGGTATTCTGGTCCAGCCATTTTAACTTAATAAAAAGCTTATCTAATCAATTAAACACAATAAGATCAAGACCTCTTTTCAAGGATGACCAAGGACAGGTCATAGCGGGAAACACTGATAACTAAAACAAATTACATATATACATCTCAATATTATAAAATGTTGACAGCATTAAAGGCAGCAACAAAAACACTGAGGTTTAAAACATTCTGCGGAAAGCCGCCAGCAAAGCAAGTTCAGACAGTTTATGGAGACACCGGCTCACCTTGGGGGGTTTGAAGGGGTAGTCTGTTGGAAAATGAATTGTCAAGAAGAAAACTCCTCCTTGATATGGACTGTCGCTCTGTAACCAAAAACATTCCAGTTTTTTTTTCCTCTCAGGATTCAGATACACTTCCTGACCTCAGCTCACATCATCAAGTCAAATTTGGACCTTTATCTAATGGATGTATTCAAAGGCAGCAAGGGACACCATTCTATTCCATGTTAGAGTGCAACTATTAAGTCATAAAATACTTACAGGTCCCATGATTGTGGCTTGCCAGTGAAACACTGCAGAGAACAGAAAGTAAATGTTAGAGAATGGCGAAAGGTCACAGGTATGTGATCTGACGGGAAGTATGCTGTCAAAGTGCGCTCACAGCTTCCCGGTAGCAACCATTTGTTCCCTGTGATTGTTTATAGAAAAATCCACTTTGTTTTATTCAAATCATTATCCAAAAAAAAAAAAAAGGGTGGAGTTGAGGTTGTTGTTTTGAAATATCAGCTAAACAAAAAATATACTTCAGGACGCACCAATCAAAAGCCAGGGATTAGAAGCTGGTTATTTCCCTTTGACAAGACAATCAAAAATTGACCATCCCTTCTAATTTGTATTAAAGGTAAAAAAACAAACAAAAAAAACCTGAGACTGTCCCCTTTTGGTCTAACTTTACAACATGTTACATAAGGCCACTTTGAGCTAAATAACAAAAGTAGTCATATTTTGGTGTGATATACCTTCATTTATGAAATGAGAAAAACTAACACTTGTATTTTCTATTTGAAAAACATTTTTTTATCCAGTATTTAAAAATAAAAAATAAAAAAACTTTCAGCATATGTTATTAAAGGGCTTGTTAGTAAGGAGGAAACGGGGAAATTTATCTTTACAAAAATCAGTTAGATACATTTATAACTAAATGTGTCGTTTTTTTAGTTTGGTATGCTTACATAAAAAGATAACACTTACTGTCATCACCCACTGGGCCAGCGGAGCACTGTGCTGGAGGGTCACGAGCCAGGTCATTTAGTTCCTATAATAAAAGTCAAAACAATCGCCAATTTACCAAACAGTAATTTAAAAAAATAAACAAAAAAGAGTTACTTATAATTAATGTAGACATTTTTACTCTTAAAAATCATGGATTTAACTGTCAAAACAGTTTCCTTTCACATGATCCACCATTACTGTTGACCCCTTTTCGATTGTCATAGACAAACCATGGACCAGGCATCAGTCATCTCTACGGTAAACGAACAAAAGTGGCCCCGTGTATCCAGAGCATAAACTACCCTGTTATTTATGGGTATACAGCTATTTTGGAGTGAGGTGGAAGTATTGCCCCACCCCGGCCTTCAGTCACCATTTCACAAACAAGTTAAAGGATTTTCCTGAAAGAATATTCCAGAGTGAAAACATGAAGTGATGAGTGTCAACACTTTTGGTGTCAAGTTTGGATCATTACACTTACACCGAAAAGTAGATATAAACGCGAAAGAGTGGATCCTTTCCAGGGAAATTCTCTCCACACTCCCGACTTGGAGTACAAAGGCAGATTTACAAAGTAAAATGACTCATAAACTCCAGTAAGCACTGGATAGGGAAATATTCGCAACTAGGATACTCCAGTACGAGCTTAGTTCAGCGATCAGAGGGACTGAAACTACAACTAAGCATGGAGGTATGTAGAACTAGGATAAGTACGCGACATCTTGTTGTCAACTCGATGAACAAAGTTAGCATGTAACTGAAACTGCTAACAATAGCCGCTGAGACGTTTAGAAACTAAACCTAAACCAGGATTTGGCAGTTCTAAGAAGTAAAAAATAAAGTTTAAAAAACACACATGAGAAAAAAAGATACTTCAAAACTAAACACCAAATTCGTAAAATGGTTGTACATGAAAAGCGGCGAAGTTGACGCTTCCTCGAACACGCGTCACCGCCTGGTTTCACAGGATACGGCTACATGGTGGGTGGCTAGCCCGGGCTAACGATGCTAGCTAACATTTCAACGACGCTGCGTTACCTTGTGGATCCTTTTCAGAGCCATCCTCTTTCGGTGTTGACGTCTTTAGGGTGATTTTCTTGTCTGTGGTCCAGCTATTGAAGGCCAGCTGTAATCTGCCAGGGCGATTCCTTCCGTTGGATTGCCGACGCTGTGTCAACTCGACGGCCTTTCTTCTTCAGCTAGCGCACTTAGCCGGCTAGCTAGCGTGCTAAAACTACGTATACGCGGAGTTCAAACACCAGACGTTACACTCTGTTTTTATAAAGTGTTTCTCTTTACCAAATGACAATTATCTATATCAGAACCTCCAAGTTTGGAGTTTAATAAGTGCCTGTACCAATAAAAAAAAATCCTTGGTCGACGGAGCTTCTCTCGTTTTGGTTTCGGTCGACGCTGTTAGGTAACTAGCGGCTGTCTACATATATATGAAGCTTTATGACGGAGGAGGCGGTGCTGCTGATGGCTGCGCAATGACGACGCGGATGTGATGGCAGAATTGGTTACAAGCCTATAACTTGTCAAACCAGTTCTGACATCTAATCTTTTCTCGTGGCAAAAAAAAACAAACATAAGCCAAACGAACTGCACACAGTCCGAATGTGTCTTTAATGTGTGTTTTAAAACCCATTATTAGTATAAATATGGGGTTACATCACTACCAGTAATAAAAACGTATGAATTATTATCTAAATTTGAATGATATAAGTAAAGGATCTGTTTTCTCCTTGTTAACTAAAAGATACATGTGACATCAGATCTTAATCTGTGATAACACAAATGTAGAATTTATAAGTTAGAAAGTTATAAAATTGCTACAATACTATATTTCATATACTTAACAATAGTATAGTCAAGTGTACTTGACTATACTATTGTTTACTTTATTGTTTACTAAAGTATACTTTATGAAACTTAAAAATGTTAGTTAATTTAGGTCGAAAAGTATTACTTTAGTAATACTTCAAGTATGCTAAAAGTATATTGTTAGATATACTTTCTTAACTTATACTTAAGTATTCTTAATAGAATTTTCTTCAAGTATACTACTTTTTGCTAAGGGTGAGATAGAACAGTTTACAAGTAAGCAAAGCAAATTTGAGTTCAAATCACAATGACGTATATACTAATGACACATTTATGAACAGGAATTTCAAATTTACAGGTACAAATGACAAATTTATTTCCCTTGATATGATAGACAAAACTCACTATTCTTTCTAATTTGTATTAAAGGTAATAAAACACTGTTCATTTTTGGTCTACCTTTACAGCTTGTTACATAAGGCCCCTTTGAACTAAATAACAAAATTAGTCATATTTTGGTGTCATTCACCTTCATTTATGAAGTGAGGGATAAAGTGGTAGAGATGTGAAAGTGGGATCTCATGCCTTCTTGTACAACTGTACAATCTACAAAGATATGGCCACCCACCTAAAAATGACAGCACTGGGAAGAAAAAGATAACAGAGGAGTAGCCAAGTGGCCTGTGGTAACTGGAGGAGATAATGAAAACTTTTTTGAAATCTTTCCCCACTATGAAACATGGTGGCGAGTGACAGAGTCACTTTGTGGGGATGCAGTTCAGTTCATCATCATCAGAAACAAGAAGGCAGGTTAGACTTGAGTTGGAAACGTTGAGGGAGCTGAATACAGGGCAATATGGGAAGAAAAAAAAAATCTGGTAGATGATGTAGCTGAAGTTTTCCTTTTTTTTGACTGGACACAAGACAGCACCATTTGCAGCTTTAGCAGCAGTGAGAAGTTTCCACACAAATATAAATGCACACCACCTCACAGGTTTTTATTTGCAAAAAATAATAATAAAAAAAAAATCTAGAAATCATGTCACGTTGTCCTTTCAATCACTAAGATGCCCTTACTTTCAAATGTTCTACACCATAAAACCCCATGAAATAGAAGTAAGCTAAAGGGTACAGGCTAATTCCTGTGATTCTTCTTTATCGGCTGCTGAAATAAAGACATGAAATAAATACATTTGTTGCAGGAGTTTATGACTTTTGCTTCTTTTGCATTAAAATACAATTCCAAGAATTGTTTTAAAATTGGAGATGAACTTGCGGTAAATATTCAAAAAGTCAGATCAAGTAAGTCTCTAAAGTAACTCCTTCATGTTCAGTTTGATGCTAACATTACATCCAGAAAAGAACCAAAATATTACATTATCTTAGATTATGGCTATGATAGCAATATTTAAACAAAATCTGCTCTTTATCATGCTACAAAAGAAGGTAAATTAAAACTGATAAAAGCAAAATAAATAGTAAAGAAAAAACACTGATTCAGGATGATAGTTTTTTTTAAGGTTGGTGATAGTTTTTACTCTGTGTACAGAAATAGGTCCAATACTCAGAGGTGTTGCTTTTCTTTATGTGGACAACATTCAATATAATGCCTGATGGGACATACGATTCTTTTTATACACTGGTTCACAAAAAGAAGGCAGATCGCGCCCTCTTTGGATTTGAAATCCTTCAAGGCACAGATGGAGGACGCTCGGCCGCTGCTGTAGAGGAATCGGCGGTACCTGAGGACGAGGCCTGGGGGACCTGTGGGACAGGTTCACCCTTACTGAGCAAATCTAAATGTGGGCAGAGACGATGATGGCTGTTCACGTGGTCAGCAGAGTCTGATGTTTGCTTACATGATTCATGAGATGTTTGGGGACCACTGCATACAAGCTTTCGATCCTTGAATGGATGAAGGCTGTACCCTGATTCAGAAGTCCTATGGTGATTAGGATGGGGGAGTTCTGCTAAATCAGACACTGATTGGTTCTCATTCTGAGATAAATCTGCCCCGTTCACCTCAACCTGGCTGTGACATTGAGAAGTTCTGTCCAGTTTATTACAGGAGCCAGAGGGATCAACTGGGAGGACACATTTGGATCTGAAAGAGAGGTCTTGGACGGCTTCACCGTCAGGATCAGATCCCTGATCTTGCAGGGCAGGATCAGGATTTCCCTCGATGCTCTGCGCTTCGTTCGCTGCTCCACCCTCGAGATTCTGTTCTGCTTCCTGTGCGTCCCTCTGCGGCGGAGCTGCTCGATCGCCGTCGCTTGGAATCTGACCTGGGGGTGTCGGTCGGACCGTTTGGTGGCACATGGGGCACGTTTCCTGCACGTACAGCCACTTGCGGAGACAGTTGCCATGGAAGAAATGTCCACAGTATGTGATGACAGCTGAGCTCATTTCCTGGAGAGAAACACAAATCTGGTTTAACAACAATCGTTAAGAGCCAGCTGGTTGTTGGCCACAGTAACCAGTGCTTTACAGAAATATAATTTATACACAAATGATTTATCTGTATCAATATTTTTGTAAGCATACAAACAAACAAACAAAAAACTGAAAGCAAGAACTAGAGGAGGTAGAGTCAAGCTGGAAAAACAGGAACAACACGTCTAAAAGTCCACACTGTGTCAAGTATTTTGTTTAAATGCTCGGCTGTGGTTTGTTGACAGAACGGACATGAAGCCAGAGAGGACAGCTTGACATCCAGGCTTCTGGGCTTCTTGTTCTACACAGTGGCTACTTCTGGAGGCAGAATCTGTGGAAAAATTTCAGTTCTTTGTTCACAGGGGATTTTTTTTGCAATCCGACTAGTGGAGCAGCTTGAAGGAGGATCAAACGGTGCAAAAAACTGCGATAAAGTGGAAACATAAAAAAAGATGAATCTGATAAAAGGATTTTTCATAGGCTTTAATCAGAAGTGAACAAAGAAACTGACTTGTTACTGATTTGGTTAGGAGTCGATCAGAGAGGATAATTCATTTTTTTTTAAATAAAATGTGTTTCTATGTGGTAAGAGAACATTGATTCATTGCTGTACCTTACTTTTAATATTCCAATTATCATGTGTGTGTTTTTTAAAGAACTTGTGGTGTTATAGACTGTTATATCAGCCTGCTGATATTTCGGGTCAATATTAGATTTTTTTTTCTTTCTAGTATCGACATCGACCGATACGTTCATGCATTCACCAAATCATTGGTGCATTCAGCAGCCATGCCTCCCTTTATTTTTAGCTCCTTAATGTTCCTTTTTGGTTTATATTAAGAGTTGTGTAACATTAGTTATCATTGTGTCACTTTGGAGGAAGTAGAAAAAAAAAATAGCTTCAACCCCCCCAACAAAATAAAATAAAATAAATTAAAATAAATAAAAATTCAGCAGCACATGTCGGCCTTAAATAAGAAAAAAAGGAAGTTGATCTCTTGGATATCTTATTCTGGGCGGAGTTTATATCTTTTCTTCAGGGGCAGTTTTAACAGGAATCCCATGTCAGGTGAGGATTGTTTGAAACAACAATATCCCCCGAGGTAGAAGTTTATGGAAAAGCAAACAAATCTTGAGTAGTGACCAAAACTAAAACAGCTGGTGAGACAGCCTCCACCATCTATCTTTTTTCCATATCTTTAGAAAATCACACCAAACATTACTGCACCACAATGCATCAGTGAATATTGCAGATTTATGATCTTAAATCAAGAAGTTGTGTATTTTTGAACCACCCCTTTCATCCAATGGCCTGTTTTAGAATCCATGTACCATTACTTTAAACAATAATCTGTTTTCCATGACCAAATTAGTTAACAATTATATCAATAATCATAATGGATCTAATTGTTTCAGCCTACAGGTAGATCATTAATTGGTGGAATTGCACCTTCCTTCCCTCCATTAAAGACATTTAATTCCAGCGCTGTGTGTCACAAGCCCATAACTGACCCCTTACACCTCCACCAGGGACCGTTCTCCCTGCTGTCCTCTGGGAAGAGGCTTTGAAGCATCCGATGCGTGTCCAACAGATTCCTTAACAGTTTCTTCCCCACTGCCATTAGACTGCTGAATGTTTTGTAAAATGGGTAATTCTATTCTATTATATTATATTCATTATATTTTATTATAAAAAAAATGAAATTTTAGAACTGTAAATATAAAGCCATATGTTTATATTATTGTTTTTATGTATCTTTTACTGTTTTCAAAGCTGCAATTAAATATTCTTAACAAAATTTCTGTCTAAATCCAAGTCTTTTGATGGAATATGGACGGGAATGATGATGATAGCACGACTGGGTAATGTTCCACAATGATGCAAATATAGGAGGAGGAATGAAACAGCGCTCTGTGGAAGGCACTCTTTTGGGCTTTTCTGGTTTAAATAACGAGCAAACAGAAAAAAGATTTTAAAAAATGCCAGCCACTCTCACACTGTGGGCAGAGTCTACGAGCAGGTTTTAGGATCAATACCAGCAAACACGTTTTAAAGGTACATAGTCAGCTTATTTGACCATTTTTGTTTTTATACACCAGTAACTCACTCCGGTTACACACGTTTTTCTGAAAGATTATCACACCCTACTGGCGTATTAGTTGTTATTTTGGAGTTTCATGCTATGTTTTTGATCATTCAGTAAGTAAATAAAGCCCTTTGTGTATATTCACGATAACGACGGAAGTACAACATTGCACATGTGTACAGGAGGTAAACAATGAGTTTAAAGAAAAGTTTAAGTTGCAGTGTGAAAACAAGTGCAAAGAAACGGACTGAAACATTGCTAAAGAAGAAGCTAAGGCTGCTGAGGCTTTCAGATGTGGCCAAAGATTTTATAGTCACGAGTACCGGTAAACATCTTTGTTAATGCTGTGATAATAGTAACAGCACTGCTAGCCTCTACAGTCTAAAGTAAAAATTATAAATACAGATTGGTTGGTTCTTACCTTGATGCTGTGTCCCTGTTTGCTTTTGTTATGAACGGTAATTTTCATTTTCATTCATCTTTTGATATAAGCTCCTAAAGTTCAAGTAGATTGGCTTATTTAATTAACATCAGGCAGAGCTACCGCTTTACCATGAGGCATTGCAGGACGCTCAGCTCCTGAGATAGATCAATCATGTTAGATCATGTCTTTGGTAAAATTAGCTTTTTTTTTGTTCAAACAAGGAAATAGAAATTTTGTTTCTAGCTTTGCTTATTTTGATGATGTCTTCATTGAAAATCATTAGATCAGCTGTTTCAGTCTGAAGAAAATATGTCTGCTGGGCAATACGACTACAGTTATCTCAGTGTTTTTTAGCTGCACGGTGTTATATGATATTTATCTAGATACGGTTTTCTTTTTATAAAGTAATGATAAAAAAGGCGTATTTAGATAAAAATTTTGTCCCAAATGTTCTACATCTGACTTTTCAATGTAATGGTACATATATGTCTGTTAAAAAGAAAAAGAAAATCATTTGTTCATGAGTAAATAAGGTTTTAGTCAGATTTCCAGGTGATGCCTCCTTTAAAAAAAAAAAAAAAAAGTCTGTTTGCATCTAAAATGATGTTGAGCTATTTGGAACATCCAGCTAAAAGCACCCAACCTTAAATTGACCGCAGCGATCAGCCTGCGAAATGAGTAACCCACCTGGAAGCAGATGGAGCAAACGTCATTGTGTTGGTCCAGCTGCTCCGCTGTGGCTCTGGGAAGAGAGTTGATCTTTTTAGCTGCTTCCCGTCGGAGCAGGAAGCTCTTCCAGCCAGACTGAGCTCGGAGCCAAACATTGAAATACGAGTGGATGATGATGACAGAGGCGCCCATCCAGCTCCACTCCCCGAACAGAGACTCCCAGGTGCCGTAGGCCACCACGCAGAGCGCCACCAGGAACTCCAGCACCCTGCTGATGGCGTTCACCCAGTAGATCACTTCGTCCAGGCTCTCGATTGGGTCGCTGCGAAACAGCTCCACCATGAAGAGGAAGTAGATCAGCATTGTGCCTGTGACCTAAACAGGAATCATCAACATCATCATTGTTGCTGTTTATGGAAACTCATAATACAGGAAGTCAAGGACCTTCTTAGCAGATGCCCACCCTAAACAAACCTGAGTTATGAGATATGAGTTAATAGTGTGACAATATCAATGGAACTTTAAACAAAAACTTTAAAATGAGGAACCCCCAGGGCCTCTAAAGAACTCAGCAGTCGAACCAACCAGGAGACGATATACATAAGGTTTCTGAGGCAAAAACATTTTGCCATGTTTTTTTTTCTACTGTTGATGAATTCTCTGTCAGTACAGCTATCTAGGAGTTCCTATGGCTTCAGTTTATGATCAATAGCTGCTCCATGGGTGGACAGTGCTCCTAGAACTGGTCCTATCCCCTCTTATGGCCCCTGTACTGAAACATAATATAAAAAAAAAAATACAAATGGTGATATGAGCTGACCAGTGTTTAGTGAAGGAGGCAGTGGAGACAAGCTTTTTAAATCAAAATTCGAAGACAGAGAAAAACGATGAACTGGTATTGCTTATTTTTAGGTTGTTTTAAGGTGACTTTTAAAAATGCTGTTTTAATTTAGCCCTAGAAGGACTGTTTGGTGATCCTTCCTCCAAAATGACCAGCAGTCTCCTTCTCTCCCCACTCCGTCTGCCTGGCAGGCTCTTCTGACCCCCTCTTTCTTCCTCTTCTGCAGGTAGCCTCTAAATCAGGCATCCCCAAAGTCTGTCCTAGAGGGCCGCTGTCCTGCAGGTTTTAGAGGTTGCCTTGCTCCACCACAGCTAATTTTAATTGAAAGCTCATTAACAGGCTTTTGCTCAACTGCAATCATCATAATCAGCTGTGCTAAAGCAGGGAAACCTCTAAAACCTGCAGGACAACGGCCCTCGAGGACCAACTTTGGGCCTTATCTCCCTGCTCTGGTGCGCTGTTTGCCCAGCGGGCTCCTCCCACCTACCGCTGTGGTTCCTTAGCTCCACAGGGCTACATGGCTGGCCCCCTCATCCTATTTATGGTGCTCCCTCTCTGTGTTCTCACACTGATTCCCTGCTGATCTTTCTAAGAATGCAGTCTCCTCTTCCCTCTGTTAACAGGTAATTTGTGTCCCTGTCTTGGGCACTCTGACGGAAACAAACATGGACCAAACACTGGAAAAGGACGCGTGTATGCTCAGAAACAACGACCAGCATTTAAAATCTGTGGTTTTCTATAATGACCTGCCGGTCATGGTAGATCATGTAAAAGTCATTTGATGACTGAGCACTGCTGACAAACTGGTGCAAGTTTAATTGAGGGTCCATGGGGATGAACACACTCGACATGATTTTCCTGAAGAGGGGTAGTGTAGGTAAGGTCTATTTTAGTCAGATTTCACAGCAACACAGCAGTAATTTTATGGGTCTGACACAAAGAGAGACCCGGTTACAAAGTAAAACACATCTGGTTTGGTTTAAGTTTCAAAATAAAATCTGTCAATCACAAGAGAAAAGAATCAGGTTTTCCCTGTTCAGGGCTAGAATAATTAGATCTGTTATTTCAATCACACAGAGCGCAGGAAGGGCAGACTGGGACGTACAAAAATCAAAACATTTCAACAAACAGAATACTTCCCTAGAAATAAGCTGAAATGCTAATCGTCTCTGGACCTCTAAATATAAAAACATGAGGCTTGTCATGAAGTGAGACTTTGCTTTGTAGCGCTGGATGTTTTACCTTTGAGGAAAACTGGAAGAGAGGTGAAAAAATAACAAAAAAAATGCACAGATGGGGATATGCATAGCAAAAAACTCTCTGTACGCACTGCAGTCATTGTGACATGGAAAAAAAAAATGTTGCTTCAAAGATTAAATAGTCATAACCAGCTTTACCTGGGCTTTAAGGTATATAGGACGATCTTTTATTTCTGGGTGGATCATCTAAATACGTGGTTCTCCTAACTGTCAATCATTCTGGTGATACGTTTACGTAAGGCTTTAAGAGAAAAAGCGTCTACGAAGTGTATGAGAAATAAAGAACGGCCTCAGAAGAAGCAGATATATCCTAGAATGCTTTGCGCTGGGAGTTCTCTCGCAAAGCATTATGAAATTTGCCGTCAAAGCAGCCCGCTGTCACCATAGGATGTCGCTACCTGACAGCGGTGACAAAGAACATAGATGGCACAGGCACAGTGCGATGGAGGAGGAGTTACGTGACCAAGGGAGCAAAAAGCAGTGATCATTTTTCTGAACGGTAGGTTAACTGAGTTTGCTATAAAGTCCCCGCTCTATATAGTGCTTGAGGGTTTGAGGGGTTAGAGCAGACATTTGGACACAGTAAGCTTGTATGCAACTTAGCAAGTTACTTACTTAGAAAGTAGCAAGCAACTTATTAAACAGAGCCTGCACAAGGAGAAATGGGTTCGTGAATGCTCTCGCACAAGCACAATTTTTTTTTTTATGTGGAGAGTGCGGGTCTTTCAAAGAATATCAATGAATGACTTTAATATAATTCTTATTTCAAATGCAACTAGAAATAATACAACGGAAAAAAATTACCCAACATTAATCTATGATATGCTGAAGCATGATGTTATAACTTAAAAGGTATTGTGGAGGCTTTTCGCGATTGTTTTAAAAGACCCGCCCTCTCCACTTTAAAAAATGCGCCTTCCATGAGGCCAATGAGAAGTCATATTAAATGTTACAAAAGCAATATGGTCGGGTTCTGTCCTCCTCTAACACTCTTGGCTTAACATTCTGATTTTCATAGTATTTCACTGAGTGCCCTATAAAAGGTTAAAATGGTTAGTGCTCAGAGATTGGCTGCATTTCTATATATAAAACTTGGAAGTATATGCCTCGTGCCCAGTAGGTATTTGGAAAATGTGAAACGGCTGGTTGGAAGGTTCATAATGTTGGGCCCCTGCCAAAGAAAGCAAAAGAAACAAGGTGATAGGGGAACATTAGAGTGCAACCTACTCATGATAACCACTAATACCTAGAAAGACATGGACTTTGCCTCCAGGCCAGCTTTACCTTTGTAAGGATCACAGAAATGTGATTTACCTGACAGAGGATACACTTATAGGAACATTTCTGAACGGTATGAAGCAACATTAAATAGAAGTTATAGGGTTAGGGTTACAGGACACAAAAAGATAAGAAAATATCTACTTTTCCCCTCTATATCAAAAAAGAAAAAGTTGTGTTGCAGTTTAAATAATCACAATTATTTAGAGCAATGTTGCTTAATTAATTTTGTTCAATATGGCAGAAAATACAGCATCCTGACCTGAAGGGAGGTTAGCATGCAGCTGGACACCAGTATAAGAAGCCAGAAGTCCATGTGGAAGAACTGGGAGATTTTATAAGCCATAAACACGGGGAAAATCAGCAGAAGCAGACACATGCTGAGGCCACGAAAGTGTTTCCACAAACTCCTAAAAGTAAAGAACAAACAGAGAGAAAAAACCTGAGGCTGTAAAAAACATTTAGCTCTGACTGGTTTGAGTTTTGACTAAAGGAAACAGATGGGCTGTGCTGCTGGTACCTGTTGCGTGACGCGCCCAGGGCTAGAATAATTGGATCTGTTATTTCAATCATCGACTGCAAGGTTGATGTCAACACAATGAAGAGGATGATGCTAAGGAGGAAGGTGCGCTGCAGCGCCTGCATGTCTAACAGGCCTGTCTGAAGGGCCAGCAGGAGAAGAGTGACTCCCTCTGTTACACCTCTGAGAAAAAAAAAACACAAGGAGAAGTTAAAGAAACGTGAACTAAAGGTTAAAAAAACTTTCTCATAAAAAAAAAAAAAAAGCAACCTGAAATGAGGAAAAGAAAATTTAACAAAAAAAGGTTAAATATACTGGCCTGCCTCTCTGTTAGAAAGCTCATAGAAACCCTTTGCTTCTATCTGCTTCAGTTAAAAGTTTATTTAACTTTTTGGTGAATAAGAAATGGGTCAGTTATTCTCATACCTAATGAGTATTGTTCACCATTTTGAAAATATCACTTGATCAAGCATTTTCCATCATTGCACAACAATAAATAAGTAATAAAAGTATGTTTGAATAAGGTTGATAGTGTATCTGGTTAATATCTGTATTGTAAATGGAAAAGTTGTATCGTGTCCCCCCTAGTTTGTTATATTTTCACAGTTTTTTGTGAAACATTTGTTATCAAGCTATTTTACAGCTTATTTTAAATCTTAGGTTTTAAAAAAATGTGATTAATTAGATTTAAAAAATAAAAAAAGTAAAATCTGAGATTAGATTTTTAAGCCATATTGCCCTGTTCTACCATTAGCATCTATTTAGCATTGCCGGTTACTGCGGACCTGTCTGTTCTAAAGTAAACAGTACCTTCCCTACTGATCAGTTTCTGCAGGATAAAAAACCAAGCCAAAATGCCACTACAAGCAAAACTTCTCTTTCACAGGGTTTCTGATTGTTTTTTCTTCATTTATTTAATTATTTTTTATCTTAAAGCTATTAAACTGGAATAAATAAGTAGCAGAGAACAAGTTGGAAATGGCCAGGAGACTTAACCAAAGCGCTTTACACTACATTCAGTCATTCAGCCGGTCATGGACACACTAACGGCACGGGCCACATATGTTGCACTGTTTGAACACAGAGGGAAATATATCAGAATCTAACAGCGGTCAGCATAAGTAGATGCATCTGAAATGAGCCATCACAGAAGACCAACTCCAATAGCTTAAACTATTTTTTTTTTATAATTAGCATACTGAGCTGATAACTTGGAGTGGATTTTAAAGATGGGACAAAAAGTTAGTTATTTAGAGACATGCATCTTTAATTTCTTTCACAGTGAGGACTGGAGAGTCATAGTTAATAAACATTTTTATCAGATCTTTTAGCCTAATCTTAGAATGCGCCTTAGCAACCCAATGCTTTGGCTGCAGCGACAAAACCAGTGACATCACACCGGGTGATCAGTTCTCATCTGACAGGAGCTAAAGGTATCGTGTTCTGGTTTAATTGACGCATTTTTGGTGTTATCAATAATAATAATAGCAATCTGATGCGCTGATGGCAGTGGGCTCTTTGAGTGATGTAAAAAAAAAAAGCCTAAACATTTTCCTCATAGGCACCAACATATGGGGCAGCAATTTGCAGGGCTTTTTTCGTTCACTGGGTTTTGTTTGCCATCTGTTAAAATATGCTCTTTTGATGAAGATTCATAAGTATATTTGTCGCTATCCCTATCCATTTCAGTTTTTTATATCCGCCATGTTTGCCTGCCAATCTAAATGAGTGATGTCACTGGCTTTGGTATGGATAGAAAAACTGACATATTTACATCATACTTATATCCTGCTTTGTAGTCCGATCATTGCTTTCATGCAAAGTCACTAAACTCACCAAAAACAGAGGAGAAATTCACTAGATTCATCTGTGGCCCATTTTTAAAAAAAGAAGTTGCTAGAGGTGTCTGAAAAGTCCCTAAATAAAGCAACAAAACCATTAAGTTGGACACACAGGTCTGTTTCTACGTTTCCTTCACTACTGAGAGACGTCATTAATGATGGGAGAGAACTTTTAATTGACGTTTCATCCCATCTTTAATATTCAAGCTGCTGAGGAGGGAGATGGGTCAACACTTCTTTGGTTGAAGAAAACTGGCAAATCTTTTTAGGCCGCTGCTGTGTTTTAAATATTACCAATTTAGTGTAGTTGCAAATTAATCCTCTTGCAAGGTCCAGTCCAAATGCAGTTTTTATATCAAATTGTGTTATTTCTTATGAATTAAAAGCATAGAACAGTGAAGCAAAAGCAAGCTGCTGACAGCATCTCACCTGTGCATGACGTTCTCATTCTGAACGGCTGCATAACCTCCCAGGTAAAATTTGCACAGGTTGAGAAGTCCGAGGGCCAGATAGGACACCACGAAGGTGAGACCCAGAAGAGAGTATGGTGTGGAACAGCATTCCGACACGCTGCAGGGTTGGTTTTCGGCAAACGCAGAAAAAAAAAATAACTGTAATGGCAATGAACGCATAAGAGAACTCAGGCAGATCAAAGTTACCTAGTGAGCAAGAAGAACAGGATTCCCTGATAAGATGAGGAGGCGCTGGCTGACGTGGCATCTGAGTACAGCTGGACGGCAAACAGAACAAACCAGAAGACGATGAAGAGAGCTGGAACAGCAAACTGATTCCACAGAGAGATTCCTAAAGCCAGCAGTCTGTAGAGCTCAATCACCTATGGGACAGGAGACCTGATGTGATGAGGGGTGTAAAAAAGTTTGAAAAGCTGAAAAGCTGTTGGCTGAATTTAATAAACACAACAATCATTAAGAGTCTGTGTCATTTTTATAAGCATTTTATTGGGAAAACACAATCCTGAGTAAGTTCTAATGGGTAAAATTTCATGGGAAAGCACAAAGTAGCCCATTCTGATGATGACTTTCTGTTGGTCTCAATAATTTCCCCAAAAATACATTAAACCTTCAAGTTATAACATGACCGACTCTACGAACGTTAAACAAGCCTAAATCTTTTTTTTTCTCTTCCATGCTGCTGTGAACCTACAGACATTGAGATGATAACGGTTCACACCACAGGTTCAGGGTGTTATTACCTCCAGCTGAAGCAGCTCTGAATAGGCGGCCCTTGCGAGGCGATATGGCACAAAAAGGTTGCAGAGGAGGAACAGGACGATCCCTGCAGCGCTCAGACCCATGGATAAAGTGTTGACCGTCAGCAGGGTGGAGTTAGGGACACTGCAGAGTTTGGCCAGCAGGGGGAGCATGTGAGCAGAGAATAACCACACCTTTCTGGTTTTCATCAGGAAGGCACAAAGCGTGCTGAGAATGATCTGACCTGCAACAGCAGAAGACAGAAAGATTAAATTATCTTTTATTTTGATTTAAACTTAATATCACTAACACAGAGTTTCTTTCAAAACCCATAATGAAAGATTTTCTATATTTATTTTGCAAAAAAAAGAGGGATAGTTTGACAAAAAAAGAAATAAGAAGTTTCAGAAGCATCAAAATCTGACAAGAGACTGAAAGAGGAAGTTTGTTTTCTGAAATTTCACAATCATGAAGTTTTCTCCGCCCTCCTTTCAATTTGCTATTAAACAGGCAAATCTTATTAACACTTCAACAAACTACAATGAAATCTCATTCAAACATTTTTATTTCATTCAAATGCATTTAAAAATGTTTAAAATTACAATGTTTATTTTAAACTAATAAATATTTTAAAAATAAATATTTGTTTTTATTAATTACTCAGCAAATTGAAAGCTCTAAAACAAAATAAATTGTTAAGACAATGAGACAAGAAGAACATAACAAATAAAAAATAAACTTGAACATAAGGAAAATTAATTGTTGATCCTTTTATTGAAAACACTGACATTATGATTTAGCCATTTAAATGCGGAACAGCAACTAACTACTCCTATTGATGTCATTTCAAAGACTTCTGTTGTGGATTGAAAAGAAGATTCTTTTTAAATACTTTAAATTTTTTTTTTTAGCACTTCTCCCTTAAGATCTTTGTGTAGTATCTGCTGCTGTTTTATATCATAGCAGGAGAGTTTTGTGAGGATTTATACCATTTATTCTGGCCTATGCCTCTCCTCATGCTGTAAAAATTCACTGCATCGCCTCAAGCTTTGCTTCAAGCAGAAGGATATTAAATAAAATGCCTGAGTTCCGGACCCATAAAAACTACCAGCTTTCAGTGATTTTGCTTTATATAATATATTTAGTAGCTTAAATGGTTCCTGTTTGTTATATCTTATAAATAAGTGAAAGAATATATCAAAAAACTGTTTTATTTATCTAGTCAGTTTAAATGCTAACCTGGCATAAGCTAGATTGATACCATATGGAATTCAAATTGAACTACAAACTTAAAAGCCTCCTGTAGAAAGGGAGGGAAATTCAGTGTAATTATTAGAGCCGATTGGGTACCTGCCTCACATGTCGAGCTTTGAGCCAATCACAGCAGCAATAGCAGCTTGTTTTGTTTCATAACTAGCAGAGTTAAATGAAGAATCAAAGTCTTACAAAATCTGGGAGAGTGCAAGCACCTACAGGATTCACTAAGGCAAAAAACACATCCTTTTGCTCGTTTTTCAAAAAGCAACAGTGGGTATATTCAGCTAAAACTAGTGCAGCCATTTTTGTTTTAGTTTAGACATCATACACATCACTGAATTTCATTGGTTCAAAACATTTCTGTATCGTAGCTGATATATCTGCTGCTCCTGGCAAGAATTAGTTTTGGGAATTTACAAATTAACAATTTGCAACAATTATCTTTCTTGTAAGATAATCTAAATTCAAATTGCACAAAAAATAAACTATTTTATATACTACCATTTTTTAACTCTGGATTTTGTAAAAAAAAAAAAAAAAAAATTACAAAGTTAGCCTTTCTCGTTATAGAAAAATCCTCTTGATAGGAAAGAAAACTAGTTTTTAACAAAATAACTGCTTGTTGGTTAATTGTCAGTGGATCGATAAAAATCAGTTAACTTTAGATTATTTCATTAATTAATAACATCCCTAAAGAGAAACCTTCAGTCTTGGTAAAACTATACTCATGCTGAGGAACAGAGTAGGGAACTTCATGGTTTGTTTTTATGCTGATGCCATAGGCAAACAAAGCAATGTTTTAATCATTTAGGAAACAAGATTTTTTTTTTCTTTTTTACAAAACACGCTGTGTACATAGTCTTTTTCTCTTTCAGAAAGCATCTTTAATTTCCAATCAGAAAACAACTACCTGGTTCAATGAAAATAACTTTAGATCTTAATCCTAAAGGAGCACAAATAACTGTCGCTGAAGCTTCTGGAAACAAATTGAGAAAATAACCGATTCACAACACAAACAAAACAACGTATTTAGAATCTCCATTTCACGCCTTCGGTCATTTGAGACTGGATGAAATCTGATCTTCATAAAGCTAATGGTTGTGCATCTGGAACTAATCTGGCTGACATACTCACTGGTCATGGCAGAGACAAATCTATTGAAGGCCAGGGAGTTAAGATAGACCGCTCCTTCATATCCAACCTGCACTTCCTCACGAACATAATCCCTTAAAAAGAAAACAGTGAGGTTTTCAATCACATGTACAAAATGTTGTGATCCAAAAATAATAGGATTAAATAAAAGCATTTTCCTCTGATATTATCATTAAGTTTTAGATGGAAAATTTCCCAAACAAGCTATGCTCCTTTTTAGGTTCTTGAATTGACGGTGCATTGCCATCACATACTGTATATTTGCTCAATTATTCCAATCATAATTAGAGCTTAAAATAAATCTAAATACCAGAAAATGTTAAAATTTACTTTTTTTTGAAAAACCATCCCTGCTGGCTTCTTGTCTGTCTTTCTGTGAAGCTGCTCATTAGTAAATTAAGCTAAGTGGTAGCTACAGCGCTCTGTGCTGCCCTCTGTAATGAGGGAAATGTAGACAGTCCAGTGCTGCCAACTTGGTGAATTTTTTTGCTTTATTCGTGGACTTTTCAGAGCTCTCAGACAACTTCTTTAAAAAGAAGTGATCACAGACAATCTAGTGACTTTTCCCTGTGTTTTTGGTGAGTTTAGTGGCTTTGCAATAATGCGGCAATCGTTCCACAATTACGCTCTGAAGTCAGCAGCGAGAGCTAGGAAGAGTCTCTCCCTATTTCTCTAAGCGCTGACTAAGAGCAAAGAGAGCAGATGCAAATGAATAACATATCAACAAAGCTGCCAATGATTCCACTCTGGATTACAAAGCAGGAAATAAATACTAGTCTAAATTTAGTTTTTTTTTTTTTTTCTGAAATTGTCACACTAAAATAATGACCTGATTACGATAAGAATTTGTTTATAAAGTAACACTAACGTTTGTTGCATTTCAGCAATATTATAAAGACAGTGTAGTTACTTAAAAAGATTCCTAGAGAAACTCAATTATGGTCTAAAGACATCCAGTTATATCTTAGTCAAAATATGACCTTCTTCACCCTAGGATAAAAACTGTCTGACAATTCTAAGCTCTTTTATAATAATCAGCTTAATTTCAGATTTTTATTTTTATTGGTATTTTTGAAAGATAAGAAAAAAAAAAAACTCACTTGGAAACCTGATGCCCCATGTACAGAAGGAGGGCGACGAGGACATTAAGGTAGAGCGTAACAATGTGTCTCAGTGGCAGGATTAATACGACCAGGTTGATCAGGTGAGCTGAGGAACAAAGCAGAACAGCATTAAAAAGGTAAAGTCTTTTAGATTCACCGAAATCATAAAGAGTAAAGAGGAGGAAGGTCAAGATGCTGTCTTTAGATTAAGCAACAAGAAATATGAGTCCCACTTTAGAGAATTTTATGAGGATTTTAGGTAATACACCAATATTTACCTGAATGTAGAGTAGAGGAAAAATATATGGCTTTTTATTTTATTTTCACAATTCAAATGCTATAAATCAGTTGTAATCATTCCCTGTTGTTGTTAAACCTCTAAATAAAATCAAAGGTAACCAACTGCTTAGACCAGGGGTCACCAATTAAAAATCAGCAGAGTCCGAATAAAGAAAATCATCAACCAGTAAAGGTCCAGAGACATTTTTAATCATAATCTGTTACTTTAAACAGCATTTAACACTGACATAAAATGAGGCGTTTATGCATTCATGCATTCACTGACTTTTTAAATAAAAAAATATTTAAAAAAAAGATAATTTTTCCATTTTAAAATCTAAAGTGCTTATTTAAGTAGAGAACAACAATCATTCAGTTCAATATCTAGACAATTTCCTGATTCACATATTTTATAAATTCACCTGCAGGCTGCTCTGCAAAGATTTAAACCTGGGTGTGATTAGCGACAAAGCCATTCTCCAACCCATATCAAGGTGCTCATTTTGAGCCTGGCTCGATGTTTATTTTTTTATAATGTTTATCGTGGAAAATCCTGCTTCACAGCAGTATGGAGCCAAACATACTCAAAATGTGCAGGGTCATCTTTGAGCACGCCATTTCAATTTTCTTTCACCAGTTCACCGCAGTTATTCCAGCAGTCCCCGCTTTCTTTCACTTTTTCTAATCGCATTCTCCTTCTTTCCCATCTCCTTCTTGCCCGGCTTGCCACAGGTTTTCCTGCTATGTCTAAAAGTAGCATCACGTGCAGCCGGGTCCCGGAGGGCTTTACCGTACAAACAGGAGAAGTGTCGCAAATGAAATTAGACACAGCGGACGGACAACATGCGGTAAATATAAATGTTTGAAATCAGGTTGGGTCCGGATTAGCCAGCAGGTGGGTCTGGGTCTGGACCGCGGCCCGCTAATCTGTGACCTCTGGCTTAGACGGTTGATTAAAGGATTTTTAAAAGACTCAGACGTTTTTAAGAGAGTATTATTAGTGGATACATAGCTTCAGGAGTTCTGAGGAATGCAGCAGTCAGGTCAGGGAGAAAACTCTGGAGAAGTTTGAAGCAGAGATATATTATAAGACTTCCTAATCTTATAAGGGTTTAATTAATCATAAAACCACAAAGCTTCCAATAGATGGCCGTCCGCCAGCAGCCATGATAACTTTGGGGAAGCTGCATAGAATGACAGTAACAGGCCCCACTAATCTGGCCTTTTCATAATAAAACACCCTTGCTTAAAGTTACAATCATTTTTATTTTCTCACAGTCTGACATATTAGTGTAAAACATTTTCTGTATAAGGTGAGAAATTCTACAATCAATAAAACAGTCTTTAAAGTTGTGCAATTTAGCTGTATTTTTCCACAAACTTTCCACAACACCCCGCTGTAATTTTCCTCCAGACAGAACTGCTGTAAATATATGAAGTTTATAGAGCGACAAAGTCACACATAAACTTTCTTGTCCTTAAGCTACTTTAACACTTATTCTGTGCTTAGGGCAATAAATTTGGAAGATCTGTTTTTGCTTAACCTTTAGTTTTCTAGTCTAGTCTAATGTGTTGCTCCAGATTTTTCACCGAAATGTTCCTCATTTCGGATGCCACATTTTTTCTCCCTGAAATGCAACAAACTCCCGTGCAGCAAAATCAACACATGAATAAGGGGTATGTACAAACTTTGTATACAAAAAGACTGAAAAAAGAAAGGCCTTTGATGAAGTGAGTGTTTATCTGATCTTTTCAAATTGATTTAGCTATGGTACAAATGTGGAAACTGAAACTGTGTGTGGCACAAAACTAACAATACAGAACAACCTGAGAATATAATCACATTGAAATGTGGATGCTGGGCGGAAGCTGTTAAGTAGGGAGCTATATCCAGGGCATTAAGAGGACGAAATAACTGATTCAGGCTACAACAGATTTAAGATGGAGGTTTAGGGTTATCATTCAAGAAGACAACCCTAAATATGCAGGATTAGGTAGGTAGACAGGGGTAGAAGAAAAAAAAAGGTAGATCATTGTATAGACCCTCTCTACCCTATTTCACTGAGCTTGCAATATCTGCAAAAATAAGACAAAATAAAACATTGTCCAGAGAGGGGAAGATAAAAGAGACAACAGAATTGTACATTAGATGCAGCAAATAGTGGTTAATTAAAAATATATAAATATTTCCAAGTATATTGACGTCTGAGTAAAGGATCAGTCACTCACCCAGATAGAACATGTTCCAGATGACATACTTGTATTTGAAGAGCATGTCCTCATTTTTAGCCTTGAGATTTTCAGTCAATCCCTCGATGTCACATTTATACAGCAGGTCCAGAAGCAGAATGCTGGGCACCCTGAGGGCTATGTTCGCCACTTCATCCAATCGAGCCATTTTGGCTGTAACCAAGTTTTTGGCCACACTGGAGCCCGTTTGTCACATACTTGTCTGGATCAGGTTTAGGTTCTCATCGTTTCAAAACTCTTTTCCTCTAAAACAACAAACAAAACAAAACATAATTTAAGCTAGGAGAGGAAGGAAAGACTCAATATGTGCAGATTGGTACACTAATTCTAAAGTTATACTAAAAGCTTTATTTGTTTAAAGTGTTGGAGCTCCTGGGTTGGTGCTAAAGCGGATGGATGTGGTGAAGTAGCTAAAAGTAGCGGTTAGTTTACTTACTTCTCGCACTGGCAGACTTCCCACACGAACAGCCATTTGCTAACCGAAGCAAACTCCAAGCGGTCAGCTTTCACAGCAACCATACTTTCACAGCCCTGCACGGCTGCTTATTCTCTAACTTGGTCTTCTAAAGCACTTTAGTCACAGCTGTCAGAGAAACCAATACAATTACGCTGCAAAAAAGCAGGCGACGTGAAGATGAGTGGAGTGGCTTCATATGCAGTGTGTTATGATTCAGTGCGCATGCGCGGCCGCTGTCAGCAGTACACGTCACTTTGAAAAAGAGCCAAACGGGTATTTTACATTTCAAAATAAAAGCTCCGGCCTCATAACAATTTCCGCTTCAAGAAGAGAGAAACAGCTTTGTTTTATACTATACTGCAAATACTGCAAGCTGTCTTTTTTAGAAGAGCCAAGGGGTGACGTGTCTACCGAAAAGGATTAGGGCCACCGAAAAAAAAAAAAAGTTAGTTATTTTTTATTATTTGGGAAAAAAGTCAGAGCTCTGAAATTAAAGTCATAATTCTGAGATTAGAGTCATAATTCTGAGAAAAAAGTAATAATTCTTAGAAAATAAGTCAGAATTCTGAGAAAAAATGTCAGAATTCTGAGGAAAAAAGTCTGAATTCTGAGGAAAAAAGTCGGAATTCTGAGAAAAAGGTCGGAATTCTGAGATTAAAGTCAGAATTCTGAGAAAAAAGTGAGAATTCTGAGATTAAAGTCAGAATTCTGAGAAAAAAGTGAGAATTCTGAGATTAAAGTCAGAATTCTGAGAAAAAAGTCAGAATTTGAGATTAAAGTCAGAATTCTGAGATTAAAGTCAGGATTCTGAGACAAAAGTCAGAATTCTGAGATTAAGGTCAGAAGCCTGAGAAAAAGTCAGAATTCTGAGAAAAGAAGTTAGAATTCTGAGAAAAAAGTCAGAATTCTGAGGAAAAAAGTCGGAATTCTGAGGAAAAAAGTCGGAATTCTGAGAAAAAGGTCGAAATTCTGAGATTAAAGTCAGAATTCTGAGATTAAAGTCAGGATTCTGAGTCAAAAGTCAGAGTTCTGAGATTAAAGTCAGAATTCTGAGATTAGAGTCAGAATTCTGAGAAAAAAGTCAGAATTCTGACTTTCTTACCATATTAAGAAATCAGTTAACTTTTTTTCAATTTTTTTCAGTGGCTCTAATCCTCTTCTGTACGTCTGTTTGACTGATATTGTAAGAAATTGAATACAAGTTTAAGTAAAATAATTACCATAATGTGTATCATGGGTTGTTAAATTATTCATGCCCTTGAATTTAAAAAAAAAATCTACCTCAAACTTCAATACTTTTTTATGTTAGTGGTTGTTTTCACGACAAACACATATTGTCATATAACTACAAAGTGTTTTTAATTTTGTATGTGGTATTATTTTGTTTTTAAATATAAATCTGATAAGTATGGCATATGTCTTTAATAACGTATCACTAAATAAAATCTGCATTAACAGTAAGTTACCTTAAACAAAAGTTGAAGGCAAATTGTTGAACAAACAGAATAATGAAATCCAAAACAAATAGACACATGGTAAGGTAAAAGATCTTTTTTTGTGAAAAGTTTGAAGCAAGGTTAGATTATAGAACAATTCCCCCAACTTTTGAAATTCCATGGAGCATGTCTCAGTCAGAAAATGGAAAGAGTTTTGTGCAACTGGGAAACTACCAAGATATTGCAATACACCTTAAGTTGACGGGGCTATGGAGAGCCAGAACCAAAAACAACAGGTAAAAGCTTTGTTTTAACCCTGAAGGAGCCGCAGAGAGCAGCAGAGGTTAGGAAGGGATTTTTCTCAACAGGAAAATTATTGGTTAAAACATCCATGAATTAACATTTCGTTGAAGAGTGGTTCAAACAAAGAGCAAGGTTTAAGAAGGCTATAAAAATATTATTCATGCAGAGAGAGTCATGCAGAGAAAGGATGCAATTAGGAAAGTTTTATTGACCTGAATGAATAAGTTCTTTGGAGCTCAGACCCCGGCAAAAGACTTAATGCAGTGAATCGACATTCGCTTGTATGAAAGCCCTATGAAAATGATTATTTTCCCCCCGTGGCACAGACACTGCTGGTGCTGATAAGAGTCTTTTAGATTGAGTTTTCACTTTAGACTCATACAATTGGCAAGTTGACATAAGCCTAAAGGCTACAAGTGAACTGGTTATATTAGACCAAAATGTTACTGTTTGGATAGATTTAGTTACTTCAGATTAATGAGCCTAGTTAACGGGGAAATCTGTAAATAATAACAATAGTTGAAAAAAACATTAAAACTAAAAAAAAATAATAATAATTTAACTAGGGTTTCGATTCACCTTCCAGCAGAAAAACTGCATTAAATTTACAACTAAAGTTACAAAGCCACAACTAAGCCCAAGCATATTGATACTGTAGGTTGGAAACACCCATGCAAAGTCCAGCTGTAAAGGTAGCTGTCTGTTTTGCAAAGATGAATATGCAAAAAAAAACAAAACAAAAAAAACTTGAAAAACTTTTAAGTACCAGTATGTACACTGAATTCAAATGCAGGCCACAGTTTTAAGCTTGTATTTGTAAAGACAGAGTAATCATGTATCTTTTTTTTATTTTTTATTTGTCTTGCTCTAGCATAAAAAATCTATATTCTGCCATGAAGTTTGTGGTTTTAAGGATATAAAATTTGGAAATGTTTAATACAAGTCACTGTAGCTATTCATATTGTCTAACCTAGTGCCTCTGTGTTTTTTTAGAGACTCATCCTTAATCTGTATGAAACTTTTTCAGTTATTAATGTACTTATGACAGTTGTTATCTAACTTAATGAACAGAATGAGTTCTTAAAGTGAACAACAGAAGGGTTTTCCTAAATGAATAGCTCTAAACACTGAGTTCTAACATGTACAATGCAGATGCACTGCAGTCATACAGGGGGTGATGAGTAATACAAAGAAGTGGTGCATTTCCTGATCTGGTGCATGGTCTTATCTGTTGAAAGGAAGTGTGTCCTCTGTAAATGTCACTCATCAAACACCTGAACACCAGATGTAAAGAAAAAAACTCTTATCCTCATTTTAGCTCATTGAAAACAACAAAGGTATTAGTTCTGCAGTCTCCAGAAAAAGTACAAGGGCCAAACCTTGTTACAAGAACATTGCATTGAACTGCTGCATTATGTTAAAAGGGACTGTACTAGATATCTATATGTATCGGTAGAGTATTTTCTCTATGTACAGTAATGTATTCACAAAGAAAAGTCACATCTGATTTCCTTTTAGCCTCTTGTATGTTTTAAAAAAAAAGTAAATGATTCAGAGCTGTCTAGAACAGCAGCTGAAACTCTTTAACAGTCTGTGAGTAGAAACAAGATCTGGGTTTTAGGGTGAGTCAGAAGAAAATCATTCTTTCAGACACACAGTTATCAAGGAGAAAGACGATGCACACACAAAGCACCCTTTGGAGGCATTGAATGAATATTTGGGGGAAGTATCTCTCAAATATGAGGAGAGTAACAGAGGTGGGAAAATTAAAGATAAATGGAAAATATGCAACCAAATTTAAAAATGTTATGAAGATTTGTAATATTTTGGTATTCATTCCAAGACCAAAGACATCCTTTATATGCTAATCCAATAAATGCTTTGTTATTCAACTTGGGGATCTGCTATTTAGATAAAGGAGAAAACCAGGCTTCCTCTAGATCAGTATTCCTTAACCCTGGTCCTCAGACCCCACCGTCCTTCATGTTTTGGGTGTTTTCCCGCCTCCACACACCTGCTCTGCATGGAACATGCAACAGGCTTTTGCAACATGTGGTGGTTCCTGAGGGCGTAATACGCATATTTCAAGTGTTCTTCAATAGAGAAACATCGAACACATGAACAATTGGCCCTGAGGACCGGGGCTAATAAATAATAGCAGATAATTTTTTAGCACAATCAAAATTGCACAATTAAAAATTGTCACCCTCACAATAAAGATGTTAAAATAATAATAATTTCCTTTGTAAGAATTTAATTCAAAAATTGTGATTTGAATAAATACATAAAGCAATATTCATTACAAAAATATATTTATTTAAAAGTAGTCTTTTTCTACACTTCTTTTTAAGTACTGTTAAAGGAAAGCTCTGTGTCTGCACCTTGAAGCTTTCTCTCTCCAGTTCTTTTCCTGAAAAGAGATCACTCAGGACAAACTCTTTAAATAACACTTCATCAATTATATGTTAAAAAAAAAACCCAGGAGACATGATAACAGATTTTGATAGAAATTGTTATCTTACACAGGTAAGAGGAGTTGCTTAGAGTTACAGAAGAGTTTATACAACTCCCGTGTGTCGCATCATAACATTTTACATCATGCTGAGCTGAGGTGCGTTACCATAGGCATGTCTACCTATGTAACCGCTGTGAAACAATCAGGAAATAAACTTTTATTTAGTATTCTGTGATCTCAACAAGGCAGGTGTATGTCTTTTCTCTTTAACTAAGGTGAATATTGGAATTTCACTGAACCAAAAAAATATCAGAATCTAAATATAAACATATTATTTTATTTGAACCACACAGTACCAGCAGAAAGCTACATTAGTAGATCAGCAACCTCTGTGATCAGAAAGACAAGATGAAAAAGAAGAAAAATGAGTGAATTCTATCAACAAATCTCCCAAATGATATGTTGGAATTGAAGCTAGTTATTAGTTATTGAAGCTTTAAAGGAAAATTGGTTCACTCTAATCAATTCCTTCTCCTTCTGAAACGCATGGATGCACCTGCTCAACTACATGCTCGCCACAAGATTAGCATTTAAGATTATATAATTATCCAAGCAACTATTTTGCATTAAACCCGAAACAGTATATGTATAAGATACCATCTAGTTGGGAGCAGCGGTGTTGAAGAGGCTGAGATTTGGACCCGTGCATGAATTAGTTTATAACACTGACTGAATTATTTAATCTGCTGTTACTGCATGCTTGCCACCTTGAGAATAAGCAAACACCATATTGTTCTTTTAGTGCTTCAAATAACATTTGCACGACCATGATGCACAGTCAGGAAGAAAAGAAAGATAAACTACCCCAACAAAATATTGCAAGGTAATCAGTAAGGGTATAAATGCTGTTGCTTTATCAAGATGTTATTTAGATTTGTTTGGATGACAAAAGGATTTTTAATAACATTGCAAAGTCTCTCACAATATAGTTTTTTTATAGTTCAAATCCAAAGGTTGCAAATAATATGATGCCAAAGGATCTGCTCATCTAACACAGTTATTAACATTTATATCAATTAACAAAAACATGATTAAACTAAAGCTGCAGCCGTCGACCTAAGGAGAGATATTTATAGTAAATTAGTATTTCTAAATAATTAAACATTTTAAAATCTAGAAAAAAAATCTGTATTATGCATTTAAAATGGATTGTCAATGGCAAAACAAGTTAAAAAATATGTATATGTAAACATATAGTGCAGTGGTTCTTAAACTACTTCTCTGAGTGCCACATTAAGCCTGTGTAGGATCTTCCATAATTCAATACAATAAAATACTGCAAAATATGCCTTTTTGCTACAAAAATATTTAGCAATAGACACAGCTGAGTTTAAATGCTATTTGTTATGTTTTACTTCAATAGCTACACATATTTTATGTTTAAAATATATACATAAAATATGTATAATTGTTATCCAAAGAAATGAGGAACGTCACATGCCTGCTGACAGCAGATGAACTGAGAGGTCTTAGTAAAGAAAGAATAAATGAATTAGGTTATAATAAAAGTAAATATGATGATGTTGTATCTTTACAAATCAGACTAACACATTTAAAAACACTTTTTTTGTTAGTTTAAAAAAAACCCACATCTAGAATATAAAAATTTTAGTTTTTACTAAGAATACCTAGGGTTCCCACCAGAGGGAGCTAATGTGTTTGAGAAAGATGAACATAGTGTTAAATGATAACAATATTCTGCTCCATCTACATAAAAAAATAAAGGCATTAGTTAAATAATTTATCTATATTAATTAGCAAGGTTTTTTTTTGTTTAAGATATTTATTTATTTGTTTTACTGAAAAAAAAATCCAAGTAAAGTGAACTTACCTTTGTCAGACATATTAGGCAAAACGAAATGTTGCAATCTTATTACATAGTACATACAATTGGGAAGTATCAAGATTTAAAAAAAAAACAACAACAATTTTTGCATGAATTACTCATTTTTCCAGTGTTGTAAATTAAATTAGCAAGTACAACCAATTTGGTCTTTGTATTGTAGCCCAAAATTTACGTTATAAATCACTTGTTTTAAAAAAATTAATGACTTTCAAAGAAAAATGACATTGATTTTATTATATAAAAGAGAAGTATAAGTTTTTATGTTCTTAGTTTGTTTTGAGCACAAATATTAATTCTTGAATAAATACTTTTTGACTTAAATATTATATATACTTGCATGAATATACAAATTTTTATTATCATTTATTGTGAATTTCACTGATTCATTGTATGGATATCATTGGACCATTAATTATTTATATGATGTAGTTTATTGTTACGCCATTATTAATAACACTCTGATGGTCATTTAGCCTTTAGGTGACAAAAAACAAGCAAAGTAAAGTTGATAAAAACAGGATTTTCTGATTAGACCTTTAATGACCTACCCTAAATTATGAATCACTTGCATTATAGCAACTCACTTCTTCAAAACTGCTGTTATAATGTTTTTCAACATTTTAATAGGATTCAATATAATGGGTGAGCAGTTTTGTTGAGTATCTCCACTCAGTAGTTTCTGTATTCCTGTTTGCTTTCTCTCTGCAATCGTACTGCTCCTGAATTCAGAGCTGCAGTGGCCAAACACAGAAACATTACTGGCTACAAATCTTCATGCTCAGAAGTTTAAACTTTGAAAAGTGTTATGTCATCTTAATATTTTGTCAAACTATTGTTTAAAATCCAGCAGCTTCAGTTACTTCAGAGCAAGTAGAATAATTATTTCAGGGTGGCCATTCTATATTCTGGTAGCTGCAGCTTCTTCTTGTTCAGTATTCAGAGAGTAATCATGCCAACCAAAAAAATAAAAAATAAAATAAACAGACAAACATGTTTTTCAAAGTTTAAGATATCAATCATGATCATCTGTTATGATATTACATGATTACTTTCATAATTGCATGATTCCTGTCAGAAACCAATATTAGTTTCACAGGGCTTTGGTCTCGCACAAAACCTTTTGTCTGTTATCTGTTTTCTTAAATATAAGTAAATATAGTTAATAACATTTATTCAGCCTAATCAGTAAACACAAATATAAATTTAGTTTAATTCTTAATCAAGCTATAAAAAAAAGAGATTCCTTTTTTTTGGAACATAACTTTCCAACCCTGTTTAGACACTTATTGCACTTGCTCTCTGTTCTATATACATTTTGTTATATTAGTTGTTGCTTTTCAATGCACTTTAAGTTTAACTACATTTTGAAAAGTTATGCATGTAAAGTGAAGACAGCGTCCCTGGATCATGAATCACAGGTTATTACAACATTTTTTGTGCAAATACACTAATAAGTCATTTCAGAGTTTGAGTTTTTTTTGTAGGAACTGAGCTGCAATTTTTATCTGGAAGGGAAGAAAGGAGAGGAGGCAAAGAAAAGGAGGAGGGACTCAGGAGGAGGGGTGTGGGTGGTTGGAGGTCTGGGTCCATCAGGATATTAAATACCAGGGATTTTTTTTCCTTCCCTCTGCACGAAAAAAAAAAAAACACAAGCAAAATGGAAAAGTCATTGTGCGTAGTGGCTTTGGTGCTCTTTCTTGGGCGTTTTATATGTGGAGCTGAAACAACTACACAGAGTTTTTCTTTTTTATCCAACTATACGACCCCTTCTTCAGTAAAGTGGACGCAGGCTGTGATTGTGGAGGAGCAGAGCAGAGACAGAGTGACTCCAACAGCAGAAACAAGACGGCACAGCAAGACCGTAACAGAGGAGCAGCCCAACTCCACAAATGTCAATGAAGGCAACAAGGGAATAAAAGAAGAGGAGTTAAAAGACAAAGAAGATCACAAAATAAAAGATAAGAAAATAAACTTGGGTAAGGCAGAAAAAAGAGACTAAAATCTTCAGTTTCAGTCCATTAATGATGCATTCAGATCACTTCTTTTGTGGTTAGTTAATTGTGAAATAGTTTAATTTATTTTCATCCATAGTCATTTCCAGAAGACATATTATCCATTATTTCCATATTAGCCTATTTGTTGGAACAAACTCACAGTGAATTCCCAACATGCAAGCCTCAGTGACAGTGGGCAAGTTAGTATTTATTCAGCCACTGATTGTGCAAGATCTCCTGCTTTGAAAGACAAGATAAGTCTATAACTTTCATCAAGGGAGTATTTCAACTATGAGGCATAACATTGCATTTTGCACACATTACCTTGCAAAAGTATCCATTGTTTTTTTTCATATTTTGTCTTTTCATGACCACAAAGTGATGTATAATCATAAAGTGGAAGGAAAACTATTTATAGTTTTCAATGTTATTATAGATAAAAGTATGGAGAATATTTGTTTTTCACCCACAAGTCTGTACTCTAACTTTCCCTTCCAGCTCCCCATCTCATGGGGTTTGATCTTCAACATCTAGATACAAAAAACAACCTGAAGCTGAGTCAAGCAGGATGGAGGACATATATTTCCAAATATTTTAACATGGTTTAGATGTTACCTTTAATGCATGAACTTTCCTGACCTAAAAGCTTTCTGTTCTAGCTTTGGCTATATGTTTGGGATAATTGCTGGAGGGTGAACCTGCAACTCCGGTCTTATTCATCTTTATTTTAAGTATGATCAGCTTTTCTGTTCCTTCTGAAGAAGAAAAAAAACACTACACAACTGGAGTAAAAATAATAAAAATAAGTGTGTTTGCCCTTAATTTTAACAGGTTTAATAGAGTACTTTACCCGTAAAATAAGATGATTAGATATTATGCAGTAGAAATAGAGATAATCATTAGTACATGCCAAGGGCATGTAGGACAATTTCCAATGGTATAGGATGATTTACATATAGAATAATTAAAATAATTATTTTACATGTAAATCATCCTAATACATTGAAAAAATGGTCTTACATGCCCTAAGCATGCTGCACCTACCCCATGCTTCTCAGAGGGTTCTAAGATATTGATTATATACGGAGATTTTTCCATATTCTCAAACGATAAATTCATTTAATGCTCATTTCAGATTAAAAACTCATTCACAGAATGTATAGGTGATTTAGTGAAACACTGCTGATTGTTCTGAATCATTGAACTGCTCTGCAGCTGGAGCTCCTTTTCCAGTTGCTCTGCAAAACATTTTCACTGTAGTCCTCAATGTGTCTCATATTACATTGAAACCCTCTGGGATTTCATTTTATCTGCATCCTCCTCCATTCCAACCCAATCTTTGGAGGAGGCGAGGGCCTCTAAAGCTCCACTGAACCGACCCTGAACAATCAGCGGCGTTTGACATAACAACCACTCAGACGTCATGCATCCTGTGTTTGCATTTTTTGAGAAACCAAAGGAGTGATCTTTTAACCTTTAATTTGAAGCAGTTTCTGGCTGCTCCTGCACAGGATCTGATTGTGAAAACATAGCAACATTTATGCTTTCATATCTTGTTTTACCTCCAGACTGCCCTCCCCTCGGCCTGGAGTCATTGAGAGTTGACGACAGCCAGATCCGGGCCTCCTCCTCCCAGCGAACAGGTCTGGGTCCTCACAGAGGGAGGCTGAACATCCAGGTCAGTCTTTATCAGAGCTTACTTCAAACGCTAAGAACTCACACGCCAAGATCTGAGAGCAGTTATCTATTTCACACACATAAACATTTATTTCAATATGTATGCAAAGTCATTGAAACATATTTATAGCCCCTGATCATTTTTTTATTTTTGTTACAAACAAACCTTAATGAATTGAACTGAGATTTATGTGAATGACAAACCATAAGCAGTCAACTATAAAGGCAAAAGCAACAGGATAAAAGATGATGAATTGAACAATAGTGTGTTTATTCAGATTCAGCAAAAACACAAATTTCTGTAAATCCACGTTTGGCTGTAATTAATTGGGAGAATTTCCCTTCCAACTTTGCATAACTACAGACTAGAGTCTAACTCTGCTCCCCAATCCTCTCGTAAAACAGCTTAAACTAAGTCAGATAGGATGAAGAGCATCTCTGATCATCAGCTTTAACATCTTCCAAACCACAGAATCTAGATTTGATTTTCACCTTTACTTTAACTGGGCCATTCTTAAACATGATCTAAAGTATCCCACTGAATCACTGATTATATATTTAATCTCAATCTAAAATCTTTTTCAGCTTTTAGTAGCCTGATCCTTAGAAGGTTTGCACGTCTTAAAAGAGAAGTAAATGTGTTTCTATGCACAGAGCAGATTTTCAAAGAAAGTAATATTTGCAATTCAGCAGACAGAATTTGCAGACCTTTTCTTGCATGTGTGCCTCCATCAATATGCAGATCAAATTCTAATGCTAAAACCACACAAGTTCATGGGTGAAGATATCTAAATGTGGACATTTACCACATGAAAATGATTTCCTAAATTGAAAACTCAACTGCGATTGTAGTTTTTGAATCGTTTGTAGTAAGTCTGAAAGTCAGTTGCAAACTAACATGCAAAAATATCTACTGTCATTGTTGCCTCATAGTAGGCATTTGTACAATGACAAATGCTAGAGATTCTGTGTGCATGTAAACATATTTAGACCATCAGAAATAACAAAAGTAAAATGATAGTAAAGAAAACAATAATCTAGACATGCCAGCCTGGATTATAGGAGCAGGATGGCAGATAATCTTTGCACAATAAACCAAATTGGAACAAATGACTGAACTTAAATATTGTTTTTCTTTTTTGTTTTTTTAAAGAATATCATAAAAGACATACAGGGGAAAGTGGGGTGGGGGTGAGGGGTGCAATTGCACATCTCTTTGCAACAGGGATTTTGTTTCTACCTCTAAATTCAATTAATCATAACCCAACACAAAGCACAGTGATGCTATATTTTCTTTGTTCGTAGCACTTTGAAATAGGTTGCAAGGTTCACTATACATATTATCTAGTATTTTTATTATTTTATCTTAATTTATTAATACTATCTCCATGGTTTTGAACCTATTCTGTCTTTTGCGGTTTGCATGTCATAACATTTGTGAAGCAATTGTTGTAGATCCCTCACAACACACCCACTTATTGCATGTACTAAAAAAAACAACCAAAAAACCACACACATTTTGGCCCCTCTTATGTAAAATCTTTTAAGATCATACCCTAATAGTCCATCCATTGTCCCATACAGTCGAATCAGTTTACAAGCCCCCACTTTAAGAAGTTCTCCATAGCAAAATGCTGCTACCACCATGCTTTCCCCAACACATCAGGTCTGATCTTCAATGATTCAGAATAAAGGCCGATAAAAAGCATGTGCAATGATCTTTTAGTACCTGTATTTGGTGGCCGTGTTACGATTGCTGCTCCCATGTGAAGACCTGCAAACCAATTAGGTTCCGCCCATTAAAATTAGGAGATTGTGTGTTCAAAGCCATGAAGATGGGGCTGATAATTATTTATTATTTTCAAGAACAATACGGATAATAGTGACTAATATTGATAGTATATCTCAAAGTGCTGTAAACAAAATCTAAACAAAAAAAAAATTTAACCATGCTTTGTTTACATTTATGTATTGAGGAGAAAAGAAAATCCCTTCTTTGAAGAGCTGCTCTGTGCATAACAACACATTTGCACCTGTTTTAAAATATGCAAACCCTCTGAAGGTCAGAAGGGTCCTTTATTTGTCTTATCTGACCAGAGCACATCCTTCTTCTACATGTTTGCTGTAGAGGATGATAAACTATAAATAAAACCATCACCATAACATTTAAGTCAGGTTTGAGGATTTCATCTCAATTTCCTGTTTTCCTTTAAAGATGTGGATTTCTACAGCCTCTCCAGAGTTACCATGGAGCGTTGGCTAATTTTCTGCTGGATGCTTTCTTCTTCCAGAATGTCAGTGGTTTGCCAAATACCACATGAAACTTTTCAGATTATTTTTTCTGACAACCATGTACCCATGTTCATCACTTTATAATAATGTGCTACTTATTTAGGGTCTCTCATAAAAATCCCACCCAAATATATCAAAGTTTGTAGTTATAATGAGACAGAGAGTCATGGGTTAATGAGTGTGAGTGTTTTTGCAAATCAGCGCACCCTCATAATAAGCTCTTAACTTTTAAACAGTTCATCTTTGCAAGATGTCTGCCAGAAATTAGATTTAATGGATAGCTTGAATTTATTGTCCCATGACACCATATTTTCCTTGTTCTGCAGCTCTAAGTCTGCCATCTGAAAGTAATTATGTCACAAGTAGGTCAACTTATGCAATACCAAACTCCCATATAATGCTCCACACCAACACTAGACCAGTAGCTTCTCTGTTAGGTTTTGCAGTTGACTGAAAACAAGGAAGTAAAACTGTTTTGTTTTTTTAGTCAGGCATTTCAGATGGAGATCAGTACGATGGAGCCTGGTGTGCTGAGTTTAAGGACAAGCATCAGTGGATTGAAGTGGATGCCATTCATCTGACCCTGTTTACTGGAGTCATCCTGCAGGGCAGAAACTCTATCTGGAGGTCAGGTAGTATCACAGTCTTCTATGACTGATCACACAAGAAATATATTTATGAAATTCAGTCAGTTTAATAGAGCTTTTTTTTGTTCTGGTAATCACCTTTTTGTTGGATAATCGATTTAATGTGTTTGGTTGGTGTTTTAGTTGGGACTGGGTTGAATCCTACAAAGTTCAGCTGAGTAATGACTCTGTGGACTGGCAGACCTGCATGAATGGAACAGAAGAGGCGGTGAGAGCAACATTTTATATTATTTGATTTAAGGAATAATATGATCAATGCTGAAGCCTGCACAGTAAGTCAAAACACATCCAAGGTTTGTTTGAACCTCTCAATCCCCCACCCCCACACATTCTGTATCCATATTTGGGAAGCTTAGATTTCTTTCCAGGGAAAAATTAGGAAAAAAGAATTCCATTGTTTTTATTTTATTCCCAGACAGCTTTTGATGCAGAGGGGGTGATGTTTAGACTTTAAGACATGTGAAGAAAGTTTAAAAATAGCTGTTCTCTTCTAGATGTTCTTTCTCTTGCAGCGGGATTACATTTCTGTGAACTTTTTTGTGATTCCAGACCCAAAAGGTGCTTGATGTTTCTCTGGTGTTATACCCACCAAGACTGGCTGGTGTACCTCAACTGTTTATGTTCCTTAAACACTTCAGATTTTTTACTTACATTGCAACAGTTACTGTTACAGTTACTGACTATCCCAACTATATTTTAACCAAACAGGCTGATTAGATTTAAAGCAAAAATGCATCTTTGTTTTATTCAACAAAGGAATTTCTTATTGTCATAATCAAAGCTCCAGTGGCTAACAGAGCAAAACCTAACTAACTCCCTGCAAGCAGAACCACAGCCTAAAAGACAAGCATGTGAAAATGGCTGACAAAGGTCAAAGAAACATGGACAATACAAAAATGCCCTAAATTAAACTTCTCCTTAGAACATAAATTGTAGAAATATGTTATAACAGGGATGGACAATTCCATTTCCTGAGAGACTGCATACTGCAACTTTAAGGCCCAAACCCAAACCGGCCCCTAAACACCAACCTTCTGTTTGCATGTTCCCACGGAGGGTCAGCCACATTAAGGGCCATCCCAAACCACGTAGTGGGTAGGGAGAGCAGACCATTCAGCCCTTATATAGCGAGTCTGCATCCATGCAGGCTCGCTGGACTTTGGCAGCGGGCGTGACAGCAACCTAATGGCGTAAAAAACCCATTCCTTCGAATGTAAGTTTAGCTGGTTTGCTCTATCTTCATCATGTTAACAGAAAACCATCAGTTTGGCATATGAAAAAAAACTTAATTATTTCCCATTATTGACCACATATATTTGTTTTAAGAAATGGGCAACTATTATATTTTATGTCACTCTGTGCCACCGAGCTACAACCACGCACATGGGGCGTCACTGTGTTGCCATAGCAACGACTGCTTTCCTTTTCCGTTAGAGGGAAGAAGCTGTCCCATTCTCGTTTATACCCCGCCACCTTCAATTAAGGCGCCTTCAACAGCTGGAAGTGAGACTTCATTGGGAGTGACACTTAATAGTTAAGGATAAGTGCTTAGGGGGCGGTTTGGGATTCAGACTTAGATTTCTCCTTGGTCCAACATACCTAAATCAGGTGGCTGAATGACCTCCTCAGGATGCAGTCAAGTTCTAAAGATTTCTCTTAATCATCTAATTACTTCATTCAGGTGTGTTGGACCAAGGAAAGATCAGAAAGTTGCAAGGTATTGGCCCTCAGGAACTAGAATTGCCCATTGCTGTGTTGGAATCAACAAGTTTTGAAATTAGCCTTAGGAGGTTATTGTTTACCTTTTTAAGTCCTTTAAAAATCTTCCTATTTAATCCTACCAAAGCAAGATAGATTACATTTAACGGGTTTAAAGGGTATTGGTTCCTTTGCAAGGTGTATGATTGTTTACTTAACTGTACAGATATTCAAAGGTAACCAGGATCCAGAGACTCCGGTTCTTGGGCTCCTTCCGGTTCCCACTGTCGCCCGTTTCATCCGCATCAATCCTCAAACCTGGTACTTCAATGGGACCATCTGTCTCAGGGCTGAGATACTTGGCTGCCGCGTCCATGGTATGCATATGATTACCGGTGCAGAGCCACAGACTGTCTCACAGTTTGTGAGTCATTTCCAGACTTTAGTTTCATAACAGAACCCAGATTGTATCTATTGTGAGTGCGAGTGTGCAAAACAAAGCATGATGCTGAAACCTTCTCTGTTGTTCCTGCGTAGATCCAATGGATCCATACCAGCAAGAAAGAGGATCCAGGGATAACCTGGACTTTAGACACCATGACTACAAAGAAATGAGAAAGGTAAAACCAGACGATGAGTAAGTTCCATTAAGTTAATGTGGAAGCTCTACTCAGACTAATAACATTTTACGGATTGACTCAGACCCCAGATTTAACCCCAGTTTGTCTGCAGCTCATGAAGTCTGTGACTGAGGAATGTCCAGACATCACCCACATCTACACCATAGGCAAAAGCTACATGGGCCTCAAACTGTACGTCATGGAGATATCAGACAACCCTGGGAAACATGAACTCGGTATGAACATTTAAACATCCTAAAATGAGACAAAACCTTGATTTTAGATACAAGGAAATAAAAAAGTATTTGATCTACTGACGTTATGGCTTTGTCACAAAATAAATTATTTATAAAGACTTTCAAAAGTATGCGAATAGGCCTAAACTAATACCTGTCATTTACATATTTGTCAGAACTACTAATAAGCTTGGGAATTTTGTCCTAATGTTCTTCTGCAGAACTGTTTATATTCAATTTGAGATGATCTCTACCTGATGGACTTTTTCAAGGCCATTTCAAACAAGTTGTTTTTATATTATTTTGGCTATTCAAAGACAGACTTACTTTTGTTACTGAATAATTGACTTGTTGCCTAATGGGTGTGTGCTTGAGTATAAGGTATACATTGATGACTCCATAGTCTAGTTAACTTTTCTGAGACAGAGTAAAACTCAAGTTTGCGTCAACTGCGTCTGGTAATGCAGGTCCTGAAGCAGCAAAATAGTCCCAGACCATCACCACTATGTTGATGCTTTGAGGTTCTTTTCTCATTCTAGAAAGTTATGATTTGGTCTCCTATGAGATGTTTTTGGGATAATGAAGATGTTAATTGTAAAATTTGAGTGTTTTTTAGCTTAAAACTTACTCATGAATATTTAAACAGCATCTCAGGTTAGAATGAGTGACATCACAGGGAGGCCTGTGGCTCTTTGGAGGTTCTTCCAGGTTTATTGGCTGCTTACTGCAGAAGGAGGCGTTGATTGACTAAAACATCACACTTTATTTCTCTAACTAAACCGTACAGATATTCAAACCAAACATGATCATTAGATCATTCTTTCCATCATAGAAGCATACTGGGGAATTTATTTTCAAAAATGTCCTTTTACTGATAAAGTGTGTTCACACTGAGCTTGATTTGAAGGAGTACAGCAGAGGCAAGATTTTATTCCAATCAAAATGGAAAATAATGATTCAAAATTATGTTGACAAAGGATGAAGTAGGGAATGAATTTAAGAGGTTTGGAGATGGTTTTTGAAAAAGCCACTTTATTTTATCCATATACATTTTGCTTCTGCCCACTCTGGTGCTCTCTGCCTGAGGGACTTCTCCAATGTACCACTGTCCTCCTTTAATCCTTCGCTGTTATCCTACAGAGCTAGTCTGAACAAACCACCACTGTCCCTCGCTCTGTCCAACGGACTGTTCCAGTATACCACTGTTTCCCTTATATCCAAAGGGGGTCATGACTAGCCACCTCGTCCCAGTTCTGCTGCTCTCTCTGCCAGGTGCTTGCTCAGCGGGAAGCGGCTGTGATTCTTCCATTGTTTCTGGACTCCCTGAACTGGGAGCATTTCTAGAGGATCTGTTTCATCCAGGGTCGCCTGCCACTTTGTTGGGCTTTCCAAAGTAAATAAAGCATGGCGACCTGCTCTGTAAAATCCAGGTTGCCTGCCATCTGAATTACTGTCATTTGTCAGGTGAATTTCTGTCAGGTGAGCAAAAGTACGGTAACAGAGTAGTAGTGCTGTTTGGACAGGACTTATTGCTAATGCTGACTGACATTCATTCTGTCTAAAGAATCCACTGATTTAAAGTATTCAGTTTGAGTCATGGAGATTGCAAAAGGACTTTGGATCCTACCTTGAGTTGTATTGTGACAGAAGCTTTTGATTCCCATCTACTCCTGAATGTATTTAGGTCTCTGCATAATTTATTTTATTTTGAAACCTTTTCTTCTTTTAGAAAGGTTCTATCAAGTGGTTTTGTGTTCTACTGGGAAACCAGGAGTTGGTCCTGTAGGTGAAATCTAACATGGTTTTCTAAAAACAGTAGTTAATCAAATCTGAAGCATGTGGGTTTAATTAAATCCTACATAGGGTAAGTAGTTCTTCACAGCCTTTTACTATCTGGGCTGAATTTCATCATGTCTCCTCATTTTTCTTAGATTTGAAAAATTCCTACTTGGAGGCCCACTTTCACATCCGGCAGTGTTTATACAGCCTTGTTCCTGCAGCAGAACCATACGGGCTGGAGTTTAGTGAGGCTCCCTCTAATGTAAACTAAGTTCTTGATTTTTTTTTTTTATAAATTGTCTTCAGGCTTTTAGCTCTCCGCCTAGCTCCACTCACACATATGTGTGAGTGGAGCTAGGCGGAGCGAGACATGCATCTGGCTGTTGTCAGGTTAGGAAGAAGCTGGAGTACCCGGAGAAAACCCGTGCATGCTCAGGGAGAACATGCAAACTTCATGCAGAAAGACCCCGGGCTGGGAATTGAGCCCAGAACCTTCTTGCTGCAAGGCAGCAGTGCTACCCACTGCGTCACTGAGCAGCCCTCTAACTGGAATCGTACTTTTCTAAAGTGCAATAAAAAATGTACAACCCTCTGAAACTGAGAGTTTCAACATTCGTTACAGAAATAAACTCATATTTAAGATCAAGAAGATTTAACTTACACAAACATGCTCAAAACAACTTCTGGGCAAGGGTCAGTACAGAAACAACCACTTACTATGATTATATATGCCTCTATTTAAATGACTAAAAGTTTTTATAAATACACTATATTGCCAAAAGTATTTGCTCACCCATCCAAATTATTGGAATCAGGTGTTCCAATCACTTCCATGGCCACAGGTGTATAAATTCAAGCACCTAGGCATGCAGACTGTTTTTACAAACATTTGTGAAAGAATGGGTCGCTCTCAGGAGCTCAGTGAATTCCAGCGTGGAACTGTGATAGGATGCCACCTGTGCAACAAATCCAGTCGTGAAATTTCCTCGCTCCTAAATATTCCACAGTCAACTGTCAGCTGTATTATAAGAAAATGGAAGTGTTTGGGAACGACAGCAACTCAGCCACGAAGTGGTAGGCCACATAAACTGACGGAGCGGGGTCAGCGGATGCTGACGCGCATAGTGCGAAGAGGTCGCCAACTTTCTGCAGAGTCAATCACTACAGACCTCCAAACTTCATGTGGCCTTCAGATTAGCCCAAGAACAGTGCGCAGAGAGCTTCATGGAATGGGTTTCCATGGTCGAGCAGCTGCATCCAAGCCATACATCACCAAGTGCAATGCAAAGCGTCGGATGCGGTGGTGTAAAGCACGCCACCACTGGACTCTAGAGCAGTGGAGACGCGTTCTCTGGAGTGACGAATCGCGCTTCTCCATCTGGCAATCTGATGGACGGGTCTGGGTTTGGCGGTTGCCAGGAGAACGGTACTTGTCTGACTGCATTGTGCCAAGTGTAAAGTTTGGTGGAGGGGGGATTATGGTGTGGGGTTGTTTTTCAGGAGCTGGGCTTGGCCCCTTAGTTCCAGTGAAAGGAACTCTGAATGCTTCAGCATACCAAGACATTTTGGACAATTCCATGCTCCCAACTTTGTGGGAACAGTTTGGAGCTGGCCCCTTCCTCTTCCAACATGACTGTGCACCAGTGCACAAAGCAAGGTCCATAAAGACATGGATGACAGAGTCTGGTGTGGATGAACTTGACTGGCCTGCACAGAGTCCTGACCTCAACCCGATAGAACACCTTTGGGATGAATTAGAGCGGAGACTGAGAGCCAGGCCTTCTCGTCCAACATCAGTGTGCGACCTCACAAATGCGCTTCTGGAAGAATGGTCAAAAATTCCCATAAACACACTCCTAAACCTTGTGGACAGCCTTCCCAGAAGAGTTGAAGCTGTTCTAGCTGCAAAGGGTGGACCGACGTCATATTGAACCCTATGGATTAGGAACGGGATGTCACTTAAGCTCATATGTGAGTCAAGGCAGGTGAGCAAATACTTTTGGCAATATAGTGTATATCATTAATAGTTGAAGTGCATAATGCAGTACAACATAATGCACTTTAACTATTAATGATATATTTACAAATATAACATTAATAGTTAAAGTGCATTATGTTGTACTGGATTAGAATTTGTACTGAAAAAAGATAAGGTTGTAAACAACAAATACAAAATGTTTCATATACACCACATCCCACACAGATCTGGTAGTCACTACTTAAATATGTGATAAAAATCTTACAAAACTACTCACTGAAACAGTCCAATTTCAACATTTAAATCAGTCATCCAGAGTAGTGGACTTTTAAGAATGCAATTACAATATTAATTAAACAAAATCAACAGAATGAAAAATTAACAGCTTAAATTGTCTAACTATTCTCAATGAAGAATTAAATCTCTACTAGATATTAGAATAAAGGTATCTGTTATTTTTTGTAAAATAACATATACCTTATTTGGTAAAAAATAAAAAATATTAATGACCTTCCACTAAGAATAACTGGAACCCACTGCTAATTAGTGTCATTGGATGCCATATTTTTCTACCTTAAGATGACAGTTTAAATCCAGGGGCAGTTTAAATCCATCCAACTCCAGGAAAAGTTTTTGAAAGACTTCAAAAGTGTAGCGCAAAGTGGGAGGGTATGCCAAGTTCAGGGCATATATCAGTCTCATGAGCACATACAAATGTTTTAGGGAGTGAGTGAAAACCGGCACTTGATGCTTTATGTGCAATGCCAGTGGCAGAGCAGTAATTTCTAAGAGATGTCTGGTTTTAGATTTTTAACATTCAGGAATGTCTGTTATGTCTAGGTAATCAGAGTGTAACAGTGGTCCAATTCAATAATATTCCTCAAAAAAAAATATCTGAAAGAGAAATCTGCTCTTTGTTTTCTGGTCTTCTGAAATAACCTCTCATACCCCTCAGTTGACCGAATACAATTAATTCCTGCTGTATTTCTTGGCGATCAAAGTGACCCTCTAAATTCTCCTCTTGGCAGGTGAACCAGAGTTTCGCTACGTGGCAGGGATGCATGGAAACGAGGCACTGGGTCGAGAGCTCGTCTTAAACCTCATGCAGTATTTATGCAAAGAATACAAAAAGGGCACACAGCGTGTCGTCCAGCTGGTTACAGAGACGCGGATCCACCTTCTCCCTTCCATGAACCCTGACGGATATGAAGTGGCTTATGAGAAGGTGATAGATCCTAGAATGAATTCATATTGAAAGTATCCCCTCCTTCCCCCTTTACTTTTTCCATATGATGTGGCATTGACTGCATACTCTATAACCAATGAGCTCAATTTTATTTTAAAAATAAAATACATATAATTATTAACTGCATATTAAAATTTAAACAAATAAGTTATGCATAGATGACTAGATACTCTGCAGTGACTGGTCTTTTTGGATTTGCCTTTACAAGCCTTTGCAGCTGCTTTCTGATGCTTACTCTCATTCTTTATCTGCAGATCCTCTCTACCTTAGTCTGGTGTGAAGATCAGCTATTTCTAGGTCTTTCCAGAAATGTGCAGGGATTTAAATTCGTGCTCTTATTAGATCACTAAAAGAAAATATACCTGATGTCACTCTTTTGTTAGCTGAGGATGTGCTTTTGGTCATTGTTGTGTTAGAAAATATATCTTCACCCAGTTAAAGGGCGAGAGAAGATTTCCTTGAAGAAAGTCTCTTCTTCATTTCTGTTTTCATCTTATTCTCACTGTGAGCAGGAAAAACAATCCCGACTAACACGCATCCCACCAGGAACGGTGTTTTCCAGGTTACAGCAGCACATTTATTTCTCCATTTGTGATGCCTAAATTAATTTATTGGAGAAAGATGACTTATCTATAAGGTTCTTTAGAGCAACATTCAAGTAGGGAGCCCTTACATTACATTTATCCTGTCCCTACCTTTTTGACCAATAGTTGTTGGTATTGATAACGCAGTTTGGGAAATTTAAAGACGGTCTAATTCTAGGAAGACAACTGAGATTTGCTGGATTCTCAGCTCAACATCTGTCCTCAGATTAATGCTTTTAACCTATATAATCCCTCAGACCTTAACACAATTCCTTTGACTTTACTACTTGGGTTGTGCTCGATCTATTTGTGTAGTTATTTTCCTATCTCTGCACGTAAAACTTGCTTTTACATAAATTCACATCATGAGTCCTTTATCTGAATAACGTTCTGCCACAGGGCTCCGAACTGTCTGGCTGGGCTGATGGGAGGTACAGCTTTGAAGGAATCGATCTGAATCACAACTTTCCAGACCTCAACAACATCATGTGGGATGCCCAGGAGATCGCTGCTGATGCATCTAAAGTTTCCAACCACTATATACCCATCCCAGAATACTACACCCAGGAAGACGCCTTAGTAAGGAGTCACAGCTTCTTTTGGTGTTTCTGTTAATAATGAAAGGCAGAATTACCCCAGAAAAATTTCAAATTTGAAATGTTCTTACTAGAACAATAGGAAATATTAGATTTATCATGTGAGTAAATTTTGCAGCTTAGGAATTTTATAAGTGCTGTAAACAACATGAAAGGACACCAGCAAGACTGATTTTATCGAAGGCAATGGCTCCAATTTAGAGCCATAAAATGCTCAGATTAGAAAATATTTTTAAAGCTCAGCGCTTTTCCTGCCAAGTGGTTTTTCCTGTATATGCTCTAATCTGTAAATCTTTTTAAATTAAAGAAATGAAAAATGTGAAAGTATCTCATACTGATCTAATTTTGACAAGAAAGAGAGATTGTTTCTATTTCAAGATCAACTTTTTATTTTGAAGTCACCCATTGTCCTGCTGAAGTTTTTATAGTCCCAAAGAATTATTCTAATCTTTTCAACTTATTTTTGTGACAAAACAGGGGGGGGGAAACAATTAAAATTAAGTGGAAAAAAAAGGATTTGTGCCTTTATATTTCTTTTAACAAAACAAAAACAAAGGCCTAAAGATATAAAGACTTCTTTTGCATTAGCTCCCCAATGCTTTGCCATTTTATTTTAGTTCAAATTAAATAATTGGCTCCATCAGGTCAAAAATATTACATTTTATTCTTATCTCATGGAAGTGAAACATTGTATCTTTAACAAAACCTGAAGTCTGCTAATTGTATTTACTCCTGCTCAGGTTGCACCAGAGACACGGGCCGTCATCAGCTGGATGCAGGATATCCCCTTTGTGCTGAGCGCAAACCTCCACGGAGGGGAACTGGTCGTCACGTATCCCTACGACTGCACCCGTGACTGGGCCCCCAAGGAGGACACCCCCACGGCAGATGATGCCTTCTTCCGCTGGCTGGCTACCGTCTACGCCTCGACAAACCTGGTGCTGGCCAACCCCGACCGCCGCATCTGCCACTATGAGGACTTCCAGATGCACAACAACATCATCAACGGCGGGGCCTGGCACACGGTCCCCGGCAGTGAGTCGCTGGATCACATCAGCCCCAACAAAGCAGAACAGCAAGAGATAAAATCATTAGCTATTGATGAAAGGCTCTTATTTATTCAGATTATAACTTTATCTTTAACATAGAATCTTCTTCCCATTCAGGAGAAAATTAAGTTTCTCTCACATGTTGCAAAATATCAGGTTAAAACAAACTTTTTTGTGGTTAAATTGGAGGATTAAACAACATGTTGATTTAAAACAAAATCTATATTTTTTGGTCCTAAATGTCATGGGAGAGAGATATTCCTAGACATTATGACTTTTTACCAAAGTCAAAAGTTAATACGTTCCTCTATTATATAGACGAATTACCTTCAAATTACATGATTGGCATCAAAAGTTCAGAATAGTATGGCACTACACTTTTGGTCATTTGTGTCCAAGGTTTTTACCTTTCCAGATGATTCTGCAATGTTGCCCCAATATTTCCATATAATAATAACCCAAAATATTTTGCAAAAAAACAACAACATGCAAACAACATAACATTGATGCTGTCATGCCCATACTTCAGTTAGGATAGTGTTCTCACGGCGGCTATTTACACTTCTTTAGACCATAGGACATGCTCAAAAAAAAAAACACCCCAATACTTTGCATTTGCAAGCTGTAATCTTTCTTTTTATTTTGTAGTGATGAATCATTCCTAGCTGAGGGGCCTTTTAGCCCTAATCCTATTTGAGTTGTTTAACAGAGAAAAATAAAACTATCCCACCAGCTTTAACCAACATCTTCCCAAGGTTTTGTTCCTGGGTTGATTTGGACATCACATTTCCTAAGCAGTACGATGGCTGGTTACCCAAACTTTAACACACTTCCTCACATCCTGGTTGGTTTTCTTTGATAATTCCATAACAACACAAAAGGAAGGTTTATAGATGTGACTCAAGGGCTGCATGTTGGAGCAATTAACTGTTAGCTCTGTTGCTTCCAAAGAGGTTCTAGGTTCAAATCCCAGCTGTTTCTTCATGCCTTGGTTTCTGTATTTGCTCTGGCTTCCACCCACGATCCATAAGCATGACCGTTAGGTTAACTGGTCTCTAATTGTCTTAAGGTGTGTGCAGGTTTTCTATGCTATGCTGTGTTTCCCTGCGATGAATATAAGGGGTTGTCCAGGAGGTTCTCTGCCTCTCTCTCAATGCCTGCAGGAAATAAACAACAAAGTAATGATGCTATTATAGACAATAAGTGGATGGTTTTAATTCAGCCTATATAGAGCTTTCTTTAAAGTGCCATTACCTAATAAGGCTTTGCCAAATTGTTTAAATTAAGCGACCATATTCTAAGGAATATTATTGTAGTGTAATCTTAACTTCTGATTTTGAAGAGAGAAATAATCATTCTTTTAATACTCATTATTCTGACATGTATGAAAATGAAAAAGTTAATCCTGAATGACTGGACCAGGAATGGCTCAGTTGATTTCATATCAGAACGTGAGAAAATTGATGGTATTATTAATTGTTTTGCAGATCTATGGCTTTCTCAGATTAATCCTGCTTTCAGTTATCTGTATTGTCATGATCAGTAAAAAGCCATGCAAATGAATGCTTTGCGCCATAATTCTTTTTTCTAATAAAATAAACTTTGAAAGTAAAATGAGGTAGAGAAAAAAAATTTAATAAAACTGAAAATGTAATCCCTCATGTAGTCACTGGACACTCAAAGCAATAATTTAGTCACTTTCCGCTCAGTAGTAGTTTAACTGATATCTGATCTTTTTGATGTTATATACAGTCACCTTGTGTCTGGTTGGTGGAGGATGAATCAAAGCTAACTGTAGTATTTGGAAAATGCCAAAACAAACTGTATTCTTTTAGACAGAATTTGGTATATTTGCTTTGTTTATGTTCTGCAGGTATGAACGACTTCAGTTACCTGCACACCAACTGTTTCGAGGTGACGGTAGAGCTGTCCTGTGATAAGTTTCCACATGTCAGTGAGCTTCCAGTTGAGTGGGAGAACAACAAGGAGTCTCTTCTGGTTTACATGGAGCAGGTCAGTCTTACTAGCTCATAAAGGATATTCTGCTTTTAAATAGGAAGGAAAAAGCTATCCAACCAGTCAGACAGTGTTTATCATTCTAGATTAAGAAAGACGGCAGGCAAAACAGGCAAGCATAGGAAAGGTCCAGCAAAAAACGAAAAAACAACAAGGCAATGTATTGTCAGTCAAACATGGTTTCACCAGGACATGTTTATGTGGTGGAGCCATGAAGAACCATCATTGCTTAATTAGTGAGGTGAAAGTCATTACATCTTGGTTAATAAAACTGTGGTCTAATCAACCGCTGATGCATGACTTTAAACAGACTGTTCAGACCCCCAAACCTACCAAGGATTATCAGAGTTTATTCGCTTAATGAGTCAAATTAAATTGTAAGGATAGTCCATATAGAGTGAAGTTTGTTCCATTGTTGTTGCATACAAAGAAAAGGTTTTGTAAATAGAAATTTGAAATTAAATACAATCCAAAGTTAAATCTTTGAAAAAAGTCACAATCAGAAAAGGCTTTAAGGGTAACTTGGCTTTTTTTCTTAGATTTTATTTGTTCAAATTAATATATTTTTTAATTAAGTTCTTGTGTCTTATTTTTTCAAACTTTAGTTTGCAGAAATCTGACTTTTTCATTTTTAATTTATTTATTTTTTACTTCTCCTTTAAGAATTTCATCCTTTTCAAACTGTGTTTTACAGATCACAATATGTTTACTTTAAGCCCGATAGCAACAGCCACATTGACCAATAAAAATGTTGTTGCTAGCGTCCATGCAGATGTAGAAATGCAGAAATCTTTGCTCCTCACTCTAGAGGGAAACCTGCCGCCAGAAGGCAGAACACAATGGGAAAGGAATACAATTCATTAAACTCGGTCTGACAAAGAGAAATATGTACAAATAAAATTTGAACACAGAAAATAAAAAAATATAATATGAAAAAACAGCAAACCCGCTTTCCAAAGCTTTTTTTAAACTCAGACGTCTTTCAAATATTTTTTTAGGATCGCATTTCTTTCGAATATCTTTTTTTTTTTTTCTTGTAAAAATAATAGTACAAAATTCACTCCACAAGTCCAAAATTTGTTCTGTTGAAACATCAACATCTATCCAATTTTAAATTATCTGATCAGAAAAAAAAGTGAGCTCTCTGATGTTGCTTTGATGTTCTCCGACTTTCCAACAAATCAACAGTTGTTGCCAAGACACATTTGTATTATTTCATGGTATTATTTCAAGATACCCAGCAGAGCTGCTTTTTGTGTGGTTACAATATGATAACTATAATTCAAATATAATGGATAATATGCGCTTTAAAGCTGACCTATGTGTTTGTTAAAAATGTTCAGCCAGATTTATTAACATTTCTTTGCTTAAAAAAACAACCCTACAAAGGACTGAATTAGCCTCATGTTCCAAAAAATAAGGTCCATAATACAAGGTTTTCTCCTCATTCAGGTTCACAGAGGAATCAAAGGTGTCATCAGAGATAAGATCAGCAAACAAGGAATAGCAAATGCCGTCATTAAGGTGGAGGACCATGACCACGACATCAGATCAGGTAAGTCGTACTCCAGCCGACGGCTTAACTTTCCTTTTAATCGAAACCAATTTAACTTTAATGAATGAAATACCAATTGAATTTCTCTTCTTGTTTTGTTGGTGATTCTTTAACTGGAATTATGCCACCTTGAAGACATCCATGCAAATCTATTTCATTCAAAATAAAATATATCCTGTTACAAAAAAATATTCCCTCACATAAAACAACATAAACCTTAAATAAATAAATTTTTAATGTATTCTATCTTTTATTTATCAATTCACCTCAGGATTTATTTAATGCTTTTAGTGTGTATAGCGACTCAAAATATATCTGGGACCTCCTTTATCAATTGTGCATATTTATTATAAGCTCTAACATTCAAACAGGAGTTTTCTCTTCATATAATCTCCACAGCATGACACAACCAACACCGTACAGTGTACTTAGGATCAAACGCTTCACCTTGAAGTCTTTAAATGTTCACTTTGCTATTACTTGTCAGATTATGGATCTTGATCCAGATAACAGTTACAATGTACAGGAGTAGATGGGTTGGAATTCTTACTATTTCTACACAGACAACTGCCCCCAAAGTCAAAAGCTGTTTACCAGGAGAGCTGCAGAACAACATAAGGCAGCTTCCTTTTTTTAAAACACAAACATTTCATTGTAAATTTTGGAGCTAAATCAAGACAATGCATAATGTGATGGTTAAAAGTGTGACAAAATGTTCAGATATTTAAGAGGTATGTGTAATGTTTCTTGTTCTGGTGCTGTTTAGATACCTGGTATTGCAGCTTCTGACTGTGGTGCTCTTTCTTCTGCATGGCCCTGTCTGCATCAGCTGCTGTTAAAGACATAGAAGAATTTCTAAGAAAAATGTAAAAAATGATTATGGCAGATAAAAGAGAATAACTGGTTATTTCGTTTCTGAAGTATTTGATTTTAAATTTTTAATCTGGTCAATAAAAATTAACTTGATGTCTGGGAAAACATCTTGTAACGTTTTACAGGTTCTGTCACGAAGACACAGTCAGCGTTTTCACCAAGGGTTGCTTTAAGCAATATCCTCTCAGTTGTCTGATTTCCAGGAGGCATTACAGCACAGTGGAGCTTATTTAGCAGTGGCATCAATGGCCACCATCTGGCAGGCCTGTAGATGGCACCACGTCTCTTTATGTCGGTCCATGGCACCCGATGCTGGGCTTCTATTTAGGCTCTAAATCTTTTTGGTATAGATATAGGCTATGTACCTTTAAAATCCAGCATTATAGCATCTTAACCATTAATTAGAATTTAATCATATGTACATATGGTGAATTTTAATTTATATTAAAAACAGAAGAAACTGAATATCATGATTTTCTCTAAAGTCTGACCCCAAGATGCAGAAAGCCAAACAGAGAGACACAGAGTTAAAGTTTAACAGGTTTGTTATGAGTATGGTGATGCATCCTGTGCTGCTCTTAGCACTAGGGAGTAAGTCCAGTGTTGCTGAAAGGTGAGGGGAAGACAATGCGGTTAGTTCAGGCTCAGTGGGAAATTTGAATCTTAGAATTAGAGGAAAAGGTTGAAGACCCACTTCTCCAAGGATATGTGTCCTTTATGGAATCCAGACAGAGGATTGTACCAGAGAGAGTTTTGCTTGGTGATGGGTGGACTGGGTTACTCAGACTGCGGTTGTTTCTTGGTGAATGGAGAAGCTTACTGCCACTCAGATTTCCTGCAGTACTTGAGCGGGCTGTAGTCCTGAAGAAACCTTTGCTTGGTGTGAAGCTCAAATGATTTCTTGGGGTAAGTGGATCCAAACCTCCTGTTTGGAACCCCAGCTCAGTTAGAAGCTCAGTAGAACCTTCCAGAGAGAGAAGGACCGAACAAGTCCAGTTTGCAGGATGACTTCCTGCCAAGAGGAAAGGACAAAAACAAAGTTAAGGCTCAGCTTGACAAAAACTCAGTTTGACTCAGAAAAAACTCAGCTTGGCTAGAGAATCCAAAACTGGCAAACCCAAACTCAGGTTAGACTCTGCTAAACTAAGCATGGCTAGAGTGCACAGTATTGGCAAAACAAAGACTTAGGTTAGACTCTACTAAACTAAGCATAGCTAGAGTACTATGTATGGGCAAACACTCTGGCGTCGAGGTAGTGGCAGTCAGCAGCTTAAGAACACTCCACAGGTAATGAGGCAATGAGCTGCAGGTGTGCAGGGAGAACCAATGAGGACGGGGCACCACCTGGTGGAGGAGGAAAGGAAACACAAAAACAGACAACACAAACTGGATTCCTGACACTGAAGAGAAGTCCATCTTTTTTTTCTAACAAAAATTTTTGTTTCATACTTCAAATAATAGGCTTTATACAGTTTAACTTTAAATAGGTTTTTATTACGATTACAAGGACTTTTTAAGAGCCTGTTTTTTAATTTATTTTTACACAGTAGCCTATTGAAAACAAATTAAAATAAGTCTAACTCATCCTAAAGAGCAAAGACATGTTTCAGATAACAAAAGTACTAGATTTTCCATTTAACCTTTGTTTTTATCTAATTTCTTATAGCTGCAGATGGGGACTACTGGCGTCTGCTGAACCCAGGCGAATATAAGGTTATCGTTTGGGCTGAGGGTTACTTCCCATCTGTGCGTCGCTGCCGCGTTGGACAGCAGCCTCATCCGACCATCTGTGACTTCACCCTCACCAAAACACCCATACAGAGGCTAAAGGAGATCCGAGCCAAAGGAGAGAAGATCCCAAAGGACCTCCAGCTGCGGCTTCGTGCTCTCAGGATGCGTAAGCTCCGTGCCAGCACCAAAGCCATCAATCGCCGCAGAGAGAATCAGCGGCAGCGAGCAAGGAGAGCTCGCTCCACCTGAGCTTGGTGGAAACCAGAGAGGACGATGGGCTGAGGAAGCCTCTGATGTGATCTGGAATAACGACTGAAACAGCTAAACGTTGCTTCCTTTTTTAATATAAATTGTCATATAGAAGGATCAGCTGTGCGGATTAACATAAACAGCACTCCCTCTGTTTAAAGTTGTTTTTCTTAACAGAAATGGGTTCCTTTGCACCCCTTTCAAATCACCTGTTTGCTTTGTCCAAAATGTGAACATTCTGGTCCTATAATTCAACACTACAGTTAAGGTTTGTGAGTGTAATTTAAAATGTGAAATGTTTTAGGGGTGTAAAAGCTTTGGCATGGATTTACTTTAAAAAATATCCCAAAATCCTGGCTAAGAGTTGAAGAATTCAATTATTACTCTTACTGTTTTCTACACAATCTAAAATGTGAATCTCTCTGTCAGCTGGTCTGAAGTATCACATTTTATCAACTGTCTTTCAACTTAATAAAAGCTCCCAAATAAATGTGACATCTGATGTTGGAAAGTGTCTAAATTTGTAATTGATGTTAAACAAAGCAATCCAGAAATAAAGTATCAGTGAGATATAAAAAAAAAAAAATGCAATGCACTTAATGAATGCTACGATGAAATCAGTTTTTTTTAGCAAATGGTCAGACATTAATTTCATTTGAATCAAATAATCGAATAAAGAACGCAGATATGTGAGGACGTTGATGTATTAAAAATACATAAATATTTTGGGGTTTTTTCAAATGAAAAATATATATATATTAAAAAAATAAAAAATTTTCTCGCATCCATAAGTGGAAAAATTATGGACCAATTTTATGAGAAAAATTAAGAAAAAAAAAACCATTTTATTTATTTATTTTGTTATCGCTTGCTTTCTCAAAGTCATGGGTTTCTGTGATGGGAAATAAATTTACACGTGTATGTCATTCTCATATAGACGACATGATTTAAGGATCAGGACGCAGGGCGTCTGGCCAGGAGAGGAACCGGGTGCTATTTGTTGTATCAGAATGAGCAGTAGCAGCAAGGTTATGCTAAGTTTTCAGCTCAGAGCTTGTTCGAAGATGGATGCAGTCATTTTCACATGCAAAAATGGACTACAGTTGCAGAGATTGCACCATGTTCAACATGAAGTCCAGTTGGAACTTTGGGTCTTTGTGTTGCATCCAGACTGAGGACTCGGGGCAGGAGGGGAAGAAATATGTTTTTTTCTAGTGGATTTTAAAGGTGCCATGGGGGCACAGTTCAAGATGTGATGTAAGGGGGACAGGCTGTGCCACAACACTGCTATAAACTGATACCTTAACAGTTAAGTTTTGGTTCTGTTCTGAAACACAAATCGTGCCTAGGTGGAAGTTGAACTGAATAAACTGATTACTTGCCTTCTTCTGCGTCCGACACAAGCTAATCAGCTTTGAACCACACCCCCACGGAAGCCCCATCAGCATCCAGAGTTCATATTAAAAGGTCTCCAATCCACAATTCTGCCTGCTACCCAAAGTGCAGGCAGTGGTTGCTCTATGTCTGACTTCAATTCAGAATGGCCCGATTTAACCCACCTCCAGTCCTTCCTCCACCATTGTAGCCAAAGCTTAATCAGAGTTTCATTCTTCCCTGACTCTTACTGCGTTCCCTGTCTCATTTCAACCGGTCCGGCAAAAGACCTCCATGTTGAGCATGGTTCTGCCAGAGGTTTCTTCCCAATGGGGAGTTTTTCCTCTCCACTGTCGCTTCATGCTTGCTCATTATGGACAGGTTCTCAACCTGTGTTATGCAAGCAGGTCTTCCATCTTCCAGCTGCCTCAGTGAAGCACTAGTATCAGCTAATACAGTCCACTGGATCTCAAGCATACCGTCTCATCAAACTGTTCTTTACTCCTTCATGCATATCAAACAAAATTCAGCCTAAATTCAGACTAAAGTAATTGTATAAATAAAATTCTTCTAATTATTTTTTTTCCATGCGACTTTTTCAGAATGAATTAGAAGACAACCAGACTTTCAATCAATTATTTTTAATACATTTTCAACACCTATCCAGGAGTCTTTGTCAATTCTGTTCTGTGAAGCAGGATTTTTCTAACCTGACAACAGCCAGATGCATGTCTAGCTCCGCCTAGCTCCACTCACATATGTGAGTGGAGCTAGTGCATCTGGCTGTTGTCAAGTTAGGATTCTTCACCATTTTCAGAACACATATCAATCCTGGTTCATGAATGTGCACCTTGATATGTGCTTGAGAATGGCTTTGTCACCATTCAAACCCAGGTTAAACGCCTTGCAGCCTAAAGCCCACTTCTCTCATTAAACCATAAAAAAAGAAAAATAACAAACAGCCAGTTCAGGTGTTTTATTAAATATGTGAATCAGGAAATTGTCTTTATACCAAACTGAACAATTGTTGTTCTCTACTTGAAAAAACACTTTAGATTTTAAAATAGATATTTCAGTCCTAAATTATCTTTAAAGTAACAAATTATAATTTAAAATGTTTCCAGACCTTAACTGGCTGTGCGGGTAGGAGGAGTAACGTAAAAAACAGGGAGCGAAAAGTAGAGATCATCTGTTGAACTGATGAGTTCACTATAAAGTCCACTATATAGTCCCCACTTTATAAAGTGATTGAGGGATTTAGGGGTTAGGCTGGGTGTTTGGACACAGCCCTCATGTCAGACTTTATCTTCCTCGAAACATGTAAAGCCATCCTATCTTCCATTTGTCTAAGATTAAACTTTGTTTGCAGTCTAGATTTAAGCTCAAAATTACAACATTAGTCAGATTGAATTCTTACCACAGCTTCTCTGCCACATTTAGTCTATCAGAGAACTTAAAAAATGCTTTGATCTAAACCAGGGGTTTGCAAACGATTAGGCCTGTGACTCAAAAATAACAACCAAACAGGCAAACATCTTAAACTACATATAACTACTCCATGATATATCTATTGGAACTTATAAAATAAAGTAAATATATGAGTATTTAAATAAATGTACTTTCCAATGATATTTAAAGATATGTTAAACATATTTTTCATCATTTGATGGGACATTTGATAATGTAATTGTACATTTTACAATAATATGGTATATTTAAAGGAATAGTACACCCAAAACATGATTAGCCTTCATTTTCTACTCACCTCCATGCTGAACAACACTCTGGAGTACTTTTTTGATATCTCAAATGCATCTGGAGATCTGGGAGGCTTCTTGCTGTCTGCTGACATTCAAATAATGGAGGTCCATGGCGCCCGAGACAGAAAGGTCCATAAAAGTCCACAAAAACGTGTCAATATTCCTCCATACTGCTCGTCCAATGTAATCCAAGTGTCCTGAGTGGGTAGCATCCAGAATTTACTCGAAACGAAGTCATTTAGAATGTTTTTAGAGCATAAACAGTAGTGTATAGGATTTCCTAATAGCGCCCCCATGCGCGCTCACGATTCTACGGAAGCCGGCAGACCAAACCAGCGCATTCAGCTCGGCAAAGAACTCATGCTCTTCCTCAACACTGAAGTCCTCAGACATTTTTCTTTCGTTGTTTCTTTCTTTGCACAGGTAAACAGCACATTTCTTCTTCTACGCTTGCATTATCGGCAGACCAGACGCTGAATGCGCACTTTCTTCCGGTTTGGTCTGCTGTTTGAATCATGCCTTAGATAAAAATATAACATCTACTTATTTTATAGTACATTTATTAAATTTATGGAATGTTCATATTTATATATTTAATATATATTCTAAGAATATATTATATATTCTGGCCTCCATATACCTCAGGGATCACATAACAAAGATTATTAAAACCATCTTGTGACTCCTCCACTTGGTGTCTCATGACCCCCAGAGGGGTCCCAATCCCCAGTTTAGGATCCATTGCTCTACGTCAATACATTACAGCTCTAGTTGTATGTTTAATGAGGATAAACTACTCCAACTCATGTTGCAACCTCCAACACCTTTTTGTTCAGTATTATCTTGTATTTTTCTCAGTTTATCTTTCATTCAATTCTGATCAACTCTTCTAAAGTAAAGCATTCCGACAGCATGATGCTGCCACCATCCTATAATAAGGTAAGAATTGTGTGTTCAGGGTATGTTCAGAGTTAAGGGATGGATTTGTGGAGTTCCAGTTTGATACCTATCTTGGCTAAAATTTCCCTCATGGAAGATTTGGGTACCTGCAGCTCCTCCTGAGTTACCAAGGTCATCTTAAGGGCTTATCTAATTAATGCTTTGATAGTCTTGTCTATCAGATCAAATGGACAACTTTGTCCTGGTTTGTTAGTTCACAGATGTTCTCTAATAATACTACTGCGGTTCATCTACCTCAGGTTGCATTGTGATAAATGTTTGGTCTGTATGAACAATTTACCAAAGGTGTTCTAATATAAAAAGGAGTACAAACATTCTTCTTGGCACTTTAGAACAAAACTGTACAGGTCAACCCAAATTTAGAACAAATGAGTCTTTGTGACATTTATTATTTTCCAGTAAGATTAAACATGCATGTAATAACTGCGTACAGATTTAACACAAACACTGCCTGATAGTACATTATTAGCCTGTTAGATAAGAAGAAAGAGATTCTTTGTTTGAGTTTTTTTATCTTTAAATCGAGGCTCATTTTTTCATTTAGGACCCACTTAGTGATCTAAGTATATTTAGTGACCAACAACTAATTATCCATTGCTGGGAGGAAACAGCTGTTAGGAAACTCTTGGACGGTCAGGATCCTGCTTTGTACTTGATGTTCTTTGGCCCCTGTTCCATTTGTTTTCAAATCATCTTGCTCCTTGAAGTTCTCTAGAAAGACAAAAAATGTATTTTATATATATCATACATATCTCTCTCTCTCTCTCTCTCTCTCTCTCTCTCTCTATATATATATATATATATATATATATATATATATATATATATATATATATATATATATATATATATATATATATATATGTATATACATACATACATACATCTGCTGTGCAGATAATTTTCCTTGGTAGTGAGGATAACATTTGTATTTGTTTAATCAATAAATCAACTTTTTTTTTTTTACAGTATATAGCGCTTCACAACAGCACCTGCTGAAGCTAAGTGCTTTCCATAAGCGCAATAAAAACATTTTCAACACGATAAATAAATAAGTGGGAGTGACTATATTCTAACTCTGTCCTTTTTACTCATTACATCTTGTAAAACACAGTAGGAGCTAGGAAATAACATGTTGCGGGAAGAAAATCACAAATAGATGCATGCAACAAAACTAAACCAGCCAAACCTGTAAGCTGTAGTTTCTTCACCTCCTCAATTTTTAATTCATCACTCCTCATTTCCTGCAGAGTGACAGGATATGATTATTTGGCTTATGTTATTTTTCTGGTAATGCCGAGGCAGTTTATCAGAAGCATTCTTTTAGATAACATAAAATGCAGTTGGGATTTTCTTTCAGACAATGAATGTAAACAGGCAATGAAAGCAGCTGGATAATGAGGTTTGGACTTCCAGTGCATGATTTCACAAATTACAAGTAAACAGAAAATATTCTCACCCCAAGGGAGTATTTATTTGTACTATCCTCTTCTTTCCCAGGCGATTTCTCTTCATTGGGGCTCTTAGAGGTATTCTGGTCCTGGCACTGCCCCGGGGTATCAGAACCCTGCTGAGACTTTAATTCTGCACAGCCCAAAAGAACCTCAAAAAATTCCAGGAACACAACCTACAACAGAGATTAGTAAAAAACCCCTGTTAAAATTTGTTGTTTAGAGATACACACTAAGTCACAAGTTTGATTTAAACTGATGGATGAGTTCGGTGGAAAGGTAGACCTCGAATTCAAAATGTTGAAACTGGCTGGAGCAGTCAGGGTTCTCTGCAGAAATGAGCTCTATTAATTTTGTTGTGGTCAGCTGGTGATCATACAGCCTGAGATCCTGGAGTGGTGAGAATACATGAATTAATGCAATGCTTTAAATGTCTTAGTGACATTAGAGCATCGGTATGGTGTGAACTTTGTTCCATTGTTGTTATAAGCAAACGTTATAAGAATTTGTTTTGTAAATGGAAATTTGACAAAAACATTTGGAAAGTATTTTCCAAATGATGTTTTTGTCAAAGTTCCATTTACAAAACAAGTTCTTATGAGCAAACATTATAAGAATTTGTTTTGCAAGAAACTTTTTTTGTTTTTCTCAGATTTTATCATTACAAAAATGTTTGGTTTATTTAGCAAATGTATTTTTGAAGAAGAGAATCTGAAAATTTTAAATCTTGAAAAATAAATCTGGGATAAGAACAAAGTTACTCTTAAAACCTTATTTAGATTAAAACTATTTTCTTTAATCTGAAAATTTTAAAAAAGTGTAAAAAAAAAAGGTGGAATCCAGGGGTTCAGAGTTCAAGCCCCACTCCCACAGACTGCTACATTGGGTCCCTGAGCAAGACGCTTAACCCCACCCTGCTCCCCGGGCGCCGCACAATGCCAGCTCACTGCTCCCCAAGGGGAAGGGTTAAATGCAGAGAGTTGCAGACAGTGTAACAATAAATGACAATAAATAAATAAAAAAGCTGAAAAGCTTATTTTGAAATATAACATTTAAATAAAAAAATGTAATGTAAAAAATTAAATGTGAAAAATAAAATAGAAAAAAAATTGAAGAAACAATGTTACTCTCAAAACCTTTTTGGATTAAACTTTTTTTTAAGTTTAAGTTCTGGATCACCTTTTTTTAAAATTTCCATTTACAATTTTTTTTTTTTTACATTTAGCTTTACAAAATGTGCTCTTTTTAAGAACAATAATGTAACAATTTTTACTCCATTTCCGGGGTCGGTGCCATTCCTTAGTTAACCATTAGCCCCCCTGTGACCACCCCTACCAGATGATTTGTGGCTACAATGTGGACCAATTATCTGCTTCTGTAAAGCCTCTTTCCCACTTAAATCAACGAGTTACCTCTGGTTTTTCAAAGACTAGTCGACCCACTAACAATCTGCATTTCCATTTCGTTTTCAGTTTTACTTTGCCCCGTGTTTTCTAGTTTTAGTGGTTTAATTCTTATTTTGTTGTGTTCTCTGGTTATTTTTTCAGTTTTCTGGTTTTTATTTGTTGCCCTCTGCTGCTCTCTTGTGTTCTCCTTTTCCTCTGTCTGTTCTGTTCACACCTGCTCCCAATCTGCTCGTTAGTCCTCCCTTTGTTCAGTCTCCCATAAATACACTCCTTGTTCAGTTCTTCAGTGCTGGTTCCTTGTCTAACTTCCTCCAACTCCGTTTCTCTGAGTCTTACCTCTTCATGATTGTTTTGGTTTCTGCTTTGTTTAACTTTTTTCTTGTAGGATTTTTTTATTTTATATATTTTTTTTTGGATTCCTGCCTGTTGTTTGTTTACCTTGCATTAAATCTACAAAACTCACCTCTGCCTCCCTGCCTCTGCATTTGGGTCCTCAAACCACAAGCAAATCATGACAAAATCTGATTGTAAAAACATTTCCTTAACGAATAGTTAAATAGGTAATTCTGCTTTCCATTTCTTTTATCTTTTTCATTGTTCATTTTGAAATAATTTTTTTTACTCAACCCACTCCATTGGGCATATCTGTTAACCTTCTGATCCCTGAACACATGGAAAATTAAGTTAAACCAATCACAGTTTCTCTTCATATGTAACCAGCTCTCTTATTGGATATTCACACTCATCACAACACAAGGCTACAAAAAGATTTACGAATTGTGGGTTTTAAATCTACACTTTTCAAATTGGATTTCTAATTGCATGATTTAAATGTATACGTTTAAAATTGTATTTTTATTATAATTTTCTCCCATAGTTATCGTCAGCAGTCTGTTAAAAATTTTGTTATTCAGTACAAATATACTAGTGTTGCAAATGTGTAATGCTAAACAAATCAAAGGTTAAAACATTTTAAATAATATCACACTATACTTTTGAACAGGATGTTTAACATTTGTCAAACTGAATGAGGAAACAAGTTTTGAATGCCCTCAACTGAAATCAAATTAAGAGAATGAAGAAAAGAAGAAGGTTATGTATGGTATGTAGATGCAGCACCTTGAACATCCTCAGCAGCTGTCTGCAGGTCATGGATTTGTTGGCTCCGGGGGCTGAGTAGATCCTGCAGAATTTCTCAAAGATTTCCCAGCACCTGTTTGCATATTTCAGAGCCTCCACTGTTAGTTCTGGCTGCCGGAACAGCAAACCTGGATTAAGGCAGATGCAGTTTATTCAAATAAAAGTAATGTAATAAGAATAAGTAAACATGAACGACTACATTTAAAAATGTTCCTGTTTAAGAATTATGCTATTATATGGAGATCTGTTCAGCAATACTTAATTAATGTGTTTATGTGTTTTATTTCATTAGTTTTATTATTGTGTCCCATTAAAACATAAAAAAATTTACATTAACATTAATTCAATACATACATATTAAAAATACCAATAAATACTTGGTAAATTGTATAAATGTTGGTATTTTTACTGCATAGACCGCAAAATGTATAGAGAGCCATTTTATTAAACAAATACTACAGTAACTAAATTATGAATAAATATTTCAAAATAAACGCATTTTAACATCAAATAAAATTAAATGTATAAAACATATCTTGAAAAATTATGACAAGACTGAGGCACCCGAAGAACAAACTCTGCCCCCTTATTTGAATATAAGAACAAAAAATAAAATAAGGAGAAATAAAAAGAGGCTGTAAATAAAAACAGATTTTTAAAATTCTAAAAAAGGTTTGACAAAACAAAAGACCATTATTAAAGGGATAGTGGATGATTTGAGCAAATTTTTTAAAAACCCGCCCTCTCCACTTTAGAAAAAAAAAAATGCACATGCACAACCCTGTACCCACTCCCGAGAAGGAACACCTATTACGAGCGAGATCATCCACAAGCCAATTTCTCCTTGTGCACGCTCTGTTTAAAAGTTATTCTTTGCTTACTTTCAAAAAGAAGATTTGCAATTTTTCCACTATGTCAGACTCACCATGGGGAGGTGAAAATGGGGACGAGCATATAGAACGGCCTTAAGTAAACAAATGACCAGAATGATTGACAATTAGGAGGACCACTTATTTTGATAATCCACCCGGAAAAAGAACATCCTCCACTATACCTTTAAGAAAATAAATTAATAATTACATTTATAACTAAATACATCTTAAAATAAATAAATGTTTTAACCAAAATAAAATTATTATAAAATTTAATTCCTTAAAATGAATACACCTTAAAAATAGATAAATACATTACATAAATATAAATAAATCTTGAAGAAATTGATAACGAAACAACTACTAAATAAGCAAACATATTCTGTATAGTGTGTTTTGGTTATTTGATGGATACGGTAATTTATAAAAATGTTATTACAGCTGTATGTTTTACTTATTTTAGGAAAATGCCTCTTCAAATGAGTGCGTTCATGTATTAATTCTTATCAATTCCAATTATTAACAAAATACCCCCCCACACACACATACATATATACATATATATGTATATACATATATATATATATATATATATATATATATATATATATATATATATATATATATATATATATATATATATATATATATATACATACATATATACATTTCCTCTGTCTAGTCAATATTTATCAATAAAACAACGTCATCACCTTTTACGTTCATCGCATTTGGAAGGACGTCGTCCATCAGCATTTTGGATATACAATCGCTCAAACGGTGCTTTTTGGACCTGTAAAGGGAAACGATGTAACCTTTAAATTTTTTTAAAAGTTACTTTCACTTCATCTTTCCTTTTTTGCTTTTGCCAAAATAAAAACAAAAATCAGCATTAAAGTGCGTCCAGATTTTTGACTACATGCAAAATGATACGTAGAATGAATCCTACACAACACACTGAACACACCATCTGTGATGAAAGACATGGTAGTGGCAGCATCATGCTGTGAGATGCTTTTTTTTGTAGGGACAAGAAAGAATTGTATGTTTAAAATAACATTAAAATTTATGTATCTTATCTCTAACTTCAGAATGATACTACTTTTGTAGATATGTCAGATAATTTTCCAATAAAAAGCAGAAATTACTTTTAGTTAGACACTGCATCTACCGGAAGGGATGTTTTCCTTACAGTAGATCTTTCCCATAGATGTAGTAGGACACAAGCACTAGCCACTTGAGAAACTTCCAAAGCTGCATGGTTGTGAAAGGAGAACAAGTCTCTGCTAAACCTTCTTCTTCTGAAATACAGAAAGAAAACGATAACCCAAACTTCCTCAACATCTGTTGAGGTTAATCAGTCCTGTAAATGTGGCTTTCACCTCTGATGAAGCTGTCTATCTGTTTCAGAGTAAAACCATGATGGTGGATATTGCAGTCCTTAAGGAAGCCCCAGAACTGCAGGCAGGACATCAGGACGAAGTCGTCAGGAGGACTGGAACGGCCAAGTCTGGCATAGAATCTATAAATATGCTTCAGCTCCGTGCGTTTCTCCAGCAACACAACCCTCACCTGTGACAGCATAGCAGCAGCATCAGAGAGACAACACAGAGAACATAATATGCTGAAGCATTTAGAGGACAAGGCTAAGACCGACCAGTTCACTCTCAGTTTTACTGTCTCTGTTTGGGATCTTCTTCAAGATACAGTCAATGTTTACATCCATGTCAGAAACTGGGATGGATGGGTCATAATCTAACAGAGGAAAGCCACCTGTAAGGAAATATGACAACATTAAAATTAAGAAGTGTGTTTTAATGGACATTAAAATAACGTATTTATTTACCGAAAGCTGGTGGAGCTCCGTTTTCATCCAAGCAGGCTATCATCACATCGTCATCAAACTCACACTCAAATACACGCTCCATCTTTGTTGTGAGTTTTCCCTAAAATCCAGGATGTAAACATATTTAAGAATTATCCAAAAAAAAAAAATTTGGGATAATTTTAGATGTATTAAAACACAAGTGATAAACCCTATCCTGATAAATATCAACACACTTGAATGCAGCAGCCAACAAGAAAGCCTCAGTTGACAGATGTAGTTGCAATGCATGGTCAGAGACAAATGTGCTTCTCTGAAACTCCAATACAAATGCTCGGTCTTGGACACCAACATTGAGCAATGCTGTCGCAATTTCTGTCACTAGAAATGTGTCTTTACAGAGCGATGGACATAAGAGAGTTGCGCCACTGGAAGACAAGACAGATAAGTTGCAAAGGTGCCCGATGTAACGTTTATAGATGTTAATGATCAAAGACAAGTAGAGCAACCTGAATATAATTGGTTTTACTCGCATTATAGGTGTTAATTATAAGTGGATGTAGTTTTACAAATATGTACCTCTTTACATTTCTGTTTATTGTGTGCATTCTCCTATGTACAGTATAACTGTGCATGTAACAAGTAAGCTGTTTTATCAATCTTAAGCATACCTTTGAATTAATATTAATCAACGGTATGTAGAATTACAAAGCAAGATGTGATATTTTAGATTTGTTGTCTATTTTACTGTAGATTAGTATAGTTTACTAAGGTCTGTTGAAATGCTAGGACAACCACAACCTCTGTGCAACAAGTAAAGAAAGGTGTTTTCCACACCCATGTGGGGTCGATAAGCGAACTGTAAGTGAGCCACTCTCCTTTTTAGACGGCACAGGGGGTTTATGTGCAGCTTATGAATTTTCACGGGCATTCAACATCCGTCCATCCGTCCGTCTATCTATCTATCTATCTATCTATCTATCTATCTATCTATCTATCTATCTATCTATCTATCTATCTATCTATCTATCTATCTATCTATCTATCTATCTATCTATCTATCTATCTATCTATCTATCTATCTATCTACACTATATTGCCAAAAGTATTTGCTCACCTGCCTTGACTCACATATGAGCTTAAGTGACATCCCGTTCCTAATCCATAGGGTTCAATATGACGTCGGTCCACCCTTTGCAGCTAGAACAGCTTCAACTCTTCTGGGAAGGCTGTCCACAAGGTTTAGGAGTGTGTTTATGGGAATTTTTGACCATTCTTCCAGAAGCGCATTTGTGAGGTCGCACACTGATGTTGGACGAGAAGGCCTGGCTCTCAGTCTCCGCTCTAATTCATCCCAAAGGTGTTCTATCGGGTTGAGGTCAGGACTCTGTGCAGGCCAGTCAAGTTCATCCACACCAGACTCTGTCATCCATGTCTTTATGGACCTTGCTTTGTGCACTGGTGCACAGTCATGTTGGAAGAGGAAGGGGCCAGCTCCAAACTGTTCCCACAAAGTTGGGAGCATGGAATTGTCCAAAATGTCTTGGTATGCTGAAGCATTCAGAGTTCCTTTCACTGGAACTAAGGGGCCAAGCCCAGCTCCTGAAAAACAACCCCACACCATAATCCCCCCTCCACCAAACTTTACACTTGGCACAATGCAGTCAGACAAGTACCGTTCTCCTGGCAACCGCCAAACCCAGACCCGTCCATCAGATTGCCAGATGGAGAAGCGCGATTCGTCACTCCAGAGAACGCGTCTCCACTGCTCTAGAGTCCAGTGGCGGCGTGCTTTACACCACCGCATCCGACGCTTTGCATTGCACTTGGTGATGTATGGCTTGGATGCAGCTGCTCGACCATGGAAACCCATTCCATGAAGCTCTCTGCGCACTGTTCTTGAGCTAATCTGAAGGCCACATGAAGTTTGGAGGTCTGTAGTGATTGACTCTGCAGAAAGTTGGCGACCTCTTCGCACTATGCGCGTCAGCATCCGCTGACCCCGCTCCGTCAGTTTACGTGGCCTACCACTTCGTGGCTGAGTTGCTGTCGTTCCCAAACACTTCCATTTTCTTATAATACAGCTGACAGTTGACTGTGGAATATTTAGGAGCGAGGAAATTTCACGACTGGATTTGTTGCACAGGTGGCATCCTATCACAGTTCCACGCTGGAATTCACTGAGCTCCTGAGAGCGACCCATTCTTTCACAAATGTTTGTAAAAACAGTCTGCATGCCTAGGTGCTTGAATTTATACACCTGTGGCCATGGAAGTGATTGGAACACCTGATTCCAATAATTTGGATGGGTGAGCAAATACTTTTGGCAATATAGTGTATCTATCTATCTATCTATCTATCTATCTATCTATCTATCTATCTATCTATCTATCTATCTATCTATCTATCTATCTATCTATCTATCTATCTATCTATCTATCTATCTATCTATCTATCTATCTTCCCTCCAACTATTGAAGCTCCGTCACCACTTCCCTCCAACTATTGAAGCTCCGTCACCACCGCCCTTTGAAATGTTGCTAACTGTCACAAATGGAGTGCTCAGAGGTCAGAAACTTTAAAATACCAAATTTATTTGTGTTTTTATTCCTATGAAAGACATATACTGGAACAAAATTCACTCTATATGTTTCACTCTTGACCTGATTCACCATTGCATTTTTCCTCAACCTGTTTCCTGTCTCCTGAGGAGACATTAATTGAATGCACAATGAATCTTTATATTAGTCTGAAATGAGAGACAAAAAGTAGTGAAGGTTTGTACGGTATACTTACTTTTTTGAGCTGCTCTTATAATTTTATGATTTACGTGATGCCATATTTATCTTTGGTGTTGAACTCAATATTAGTCTAATGTAGTCAAAGTGAAACTTGTTAAAGACAAACTTATGGAGAACCATTTTATTCTTAGGTAAATAAATAAAAAAATACCATAATAAGTAATTTATATTTATAAAATTTCAAAAAAATAGTCCATAAAATGAATGCATTTCCTCAAGTAAAAAAAACTAAATAAAACTTAAATCAAATAATTCTGAATAGACTGAGGCGTTCCATAGAGGGAACACTGTCCTCTCAGTTATAAGAACCTAAAATAAAAGACGAAGAATAAAAAGAGCTTAAATATAAAAATGAAGTTCAAAAAAGTTCTTAACATACTTAAAAGCTATATAAAATAAAATTGTAATAAAAAAGATAATTATAAAATAAATAAATTCCTTCTTAAATGTATCATTAGATCAACCAGGAAATAAATAGATATGTTTTGAAAAAATAAATCTACTACATTTTGAAAAAATATATATATTTAAAAAATCATCTATTCTGAAATTAATAAATCATGAAATAGGAAAATAACAAATACAACAATAAATCTTAAAGTTAGAAAGACCAAAGAAATGATAAAATAAGCATAAAAAAAGTTTACTACGGGTACATCTTATTTATCTGATGATTTTTATTTATTTATTTTGATTTGAATAAAATGGCTTTACATGGAAACTCCACATATTTTAGCAAACAGGTATTTTAATGCTCTTTGTTTCATCCTTAGAAACAAAAGCTTTTATTTCAAAGGGATTATTATTTTTGCATTAGTGAGAACTGCTATTGTTAGAAACAATTATTTAATGTTGTGCTATAAAAAGAAAAAATTGAAAGTCATGCTACTCCAGTAAAATGTTATTTTCCATGTGTTTATCATGGCTGCCAATAAGATGCCTTGTATTTGAATCTGATTCCTTTTTTATTGTACTTGTTAAAATCTATCATTCTTAGGCAAACATAACTGTAGCTATGTGTGTCCAACCTTTCCATGCTTTTTATCATTCCTCCATTCTCCAGTGTAGATGGCACCACCAGCATAGTAAAAGGTTCCTTTTCCCTGCCTTCGACCTTCAAGGAAATCCCCCTCGTACTGGTTGTCCCTAACATCTTCCGCTCCTTCTTTTGCATTCACCAACCAGGTTTGTGTGCCATACCCATTCTGAAAGAAAGGAGAGTCAATGAGATCAAGAACTAAAGTTTCAATCAAGTTTACATAAAAATATAATATTATCTCAAACCATGTTCAATAAATCATAAACTGCAGGTTTTCGATATCAGTTACAGGTATAACCCTAAGAATTCCCACCACACCGTCACTATCATACCTGTACTCCATTTTGCCAGTTCCCAGCATACTCCTGTCCCAGCATTATCCAGATCATCCTGCCCTCTCCATGTTTCAGATTGTTCCTCCACTCGCCAGTGTACATGTTCCCAGAGGGATAGCTGCTCAAAAAACACTTATTATCTTTGTCATATTAAATTCAAAACCGTAAATTGCAGATATAAGCTTACCGCCTCTGTCCCCATCCCTCTATCCTGTTCATCACCCAGTCACCTTTGTACCATGAGGTTCTGTCCTTGTTATAAAAAACGGTGCCCTAAATAAAAAGAGAGCTTGTGTCAAAAGATTACACCCATCAAATTTGGGCTTTTAATGATTTCTGTGAATGTTTTTTTGTTTTTTTTTATTGTCATATAAAATACAATTTCAATTACTTAAATTCCAATTAACAGAAACTGTGTGCATCAGTTTTATTCATATGGAGGGAATTTTGTTTCATTGATGCTGCAAGCAAAAAAAAAAATGTGTAAGTGGATTTGAGAAAAATACTTTTTTAAAAGTAGAAATAGAAAGAAAACATGCAACACACATTCTCTTCATTTCTGTGGGCAGGCTTTCCTCTGGAGTAAGAAGCAGAGACGCATTTCTATATCTGCTGGACATTGCCCACAACCTCAAATATATGGTAATGTTTATGTTTAATAGCCAGTCACAAGTAGGAAAATTACTATTTAAAATAAGCTTTATAAGTTCTGTGAGGCAGAAAGATCAAATACTAAACCAGGAAAATGTCAGAAGCTTCTCTATGGCTACTAAAGCATTAAGCCTTCTTGTGAATCACCACAGTACATTTATCCAAATATTAGAGAGAATGTGTATATATTTTTTAGCCTGCATATAATTCTTACCCTGTCTGGAGAAAAAAAAACCAAACAAACAAGTTAAAAGATAAATGATTACACAGTATTTAAAAAAGTGAATCCTACCTTCCCGTGCCTCTTTCCGTGATGCCACTGCCCTGTGTAAGACACGCCCTCTTTGGCGCATTGGTAGGTTCCCAGTCCGTGTCTTATACCTCTGAGGACTTCCCCCGTATATGTGCTGCCATCTCTCCATGTTAAGGTGCCATGGCCCGTTGGCACATTGTTCACAAGGTCCCCCTAATGGATTACAAATTTTAATCCATTTTGAATAATTTTTCAACCTGATGGGTGTAATAAGTGCATCAGCGGTTTCAATAGTTCACCATTCAGCGACCCTACCTCATATTTCACACCGTTTGCCTCTATGGGTCCTTTGGAGAAAGTTTCCTTCATAAAACAGTTTTAATATGAATGTTTAATTCAGTGAGATGAAGATTGATGAATCTTCATTATGAATTTGATTGATAAAGATACATTTTATTTGCGTTCCATACCTGCACATTTGCATAGTCTGCCTTGTACTCATGTCTTCCTTGAAAAGACGAACCATCTTCATGAAATTGTTTGTCCTTGGTTGTTCCTTCCCACCTGTCGTCATTGATCACAAAATCATACTAACTTATGGAGTGAATTGTTTTCCTTTATAGTTCCAAGAAAACAACACTTGTAAATTGACATTTGAGAAAAAAAAATGCAACCCCGGAATACAACTTTGAAAAGATGTTTCACTCCAAAAAAGGTTTTAGTAATAACTTTATTTTTATCATTTTTTATTTTCTTTAATTAATTTATCTTATTTTATTTTTTTACCAAAAGCAGGGAATATTTTAGGTCCAATTTTTTACATTTTTTATTAATTTTTCATGTTTTTATTATTTTTTTTACAGCTATAATTTTCTCAATCATAACTTTATAATTGACACTTTTTCAAATTGCCATTATTAGATTGAGTTTTATGAATTTCATTCCTTTCAAATTGTTATTTACACACCACATGCTCTTTACTTGGGGGGGGGGGGTGGGGGGGGGGGGGGGGGGGTGAAGATGTATTTTTATTGCTCTGCATGGACTTTAGCAACATCACATTGGTCAATGTACACATCCAAGAGTGAGCGTTTGTATTGGGGTTGGAGTAAAGAGAATGTTGAACGCAAAAAAAAAAAAAATGTACAATTCAGAAAACCTAAAATAAAATAAAAAAAAGAAATTTAATTAAATAAATTAAATATAAACTCTCTGCATAATGACCTTTTTAGAATCAATTAAGGTATTAGATCCCTTAAAATATTTAATAAATGAAATAAAATGACAAATATGAAAAATAAAATTAAAGCAAAGTTAATCCCAAAACTTTTTCTTATTAAAACGTTTTTCAAAGCTTCTTTTCTGATTGGATTTTGTCAAATTTCAAAATACAAAATGTGGGTATTTTTTTTTTTTATATCCATTTATGGAAAATGTTCTTTGCATGTAACAATAACGGAACACAATTCATTCCATACAAACTTAAGTTAAATTAAGCTTTTCTACATTTTTGAGGTTTAAAATTAGCATCTGAACTCAAAAAAATATTTTAAACCTTGTTTATACTGTTAAGTTTATCATTATTTAAGCTACCTTCCTATATTCAGCAGCAGGGAGTTGATTAACTGTTTGCTAATCAGGGGCTGAGTTCGTGGCAGCAGCTGTTATTTTCCTATAAACGTATAAAAACATTAACCTGAAAACTTATACCTTTCTTCATCTCTTCTTCTCTTTTCCATGGCTGCATCTATAAACGTCGCTTCGTTCTTTGCACCAAACTATCGCTGGATCCATCCGTTATCATTTGTGTGGTGAATATATTTCCGTCTCTATGGCAACGCGGTAGCGGTTGTATGCGCTTCTAACTACGGCAGCCCAAATAAGTCAAAAAGCTTCTCAGTAGCTCAAAACATCAATCAAAAGCTTGAATAAACATAGCAAATCCCTCTTATAGGAAATACAGAAAAACACAGGAATTTCATGGAGAAGATATTTAATATATATATATATATATATATATATATATATATATATATATATATATATATATATATATATATATATATATATATATATATATATATATATATATATATATATATATATATATATATATATATATATATATATATATATATATATATATATATATATATATATATATATATATATATATATATATATATATATATATATATAAACAGTAATATAAACATATGACTGTGAATTTACAGTTCTAAAATTTCAGGTTTTTTAATAATAATAAAATATAATGCATATAATAAAAAATATTTTCTCTTTTTTTTTAATCAATCATATTTACAAAGAACCCCATAAAATCCTTACTGCTAAAGGTAGATGGGATGGATGGTTCTGCAACTGTATTAAAAATATATTTAGGATTATTCTTCTCTATGTTCTCTCAATTTTGTTTTATGTCAAAACCCTGCGAATTTAAATCTAGTTTGACCACTCAGCAGGGGTAACAAAGGGGGTACATTTTTAGAAATAAAGCCAAAATTGCCAAAGTTGAAAGAAGATTGTTTTTGTTCTTTGCTTTTTTGGAGTAATGAAGATTTTATTGACCTGTGTGTAATGCATAATTCATAGTAGATCAGAAAGTGTTTGCTTTACAATGGAAACCTTATATATGCTTAAACCATTCCTTACATTTTGTCAGCTTGTACAATTGTTGAAGAGGCCCTACTTTGTGATTTGTAAAAGTAAATTTTAAGATTACTCCTTTTTTGTTCCTAATTCCATTGACATATTACACAGCTTCTTTAATTTTTGAAAAAAAATGTTTAATGTTTTTTTTTTTTTTTTACTTCAGAGGTTTTAGATAAGAGTGAAATTCAATTAGGAAGATGTTAAAAACTAGGGGTGTTTTATGTAAAATTACATCACTGACTTTCTTTTTCTTTTTTTTTTTTTCTTTTTTTTTTTACAATAATATTCAGGACCTTATTATCTCTAGAAATCTTCAGATTCTGGTATGAAAAATAGATTCAGGTCTAATTTGTTGGTTTTATCCCGGAGTCCTTGTAGTTATAGTATCTGTTCAGCAGGTGGCAGCAACGGGCGACTAGAGCGGCAGGGCGCGGAAACGGAAATACGTAATTTTGTCTATTTGTGTTTGTCAGAACAAAAGCAGTGGAACTGACACATCTGCGTGAACTCTTCAATTTACCGCCCTGCTTTTTTTTTTACCCGGTTTATATTCAGTTCTCCATAATAACTAAAAACACTTCTATGAAATATAAAATGGTAATCTAACAAGCTTGTTTCTGGTTATTTAATTCTGTGTGCGACCTATGTTGTATTTTTAAACAGCTGCAGGTAGGGCAGAAGGGTTCCTTTATACAGTAATACATTTTGTAAATGCTTTTTTGTGTATTAAATTATCATTAATAATTCATATTTAAACGCATGAATACATTTGTTGTATTGTTGACGTCAATTTTTTTTTTATAATAAAAGTGGTGTAATCATCTTACAGAAAACTTTTTTTTTGTTTATTTTTTTGTTGTTGTTGTTTTTTTTGTGTGCAATACACTATGTTCTCAAAGACCATTAGAGATACACCAGCAGCTTCAATGTTCCTTACTGCAGCTTTTAGTAGCAATATTTTAATTCAAACTGGAGTACAAAAATATACACAGGTCCTTACTGTTGTCTTTTTGGGAAGAAACACCCATCTGCCTAACATGTTACATGTTAAAGAGATTAGTTGAAAAGGATGTTATTCTTCATCCACCTAGCCACCAAAAACGGGAATAAACAACTGGTTTCTTTGGTGAGCTTTAAACATGAATCAGAGTAATATTTGAGCATTTAAAATATATTGCTGGCTTTACATTTGAAAGTATAAAACATAAAATCCCATGGCACAGAAGCAACAACAGCTACAAATTCAAATCTATGCAAAACATGAGAAGTTTAATTTTGTAATTTCTAGCCTGAGGCTCTTAAAAAAAAAAAAAAACTGTTGGTAATAAACCACACATTTTCCAAAATTATTCCTATATACCCAAGTGACTATAGCTCTGACTGTCTGTCTCTCTGCCATGTAGCAGTCAAGGAAGCTCTGTGTCATCACACCTAAGACTGTCACGCCACACTTATTTGCTGGGCAATACAAACCTCCTGTCAGTGCAAAATTATCACACTGATTCAGTGTATATATATATATATATATATATATATATATATATATATATATATATATATATATATATATATATATATATATATATATATATATATATATATATATATATATATATATTATATGTGTGTGTGTGTGTACAAAAGACCCTTGAAGCTACAGTGTGTAACTTTTAGCAACATCTAGCGGTCAGACTGCAGCAACATGAACATCTCCCCCCCAACAGTACGGCGAGCGTTACGGGACAAAATGTCTTCCATGACGTCCGCATCACCTACCTTCTCAAGTGATGAGGTTTGTTTACATAGATAATTTTACAGATAGTATTTCATTAGTCTGTGTAGGGTATAGATTTCATGTAGACTTAAGATAATAAATATACCCGTTATTTTTTCTACATCATTGTGACGTTTTGGCAATCTCGCAATCGCTAGTTTGTTGGCTCTGCGCTGCCGTAGCGCAAAGATGTCTGCCTCCATGGCTGCGAGACCCGCTCCTATGTAATTATAAATAACGAATTTTAAGGCAACGCAAATATTAAGGTTAAGAGGCTGAGCTCGTAGATGATGATAAATAACATAGTTATGTATAATATATTACATTTCTGACTGTATTTCCCTGTAATTATTACACACTGTAGCTTTAAGTAGTTTAGGTTTCGATGTTAGGTACTGCTGTTTATATTCTGCAGTTTCTGCGCAGTGTTATTTTGGCCCTTAAGGCATGCAGAAGTTAGGACAGCGTTGCCCGTGACGACCGTTGCTGCTGCCGGTTGGAAAGTTCGGCAGTTGAGCCACTGAGCTAACACAGGGAAAGGACTTGACAGGAAATGACTTGTGTGTTCTTCAAATAAGTGTGCGTCACTGACGAGTAAGTTTAATATTTGAGTGTTTATGGCAGTTAAATGAGTTATTTTCGTTCTTAGTTACTTGTTGATAAGTCTTGGTTATCTGCTGTGTGTGTGTATTGTAGAGTGTTGTGCAGAACCTACGCATCCACTAGATGGCGCCAAGCCATGATTGTTAGCTAACGTTTGCTGATTAAAGCTACAGTGTGTAATAATTACAGGGATATACAGTCAGAAATGTAATATATTATACATAACTATGTTATTTATCATCATCTACGAGCTCAGCCTCTTAACCTTATTATTTGCCTTACCTTAGAATTCGTTATTTATAATTACATAGGAGCGGGTCTCGCAGCCATGGAGGCAGACATCTTTGCGCTACGGCAGCGCAGAGCCAACAAACTAGCGATTGCGAGATCGCCAAAATGTCACAACGATGTAGAAAAAATAACGGGTATATTTATTATCTTAAGTCTACATGAAATCTATACCCTACACAGACTAATAAAAAATTATCTGTAAAATTATCTATGTAAACAAACCTCATCACTTAAGAAGGCAGGTGATGCGGACGTCGTGGAAGACATTTTGTCCCGTAACGCTCGCCGTACTGTTGGGGGGGAGAAGCGGTGGGGGGGAGATGTTCATGTTGCTGCGGTCTGCAGTCTGACCACTAGATGTCGCTAAAAGTTACATACTGTAGCTTTAACAGGGTTAAACTTTTTAGAGTTTAATTATTTTCTCCTTAGCTTATCTATGGTGTGATGTGTAATGATAGGGTAATTTGAATTATCTTTCTTGTCTTGTTTTAGGAAACCACACACACACTTACACACGTACCTACCTGGAAATATCTTATGTTCATTTAATCAATTGGAATCCGAAATTGAGTTTGGAATACAGACCAGTTAAAGGATCCTGGCTCATGTCTTCATTCTCCACCTGCTGCACCTTCTCCTAACATCTAGTCCTGATTGAAATCCTGGCCTGAGTAGTGTTCTGGCCAACACTCCCGGTTGAGCAGTGATAAACCCGAACAGTACCTTACAGTCCTATAACTTACAGCAAACTCACCTACAATATATATATATATATATATATATATATATATATATATATATATATATATATATATATATATATATATATATATATATATATATATATATATATATATATATATATTGTTTTTTGTTTTTTTCTTTACTTTAATCATCACATAAACTTGGACTTAAACTTAGCTTTACTTATCCCTTGGGATTTCTTCTCAGGGAAATTCTGGTTTCAGTAGCTTATATAGAGTACAAAGAGTTATTAAAGCAAGATGCCATTAAAGGTATATATATATATATATATAAAAAAGAAATACAATATAAAAAGAGTGTATATTGTACCAAAAGAAAAAAAAAACACAAAAAAGGAAAAAGTTGTATTGTGCTGGAATATGTTTCCCTCAGATATAAAAATAATTGCACAATAGAGAGCTAAGGGGAGACTACAATGTAGTTGCAGAAATGTACTGACCATATATATTAGTGAAAAGTAAACCGACTACACTGTAGTTGACATTGTCAAATTGTCCAAAATACATCCTCAAACCAAAGGGGAAAAACACAGACTTACTTATTTTTCAGTTTTTCCTTTCTACGTTTTAAGTAAAGAGGAAATAAGAGGGCACTGGCCCCTGTTGCCACTGTCTAGAACCGCCCATGCGTTGTGTGAGTCAGCTGTTTAATCTTTCTGTAAAATTCGAGAAGCGCCTTTTATTTTGAAGGGTAATCTGCTGTTTCCGGTCAGATTGGCGCTGGTCTCCGTCGCTTTTATGGGCGGCGAAAAGGTGCTGCTAAATCTGGCAGCTAAATAGGTTTTAACTGTCGCTCCTTTGCAGTTCCAGTCGCCCGTCATGGCACCCTAAATGTTCAATGGACCCCTGCTTGCTAACTGACTGCATCCTGTCTGCGGCTGGCTGTAGGCGCTGACCCCTGGAGACACGAGCCGACCGAAGCCGCCGTGATGAGCTCGGAGCACCAGGGCGACGGTGACGACGCCGACGAGCCGCAGGATAGGCCCGGCAGCACCGGCAAGGAAGTAGACCCTGTCCCCCACCAGTCGGAGGAGGAAGACGTCGCCGCCAGGGAGGTCTGCGCTTCGCCGCCGGAGAGCAGTAGCGATGAACGGCCTAAGCGCAGCGGCTCTCCGCGGCTGGAGGACGGAGGGCGCTGCAGCCCGCCGGCCGCCGCTCCACAAGCTGGCGGCGGTGGGAGCTCCGTTAGCGAGAGCTTCAGGGGGAACAGCCTGTTTTCATGGCTGCAGAGGAGGACTATACGACGGGGGCTGTTCGTGGACCCAGCCAGGGATAACTTCAGAACAATGACCAGCCTGTACTGCTCCATGAACCCGGCCGTGGAGTCAGTTAATCTGAGCTCTCAGACCCACGGAGCTGTGTTCAACCTGGAGTACTCGCCGGACGGGTGAGTACTCCGATCTTTGGGACATCAATGTTAACACTAATTGTATGCAAAGTTACCTTTACCTGCATGATTAGTGCAGCAGCTTATGATCACAGCCAGGGTTGGAGCAGACAGCAGATGAAGGACCTAAATCCTGCAGCCAAATCGGGTCAAGCTGTCTGGTCTGGGTCATGTTTGTTTGTATGTTGCAGCAGTGAGTCCTTCCTGCACAGGGAGAACAATTAACGACTATCAACACAAAATGATCTACTTATTGCATATCATGTGCATGTGTTCAACACTATAGGAAGTCTGTAGTGGCACTGGCTTCAGCCTTATTGGGTCTTATTGTAAGGAAGTCCCCATGGTCATTAAAGCTGTGTGCTCAGCAGAAATCTCCCTCCTTTTTCTTATCTGCTGGATTTTAAAATCTCCAATATTTTCATGCTGGCATAAAGGCTTCTGTTAAAAGTTTCTCTAACTAATTAATTTTAAATGGGTCATTTGTTTTATGCTTTCTGTTGTTCACTTTTATTCCCTGTTTTAGTAATATTGCTTGATCAAACCCCTTTCTAACAATCTACAGTATAAAAAAGGTAATAACAGACACAGGTCTTCTGGTCATCAGCTGTCCTTTATTAGTGTGTAGGTCATAACTTAAGGACATTTTTTGCTTTTAATAGTATGAATGTAAACAAAATTCAGTGTATAAATGCTTATAAGCTATACTCATCAGCAGTAACAGGAATATATGCATGAAATTGATCTCTCTGTGTGTTGAATTTATATTATGAGTTTCTCTTTTTATGTTTTAGCTACTGAGAGTAATAAGCCTGTCCATGATATTTTAACAGGGATGCTTCTGGACTTGAAATGCAAACAAAAAATCTTTCCCAGTTTTTTAAATAAGTAAAAAAAATAAATAAATTCTGATGCACTTTAATGCTTGTTCTAGTTTTTGACTAGAGACTCTTAGAGATTCACTTCCATACACAAGGCTCATATTCTTATCTTCAGCTACCACAGTATACATGTCAGATTAAATAATACTACTTTTACTTCACCGATAGTATCTAGGTGATACTTTATTGTATATCTTGTACCATGTCCATTGGTTGTGCTGTTCTCTTGTACATCTCTTTGCAGGTGATGAAGCAGACTGAAGATGTTTTATCATTATCTCCCTTTTATCTCCTCTTTCTTTGATCTTTTCTCCTTTTTTTCCTGTTTTTCCTTTCCTGTTCTACTTGCATTGCAGTCTCCATATAATCTGTAAATTCCCTGCATAATTATAATATAGCTATTTATATGCATAAATCAGGCGGAACACTATGGCAATAGCCGTACTGCTCCACTTGTGAAAGTAAAATCTGTTGGGCTGTTTTTAGCATCAAGATCATTATTCTTATTGCCACATTGCCAGATAGGACACTTTAAAAAGAAGAAGAAGAAAAACAAGGCTCATCATAGTTTTTGTACGTTTTATGTACTATTATAAAGAGCTTAGGGGTGTTTTTTTCCTTACGGCTTTACAGTTTTAATTTTACAGGATTCACCCACTTCCTTTCTTTTGTCCAGAGAGTCTGTATTTATTTTTGCTCTCTGCTCAGGTCTGTGCTGACTGTGGCCTGTGAGCAGACTGAGGTCCTCCTGTTTGACCCCATCTCATCCAGACACATCAAAACCCTCACAGAAGCCCACGAGGATTGCGTCAACAACATAAGGTGCATTTCTCACATTTAACATCAGACACCTAGGGTTTCTGAAGCCGATATTTGCCAGCCTGATTAACCAGACTAAATGTGTGATTAAATATGTAATTTAGTCTGGCCCCGATGAATGAGACGTCGGAAGATTGTTGATGAGAACAACCCGTTGTCTTTTAAACCATGTCTGTTCGTATTGGCCAACGCTCTGACCAATGAGTGCAACTGACTGTGATGTAATAAGGGCGTCAGAAAACTGGTGGGGGAGTGTAAACAAACAGCCTGTCCGTAAAACAGCAGCGTAGAGCCTCTTTCTGCTCTTGTTTCAACCAAAACCCTTCCTAAACTAATCCTTCCAAAACTGATTCCAAAGCTGAGTCAAATAAGAACTGTTCAATAGTTGTTTCCATCTGCCGTGTTTTGGTTTCTCCAGCGTCGTCGTCACGCCCTCCAAACCCCACCTGCTTTGTGTCCAAAAAAATTCAAACATATCTCTGCGTTCTGATTGGCCCGCCTGTTCTAGGGCCTGGGGCATTGATTGAGGCTAGACCACTCGCAGGCAAAAATGATATAGGCCGCTGGAGGGTGGGGATATTTTACTAGGCTAGCCGAGGGTCGTAAGTGAAAAAGTGTCTACAAAGTGTATGAGAAGAAAAGCCTCAGAAGAGAGAAACAAGGCCAGAGTGTTTTTGTTTTTTCACGAGATCGCGTACACTGAAAGCAGAGGTCGGGCTTCCCACCGAAGCCTCGGTTGCAGAGTTTCTACTCGACAGGTAAAGTTTGGGATACTATCTGAAATCCATTTCACATCACTACTAGTAAAGGTTATCTACCTCTATATTGTAACTTTCCAGGGAAGATAAGTTTATTTATTTTGTAATTTGCATCATTAGTAGGTATACGGTGGCCAAAGATTCTTATTTACCCCGCATGTCCAAAATTCCACTTCAGCACACACACATGACACAAGTCACAATTTTTTTTAATGTACCAGTAGTCTTATTTGCAGGGAAACTTTTTATATATAAATATAGGTGAGGTGAATGACCGTTTTATCATTGCGTCCCCAATCATGCTGAAGGAGAGATGGGCTTGTGCATGCTCTCACAGGCGTCTAATAATTAGGGCGACAGTGGCGTTGGATGGAGGAGTTTGCCCTGTAATCGAAGGGTTGACGGTTCAAGCCCCGACTCCGACTTTAATTGTCGTTGTGTCCTTGGGCAAGACACTTCACCTGCATTGTCTACTGATGGTGGTCAGAGGGCCCGGTGGCGCCAGTGTACGGCAGCCTCGCTTCTGTCAGTGAGCCCCAGGGCAGCTGTGGCTACAATGTAGCTTGCCACCATCAGTGTGTGAGTGTGTGTGTGAATGGGTGAATGAATGTAGTGTAAAGCGCTTTGGTCAAGTCTCCTAACTTGAATAAATGCGCTATATAAGTACATGCCATTTACCATTTACCATTTAATAAGTGTTCCCTCCTGGGAGCGGCTACAGGGTTGTGCATGTGCACTATACCTTTAAATTCAGTTTAGTTGACTTGAACTGAGTTAAGTTATGTGAATTAAACTGATTTGAGTTTATTTTAAAAGCAAAAGCAGATGAGAAAATTATGAAACAATACAAAAGTACAAAGTTATGAGAATTTTGTTTTTAGATGACAATCACAACCATAAGTAAAACAGTAAATTAGTGATTTTTTGTATCCTTCACCCTATGGCTCTCTGTGGAAACTTTTATTCAGGTTCAAATATGTTTCCTTTAAACATTTTTCCTATACTTAGCCTTTGTTTATACTTCCTAATTCTATACTTATTAATCAATTTGACTGTATGATCTGGTTGAACTGTAAAGTGCCTTGAGATGACTTGTGTATGACTTGTGCTGTATAAATAAACTGAATTGAATTGAATTGAATTGTTTACAGAGTTAATCATCGAAATCCAGAGCGGGTTGAATCTTGGTGCCAAAATTATGCCATATATGTTGAGCAAAAGAACACGAAATGCAAAGTTTGTCTGAAAACTGTTGGGACTACCCAACTTAATACATCCAACCTCCACCACCTACAGCACAACCACACTGTTGAGTGTGAAGATGTGCAAAAGGCTCCATCAACTTTGCGCAAAATTGTTTGCAAGAGGAAACATTTTTCTCCTTTTTAATGAGATTTTGTTGAATGTTTAAACCTGTTTGGGTTCAAGACTCTTTAATATTTAATTTAAAGTAACATGTAATTTGATTTATTCAATAAATACTTTATAAATAGATCAGTTGCATTTCCTGCACATGTATTTATTTCTGATAGAGGAGCTGGAGCTTTTATCGTCCAATTTATCTTGATATTTATTTGAGGTCATATCGCCCGGCCCTAGTTGAGGGCCCCTTGGTGCCTGCAAGCATCGAGTTGGTGACCCCTAATCTAAACCAATGTGGGGACTATTGACAACACTTTCAGCCAATCAGAGCCAGTGAAAGCAGATTATCTTGGTCAGTTACCTAGATGATTGGCTTGTGGAGGATTCCTCTTGGTCCTAAAGACCTGTATTTACACCCAAAGATTTTTTTGTTCTGTGCTGTGATGGAGCACAGATATAGTTTTCAGGGAAAAACAGCAAATATATATTTTTAGAATTAGTTTCTGGCTGAGTGGTTTCATCTGTCGCTTTTTTTTTTTTGCTTGTACCTCTACACCGTCCCTGCTTTCATTTGATATGTATTGCTGGTTGATGCATGATTGTGGCTGTGGAAACATAAATGTTGATAGGTTGCTGTTCTGCCGTACATTTACCTTTTCCATCTTTTATTTTATTTGTATATAACATGGTTGTGTTTTGCACATTTTAAAAAGGTTTGTGTTGGCTTGCAACCTGCTGAGGATTTTGCAGTTTAATTTAATTTGATTGCTGCATTATCTCCCATTAATGCATCCTTTATCACTGTTGTTGAGTAACAATAACGAACACATCTACAAACAGCAGTCATGTATAAACACTTGAAATAAGAGAATAGATTAAAACTTTGAATTACCTTAGGAAAAGAGTTATTTAACAAAAATGATTTTTAAGAAATGTAAAAACTAACCTACTTCTGGTCTGGTATGTATAGTGAAAAGGTTTTTCACCATTTTATTTTTATTTTTTCACATCACATTTTTTTTTTTCTTATCATTTCAACCTTTTGTTTAATACTTTACTAATACTTATACTTTATACATAATATTTTTTAATTTTCATTTTAAATTTATGGTCTCAAATAATTTTTGCAGTGCTTGCTGCATCTGAAGATATTTTAATGTGCTCTATAAATTAATAAATGATTAAAGTAGAATTGAGGATTTATCCCTTTCTGTTCTAAAGGTTTCTGGACAATCGCCTGTTTGCCACCTGCTCTGACGACACCACCATTGCGTTATGGGACCTTCGCAAGCTGAACTCGAAGGTGTGCTCCTTGCACGGGCACGCCAGCTGGGTGAAGAACATCGAGTACGACACCAACACTCGTCTCTTGGTCACCTCTGGCTTTGATGGCAACGTCATCACGTGGGACACCAACAGGTTGGTTGCGATTACATCTTGCAGTGGTTTGGATTTATGTCCAATTTGGTTTGCATTATAAAGATAAACTTTTAGCCCATTTTTCCACCTTCATTTTGGGATTTAAAGTAATTGTAAAAATATAAAGATGAAGAACTTTTTCTCATCTTTTTTCATTTATATATTATTTAAACTAAAAAAAAAATCTGAAAAGTCTGGCATTCCTTTGAGTTTAACACCCCTTAGTCAAAGAATTTGATGATGAAGTTTATTTAATTTCATTTAGTCAAGTCATGCAATCAGAATTTAACATATCTTTAGAGCAAACTGTGAATTTTTAGGTAACCATCCTATCTTTAAGGCAGTGATTCCCACTGTTCATGCTTTGCTTTAAACGAAAGCGACAGGTCACCTGCAGTACACAGTATTGGAATAAAACACATTCTCCTTAAAATAAAAAAACTTCTACGTGTAACAATTTTAAGATTAGACATTAGTTTTACCCTGTAACAAAAGTCAGCAATGTCATCTGTGTATTTTTATCCACTTTATTTCTGTCATTATCATTTTTATCCTGAAATTATACAAAGTCCCCCCTAGAGGGCGCACCCCTATAAAGTTTTGGAACCTCTTCGGTAAACAATACCTAAATACCCCTACAATAAATGTTGGGAAAAAGCCTAACAGTGAAATTAAAATGACATGATTTTATGCTAAATGGAACTATAATTGCATTTAGTTATATCCTTGTGATTAGTGTTGGTATTGTTTGGATTTCAACTCTTCTGGGGTTTTTTTTTGCTCGTTCGGTAATCTATAACCCAAAGTCATTAAGGAATATTTTTTAAGTGGAATCACTATTGTCTCAAAATTTCTGATTTAAAGGAGATCAGACCAAGCAAAAATCCTTTTCAAGCCTCGGGTGGTAGCAGTGTCACTGTTTTGTTAAAGGTAATAATTTTCCTCTCTTGCAGGTTTACTGAGGACGGCTGCCCACACAAGAAGTTCTTCCACACTCGCTATCTGATGAGGATGCGTCTGACACCCGACTGTTCCAAGATGCTCATCTCTACTTCCTCAGGGTACCTACTCATCCTTCATGACCTGGACCTGACCCAGTCCCTGGAGGTGGGCAGTTACCGCATGCTGCGTGCCAGACGGACCCCCCTCAGTTCAGGTCAGAACCAAGGCTATGGAGTCAATTTGAAAAAGTTCTAATTGTAAAAAAGAGTTATTTTTTTTATTATTTTATTTATTTCATGTTATATTTTTTTAATGGAATTTTTTTCAAACCTTATTTCTGAAATCTTTTTTGCAGAAGAAATCTTTCATTAAAATTTTTCACATTCTTTTCACTTCAAGTCCAAGACGACTACTCTCTCTTGACCAATAAAATATTGTTTCTAACTTATATGCTGACCAATAGAAATGCCTCTTTGCTCCTCACTCCAGAGGCCAGCCTGCTCTCAGAAGTTAAGAGAATTTGATCTGGAAAAAATGATAGGAGAAATCTAAAAATATAAAATCTATTGGTAAAGAAAACAGTAATGCCCCTAACAAACTTTCTTCCTACTTTTTTGCGTAAGGAATTTTTCTAAGTTTTATTTGTGAATTGCATTACTTTTTTAAATTGACAAAACATGTTTTTTGCTTTCAACAATAATGGAACAACATAAAAAAGTGCAACCAAATATCTATATATAGCAGGAAATGATTTTTAAAAGACAATGTGTTTTCATAGATGGAGGAACGTCAGCATCTAGGTCAACTGCGGCGCCACGACAGGGACATGACTCCAAGATTCATCCTCACAGAGAAGGTCTGGGATGATCTCAGTAGGATGCTGATTGTATGGTGCCAAGTTAGCCTCCTGACTGAAACTAACTTCCTTTCCTCTCAGGTCTCTCCCCAAGGAACAGCCTGGAAGTTTTAACCCCCGAGATCCCAGGAGAGAAGGACCGAGGGAACTGCATCACATCCCTGCAGCTTCATCCGAAGGGCTGGGCCACGCTCATCCGGTGCTCCAGCAACATGGATGACCAGGAGGTGAGGAGCCTATTACTGCAGGTTTTCAAAAGATCCAAAGGAGAAGCTATAGTTGTTGCTTAGTTTTGTGCATTAATGTTAAATCCTTTTTTTTATTACATAATATATACAGTAACTGATCTAATTTATGAAATCACTAATAGACACACATATATAAATATATGCCTAAGATCTTTAGGTGGGGAGTTTATGATGGAAAAGTGGAGGACATTATGTTAAACATTTCTAACATGATAGAATAAGACATGGTAGCAACACGTGTGATGGACGGGGAAGCATTGTTGTTTTTGACAGCCATCTTAGATTTAGTCTTAATTTAGTCTTAATTATTATTAGTTTAGTCTTAATTATTATTTGTTTTATGTTGCAAAAAAAAAAAAAAAGAGTTAACCTTTACAATTTGGAATAACAACCAGATTCTTTACCAGACTGAAAGCTCTTACTTAGAGACTAAAATTGCCGGGTATAGAATGCTGCCCTGCAGTTCATCATTGCTGTTGGGCAGAAAACTTTGATTAGTAGAATTCAAATAAACGTTTTTATATATTGATGCCCTACTTTGTAAAAAAAAGTGTGTCACAAAAGCTGTGAAAATAGAAGATCTAGTTCAACACATCATATTAGTTAACAAATCAGACAGACAAGAGAAAAAAAAATGTACAATAAAGGAATGGTTTTAGACATACAAGGTTTTCATCGTAAAGCAAACACTTCCTGATCTATTGTGAATTATGCATTACACACAGATCAATAGAATCTTCATTGCTCAGAAAATAAACAAAGAATAAAAAAAATTTTTTTTTCTTCTTTGGCAATTTTGGTTTTATTTCTAAGAATTTACCCCTTTGTTACTGCTGCTCAGGGGTCAAAGTAGATTTAAATTCACATGGTTTTTATATAAAACAAATTACAGAGAGAACAAACATAATTGCCTTTGTAATGCCATGACAATGCAGACCTAAACTGAATGAATATGCTAACTAAAATGTAAAAATATTTAAAGGAAACTGTTTTAACCTCTTAACATTACTTTCCTCCCTAAAGCCCTATGTCCATAAAACCTGGCTGCCGTAACTTTGTTAAAACAATGTTTTTTCAGGTCACATCCACAGCACATCTGATTAGTTCTGATTCTTTAAAATTGGGCTCTACTCTTTTGCAGACCGACTCAACGCCATATGTACGCTGTATTAGTCAGTCGGACAAAGACAGGTGGATAGACTCAACATTCAGGTTCAAATTACCTGATTTCATCATCTTAATATGATATATTATTACAGATAGGGCTGAAACTAACAATCATTTTTTGAATTGATTAATCATTTATTATTTTTTATTGAGATGGTAAAAGGTGCTTTAAATTAAACTATAGCAGAATTGAAACCAGATGTAGCTAAAATATATTTTTTTCTCTTAAATGCAAAGAGTTTACATCATTTTTATTATATATTATATCATTATCATTTTTTTATTTATTTTAGCCTAATTATAGCTCTAGTTGGGTGGCTTAGCTAACATAACATATTTTAGTCTGTGTACTCCAGTTAACGATTAATGATCACAAAATTAGTTCACTATTAATTGAATTGGTTCAGCTGTATTTACACGTATTTTAAATTGATGATAAAAAAATGTGTTTCTGTTGTGGCCCCCACTTTGAAAAACAGTTTCTAAGCCACAGTAGTTCGGATGTTTCATCTTTTTTATTTCACTATCACTGTCAAAATCTAAAAGGAATAGAGGTTGCCTTGTTTTTGTAGGAAGATTATGCCTGAAAAGTGATCAGAAAAAAGCTGCTGTTGCTCGTTGAACAGAAACTCTTTGAAAAGTTGTGAAATGTGTGATGATATCTTTTATTTCCTGCCTAATTTCTCTCTGTCCTTCCTTCTTCCAGTGGACATGTGTGTACGAATTCCAGGAGGGAGCGCCCACCCGGCCGCTGGTGTCTCCCCGCTGTTCCTTACGCCTCACTCACTACATTGAAGAGGCTAATGTTGGGCGGGGCTACATCAAGGAGCTGTGCTTTAGCCCCGACGGACGGCTCATATGCTCCCCCTATGGCTACGGCGTCCGTCTCCTCGCCTTCGACGAGAGCTGCAGTGAGCTGGCCGACTGCTTGCCCGTCCAGACCAGCTGCCTGCGGGAGATCCGCTCCATCTACTCTCACAGCGACGTGGTGCTAACCACCAAGTTCTCCCCGACGCACTGCCAGCTGGCCTCAGGCTGCCTCAGCGGCCGTGTGGCGCTGTACCAGCCCAAGTTTTAGCATCTAGGCTTATTGAAAAACAGAGCGCTGCAGACCTGGGTGAAGACGTACCTAAGAGAAAGTCTGGAAATATATCAAGGAAGCATTTTCCCGATGCTAACACTGACGAATACATTTCTACAAGACATCTGCAGTGGCCCTTTATATCATTTCGGTCTCACTGCAGATATTTAATGACACTAATATTCTGTTTAGTACAATTCTGCGTACCAGTTATATCAACACAATCCAAAAAGAGAAGATATTTGGACTAGAGATGTACACACCTGCTATAAAAGTCTGAAAAAATGAAGCTAACTAGAGACGCACCGATCAGATTTTAATTGCAGATTTATGACCTCTACTTTTTTATGTAGAGCTTTCACCTGTAGATACCTGCTTCATTCATTTCCGGTTCTCTTAAAAACTTAAAAAATACAATAACAGGTTTTAAATTATTCTTCATTCTTTTTTCATTATGTTAGCTGTTATTTATTATTCACATTAGGAGCAGAAAGTGTTGCACCGCATGTTTTTGTAGAACAAGGTTATGCTATTTAAAATCTAAGACAAAATCTTTTCCATTACACTTTAAACTATCGTTAGCATCTTAGGTAATTAATTAGCATGAATAGCATTTATAAAACAGCCTTCTCCAATTTTGATGAGTTGTCATTTAATATTTCATGACACGTAAGATCAAAATAGATTTTAATGTAATTTAATTTCCCTCCTTGCTTTCCTGTACCCCATATAAACCTCAGAAATTTCTCAACATGGTGTAGAAAATTGTTTCCTTTGTTAGAGCTTCTGGCTTAATGTAAAACGCTTAACTTTGATTCTTCACTCAGTATTAGCCTTGACACCGAAGAGTGTTGTTGTCAGGTAGCATTATGGTACATTCAGTGACTGGAAAAAATGGTTGGATGTTTGAGTTTCCGTGCAGCTGGACGTCTGTCTGAAGCTAAATAGAAAACATGGGGTTCTTTTACCAGACGTGCTCCAGTACATAAATGAAGACCCAGGTCTGCAGCGGTTAAAACGGGCTGTGTTCGTTTAGGTGCTAGCTGTCAAACAGGCAGCCATTGGCTGGGGTAACAGAGGAAAAGACTGATGCTTCTGAGGTTGGACACTTTGAGCCTCATTAGCCCTGAATTTGAAATAATAAGACAAAAGGAAACCTCACAGGGTGGGGAAAAAAACAACAAGAAACTGTATTTTGGTTAAACTTTCCTCCAGGCTGAGCAGAAGTTTGATGCAACTTGACATCAGGCAAGGACAAAGTATGGGCTGTTTGTTGCTCATTTTGTTACAGCGGATTCATTTTTGGCTCTTTAACAGGAGGAACACCCAGTTTTTTGTTTTTTTTGTTTGTTTTTATTGAGACTCTGAACATCCAGATGTTGCCATCTCAGGAGGACAACAGTAACGATGCAAAATATCAAGTAGAGAATCCTGGAACAAACGAGCTTGTTGTTTTTACTTGACTTCCTGCGCTGCGCCTTGTGCCGCTCTCTGCTGCCTCACTCATGCCTTCGCCACAGGTGCTGCTTCTCTGCTCACACAATCTGAACTTCATGGACCTACCTTCCCTCACCTGCCTTCTGCTTTTCTTTTTTGCTCCCAACCTGATCTCTGACCTCTTTCCATGTCCAGTTCCTCTGCAGTTTTTAGTTCACTTGGTGTGTAAATGTCAGCACTGATTGTTGTCACTTTCTGGCCTTTGAAGCTACTCAGTTTTCCCCACAGGCGATGGTTTTATCTGACATCTCTAAACGAAAACATCCAGCCACTTGAGTATTAATTCAGAGGATGGTACTGGTAACTATTTTTATAGAACATAGGAGCTCCTATTCACTCATCTCCAGAATAATAGTTTACATAGTTTTTACCAGAATAATTCAAACTGAAAAAATTTGTGTTGTTCCTGAAACTGTTAGTGCAGTTGGAATCTGATCAGCGTCACCAAGTTTTCAGTTTTTATTAGTTTTCAGCCACCTCTGGAGCTTTGTGAAACATTTGTTCAAAGCCTCAAAATGAATTATATCTTTGAGGATTAGATAAAATAACCACCCAATGTGAATAAATGGGTTATTAAAAGCCTCAGTAGCACAAATATCAGTGGCCCTACTTTACAACCATAATTTTCTTCAAAAATATATCCCATCTAAATTTATCTGGGGATCTTTCCTTTGATCCCGTATTCCAACTCAACCCTCAGGTTTTCTGCGTAGTTTAAATCCTGAATGTTTGAGTTTACTCCCAAAGGCTACTGGATTATAAATTAAAATCTGATATCACAAAGAGTCATTAAACCCTTTAACATGATTCCCTTGCTGTTTGATAGAGAAATGGGCCCACAGCATTATAGGTCCTCCACTTTACTTGATTCTTTGTTTCGCATTAAACCCATCTGTTTTGCCATTGCCTGAAAATATTCCTCGTAGTCTCATTTTACAAAATCACAGGGTTCCAGTTAAAGTCCCAGTACCACCTCCATAAGTTCACATCAGTGACAAGTGGAAGAACTTATTTTCTGGTATCACTTTGAGATGTCTTCTAATGGTTGCCATGGAGACCTAATGCCCTAAAAAAATATCAGTATGAAAGTGCAGCTTTTACCTCCCTAACCACAGAGCTCTGTTCTGGTTGGATAAAAGATGTGGCTTCTGTGTCACGTATTTGTTGGACCTACCAACAGTTGTGCCATTTAAGATTTTCTTTTTTTTTTTGCTCTTATTTCTGTAGAGAGATGCATCTGCTCCACCACCCTCTGGAATCAAAACTATTATTGCAACTAATTCTTTCTTTGCATAACAGAAAGAATTGATAGAATATCTTCTGTGGTCTGATGGGTGGTCCACAATGTAACACAACCACCGTACTGAATGACTGAAAGAGACATTAGAACGTGGCTACGTGAACGTGAACTCCTGCTATGCACAGCAGCCTTTCTGATGGTTCTTCTTTGTTATCTATGCTCAGCTGTCTGTTGCCAAAATAGGATTTTATTGATTAATGAGTTTGAGCTGAGGACTAAGAAAACGGTTATGATTTATTTAAAAGAAGATCTATTTAAACAGACTTCACTTTTTTTCTGTAAACATAATTGTTTCTGTTTGCTGAAGGTGGCGCTGTTGCTCAGTTTATTTCTGACTGTAAAACTACAGTATGTGTTTACAGTGGCTTTTTGCTTCTCTGCTGTGTGTGAACCGGGCATCTGCTAACTAAGCAGTGACTAATATCCCTGCTGAGAGTATCAGAGGTGGGTTAAATTTCTAGCTCAGAAGTTACTCCTTGAACTGTCCAAGCAGCATTATTTGTGTCCATCATACCTCGGTTAACCGTGTTTGTAACCAGCAGCTCGCTTTCAGCTCACTCAGTCTTTTTGCTTTTACCTACATGAACCTGATCCCTCCCACCTAAACGCAGACATGGACATCTTTCGCCACGTTCATTGTGGCCAACTGAGCCGAGCGTGAAGGGATGCTGTATATTCTCTGCTGCTTCTACTTCAGCTACACTTAACAGCTCTTTGAAGTGTCTTATCCACTATTTTCACTCCATATATTTAAGAGAAAGAGGAGAAAACTGGGTTGTTTGGTGTGTTTTTTGGATACCCTCCTTTCTTAATTTTAACGTGTATTTAGTCATGAATTTCATGAATGTTCACACTATTACCTTTTTTTTATGTATGCACCATAAAGTGAATACACCTGAAGGATGGGTAGAGAAAATAAAACACGTTTAAATGTTCAAAGTTGTTTCCATCATTACTGTTGCCGACTAAGCAAGTAATTTAGGATTTACACTTAAATATTATTTATTAGTGAATAAAAGAAGAGACTATTTTTGCACAAGATTATTTTTGCAGTGCCGACTGCCCACAAATTAGATCCAGATTATTTCTAAGCGAAAACATCACAATTAAAATACAGGGAGCTGCAACCTATTGTTCAAAGAGTGATGTTTGCTCTCAGTTCAGCTTAACCAAACAACTTTAGAGCCACAATTTAATGAATTAACCTTTTGAATAATAAAAATCATAATCATAATCATAATGAATGTCCACTTCAATGTTTGAAAAGAAACATTTTTTTTTTTCATCTTAATGTTTTACTATTGGAAAAAATAAGATGCAGGAATTAAACATGCAAAGTTTTTGAGCCTGATGACAAGAAAAACTATATAACTGATACTTTTGATATCTCTTTTGTAGAAGTTAAAGAAAACTGCTGATATCTGCATTTAAAAATATATCTAGTTTGTTTTTTTGTGTGCTTTTAGCCAATATCATAAAGACTCAGTAAGACTATACTTGATCCAAATAGCCTCCTGTGGCTCCTGATCCCTGCTATAAGGTATAAAGATGGGCTTCAGCTAACAGTGGTTTTTAGTGATGGCGTTGATATCTTATTCGGACAAGTAATTAAATAAAAAATGTTTATATTTTGAATGTCCCATGTCCTGTCAGGCAGTTAACAGACCTGTTTGTGAAGCATTACAGCTTTTACTATATTGCTCCACATAACTAAAATAAAACTAAAACCTAATTAAAAGTTATTTCAAATTCATTTGACACAGAGACGGAAGTGGAAAACAAAAAGAACAGAGAGATTACCTAGGTCCCTTTTCCTAAATGCTGGCTGAATGTGATCTGAGTAAAAGGCTGATTTCAGAACAGATTACATAATTCATTGTTAGGTGTGAGCGTGGTTATAAATGTAGCCATTATCTACCATTAGGCAAAACTAGCCAGTTTCATAGGGCCCCCCCAAGTTCCTGGGAGCCCCATAAAACTAATTTTACATGTATTGTTAATACAGTTTTTACTTATTTGTGCATATTAATTATGTTTTTGATATAAATCCTTTGTAAAAATTCCATCAGTACACTTATATTAGGTATGTCTCAGGGGGGCCTTATGTGTCCGCTACATTGGATCAGTCCATTTCCTGCGCATTGCAGGAAGGTCCGAACCAACAGCACCAAACCATTTGAAAACAAACGGCGTAAAGAGCCATGTCTCCAACTAAATGCTTTGTATAACCCTCTAGTGCTTTTATTTCAAAAAAGCACCTAGCGCCAAATCTAGCGACTTTTTTCTGCTACTGGAGACTTTGGCGACAACATAAAAGTATCGAACCTTGCTCTCCGAAGCAAGTAGATGCATAACCCCGCCCCTGCTCTCCTCTCTCTTGTCTGCAGTGATGACTGATGCAGGGCATGCTGTCTGCATGGTGCGCTGCAGCAGAGGGAAAGAACCTTTAAACTTCAAGATTGTAAATGAAATGCACAGGCTTAAAGCTGTTACTAATCTTGCTCAAGGTTACAAAATAATTTACAAAACCATTTTTATGAAAATTAGCTGATGCTTTATATAAATTTATCCCCCTTTCTGCTCCTCCTCTCTCTGCACCGCTTTCTTCTTCATGAGGTTTTTTTTATTGGTTGGCAAACAACTAACAGGGAATTGCTGACAGCAACTTGCACCTTATAGGACAGCCAATAGCAACTTTTCTTGCTGGGGAGTTGGCAACACTGGGAAAAAGAAATTTTGACAAAAAAGGGTTAGGTCTTTAAAAATATAAAAAAAAAAAAACTTATAATTAAATTGAAATGGGTGAGCCTCATTTATGTAATCAAGTAGCAGGATTTATCCTTTGTTTCAGCTGGTCATGAGACAAGGAATTTATTTTTATTTCTCTACAGTGCTTAGTCACCAACTCTGTTCATAACTTTTATGGACAGAATTTCTAGGCGCAACCAAAGTGTTGGGGGGATCTGTTTTGGTGGCCTTAGGATTGCATCTCTGTTATTCGTAGATGATGTGGTTCTATTGCCTTCATCAGGGCGTTATCTACAGCTCTCACTGGAGTGGTTCACAGCCGAATGTGAAGCGGCCGGGATGAGGATCAGTGCCTCCAAATCCGAGACCATGGTCTTAAACTGGAAAAGGGTAGAGTGCCTTCTCCGGGTCGGGGAGGATGTACTGTGCCTAGTGGAGAAGTTTAAGTATCTTGGGGTCTTGATAGCGAATGAGGGGAAGATGGAGCGCAGGGATCGATAGGCGGATTTGTGCGGTGTCTTCTGTGAAGCGTGCCCTGTACCGGTCTGTTGTGGTGAAGAGAGAGCTGAGCCAAAAAGCAAAGCTCTCGATTTACCGGTCGATCTACATTCCTAACCTCATCTATGGTCATCTATGGAGCTTTGGGTCATGACCAAAAGAACGAGATCCCGGATACAAGCAACTGAAATTACTTTTCTCCTTAGTGTTTCTGGCCTCTCCCTTAGAGATAGGGTGAGGAGCTCAGAGTACAGCTGCTGCTCCTCCACATCGAGAAGAGCCAGTTGAGGTGGCTCGGGCATCTGGTTAGGATGCCTCCTGGACGTCTCCCTGGTGAGGTGTTTCAGGCACGTCCCACCGGGAAGAGGCCCAGTAGGAGGCCCAGGGGGAGGCCCAGGTTTCTCTGCTGGCCTGGGAGTGCCTTGGGATTCCTCCAGAGGAGCTGACCCAATTGGCTGGGGAGAGGGACACCTGACCCTCCCTATTGAAGCTGCTACCCCCACGACCCGACCCCGAATAAGCGGAAGAAGATGGATGGATGGATGGAGTGCTTAGTTCTAAAAATTGATGTGAGTCACATGCTTTGAGGCATGATGTTGGCATCGGAATTGGCTGTTATTTATCTTTTTTTTAATACATTAATGTTTTTTATTCCTTTATAAATAACGTAATAAAAGTCTTCTCTCTAACTACCTATAAATAGCGCTGTATTGAGGTACTCTGGTGTTCTCAAAAATAGAAAAAATACTTAGAGACAAAGTCATATAAATCTTTAAACTTCAAGATCAAAACATGCGACAATATTGGCTTCCAGTCTTAATTTTCAAAGTTGTTCATCTGAGAAAAAATTACAAGAAACGCCTTAAATTATGATGTTTTCAGTTAGGAGCACTTCATTATTGAATTGCTGTTGCCAAATCAATGAATGTGGTGTCGAGTCTGGGGACTCTTGAAGGAGTCTTCAGACCTGCAACAAGCTTGATTGCTTAAACCTGGCTTGATGTAGCCGTACCTGTGAGGGCAGGCTTGGCCTTACTGGAATGGATGATTGGGTTGGGTTAACCCTGACTTTATCTATTATTTTGGATTTCTTCATTCGTTTTTTGTGAAGTAGGCCTTCGAAGACACTGCATGGAGTATTTTGGTAATAAGAAGCATTTTTATGACCCACCAGGTAATTTAAACCTCCTAATTGATTTGCACATTGTGCAAAGAATCTCTTCTAAATAATGAAAGATTTTAGCTAATTTCACAGCTACTTGGGCCTTTCTTCCACATATACTTTTTTGTATATTTGATCAAAGAAATACTGTGCAGGCAAAAACCAGCGCTTTAAAATTCCCACTTTATATTACAGCTTATTTCAATATAGGTTCATCTTTATTTTTCAGTTAATCACACTATACCTCATTATAGCAAAACAATTTAATGAGGATGTGGTTCCATGATTGTTCCAAGCAAAGAACATGTTTTGTAGACTTAAAATATACAACCCAGAAATGAAAATACTTTGTTGTGAACAGCGAGATGCATTTCTTTAGGTTTGCATGGACGTTAGCAATACCATTGTGTTGGTCACTGTGTTTGTATTGGGCTTTAAGTTAAATGTGATCTGAGAAGCGCAATTAAAAAGGAATGCAATATGTAAAATTAAATATGAAAAACAGAAATAAAAAAGAAATCACAATATAAAACTATATAATTTATATATATTTAAATAAGTTAAAACATAAAATAGAAAAAAATAAATTTTAAAAGAAAATTTAATATATGAAATTGTATTTAGGAAAAAAAAAACATCTCAGAGATTAGAAAAGTTAAATGTTTTTTTTTTTTCAATTATTACTTTTTTGGTTCCAATTACATTTGTTTCAAATTTAAACATTGAAAAGGGACAATTTTTAATTTACAAAATGTTTTCTTTGCTTGCTATTATAATGATAAAATAAAAATCACTCCATAAAAGAAGGACTTTTGACATTTTTGCAAAAGAGAAATAAAAAACACACTTTGGTATGATCTGATTTTCAGGTACACCATGTTCTTCTATTATCCTAGGGAAATCTTGAAACTCATCCATCCATCCATCCGTCCGTCCATCCATCCATCATTTCTTCTTGAAGGGGGTGAAGCAACATTGTGGAACTAACACCTGACTTGAAGTTATGTTCAATAAGTTCAAACATGCTTAAACAATTTATACACTGGAGCATTAAACGCAGACTCTGCCTGGAGGCATGGATGTGTAACATAATTATAGCTTTTGTTGCCTGAACTTTTTTTTTTCATGCATGCCTCGGCAGCAGGCCCTGCTATAGTGTTTGTGTGTATATGTGTCTGTGTTTCCCCTTTTAGAGCCAGGTCTAATTGTGCGTAAAGCTCTGTCAACTTTACTGCGCTACAGAAACCGAACAAATAAACTGGGAATAACATTTAAATATCATTAATTTTATTTGCATACATACCATTTTTTGGGGTAATTTCATTAAGCAACATTTCAGTCTGACTGGAAACATAAGTGGTCTGTTTAGAAGAAAAAAAAGCAAGTAATGCACATTCTTCTGCGCGCGCGCGCACACGTGCAAGCGCATGCTTTAACAAGGCTTGCTGTCTGTATAAAAGGGAGCCAATGCGACAAGAATCTCTGGAGGTCAGACGGCAAGAATGACAAGTAAACAGAAATATGCCATCCGAACAGGTGGTGCCGTTTGCGCTCTTTTACGCACGGCCACAAGTCGGAATTGTCCAAAGCAGCCACTCGGCGCACCTGAGATCATAATTTTCTTCTTCATCTCAGTGATGTTGTCTTTCACTGTCCAGCCAGCATCAGCTCATCCTCAGTGTCTAGACTTTGCCCCACCTTTCAAACCGCAGTGGCACCTGGAGTTCTGCTCCCAGTATGAGGACTTCGGCTGCTGTGACCAGAGGACGGACAACGTGATCGCGGAGAGATACTGGGACATAATCGAGCTGCTGGAGGCGGCGGGTTATGACTTGTGTGAGGACATGCTGAAGGAAATCATGTGTCAGGTAGGCTTCCCATCTGTGGAAGCAAATCGTTACCATATTTCAAAAGCATTTCTGGAAATGCTTTTTCATTTTCAAACTTTACATTTCAAACTGTATTTTGGTATGTATTTGCTGGGGCACATTTTGAAAAATAAATGTCAAATGTCTTTTTCTTTTTCATTTTAATTAAGTAAAAGGATGAGCAGTGTTAAAGAAGAAAATGAAAATGCAAACAGGAAGATTGATTACTAATTTGATTTATAAGTCAAACGATGCAGCCACATTCCTAAAATGAAAAAGTATTTCTGGAAATGCTTTTTCATTTGAAATATGGTAACAATTTGCTTCCATACCCATCAACTTGTTCTCTTAAACCTTGTTATGAAACAGGTATGGATATATAATGAGGTTGTATACTTGTGTAAATTGGTAAGCCACAATAAACCACAAAATAAATGCAAACTACACATTAAAATCCCACAGATTTGGACAGGAGGTTCTAAACCTCAATCTTTGCATTGAATTCAATTTAATTTAAGGGTTATAATTATACATTTAAGCTGTTCTTTCTCATGCTGGGGTATTATACTACACGATTGTTAAAAAGTATAAAAGATTGTACATTTTTTTCTGCTGCCAACATGAGACACACACAGGCTCAGACATATGCATACACATAAATAAATTCTAATGAGCTAGTTCCACAGATAGCACAGGATTTTTGTAGCCACCCATTAAGTCCTGGCAGAGTTTGTTTAGAATATATGAACATCCTGCTTCATATAAGAGATAAACTCCTTTAAATTGTCTGGCTTTAAAACCCAGATTAAACACTCCACACATTTTTCAAAAGGGTTTATGTTCCAGGTTTTAATGTCACCCTCAATCAAAAAGAATTTTGTACAATGTGTGTGGTTGGAAACCTCCAAATATGTTTGAGTTTCAACCTTCTGTGACATTTAGATTAAAGGCAGACTGATGACATATTCATTTACAGTTGGAATGACCTTCAATGGATGAGAAGGTTCTGACAAGGACATTTCTGCTTGAACCTGGACAAAAATAATTGTGTCCCTGGAAAAGACAAAAAAAATAGTAATGTGACCAAAGGGACATTTCAAATCAGGGTGTCCACTTGCTTTACTGGTGTCTGCAATCTTGTGGCAAATAATATGAAACAAATAATATGAATGTTAACAACAGAGCCAAGAACAACTTCCTAATAGATTAAAAGGTGAACTTCAAGCTCAAGGAACATTAGTGTCAGGTCACTCCATCCATCTTTGTTTGACTTAAAGGGAGCTGACAGAGGAGGACACCACTGTCCTGACTGGAATTTGCCAAACTACATGTTGACAAGCCACAAAGCTTCTGGTAGAAGGTCCTATGGAGAAATTAGACAAAATGGAACTCGATGCCAAGACACATCATCTATATGTTCACTGATGGAAAAATAAAGCATATCATGTAAAGAAAACTGTCCCTACCGTGAAACATGGAGGAGGCTCTGTGATGTTCTGGTGCTGCTTTGCTTTATCTGGTACAGGGTGTCAGTCTTAAGACTATCAAGGGATTCTAGAGAGAAATGTGCTGCCAAGTGTCAGAAAGCTTGGTCTCAGTTGCAGGTCAACATAATAATGACCCCAAAACACACAGCAGAAAACACCCAAGACTTGACTTATGACTTTTTCAGATTCAAGTTATAAATAGTTTTTTTATAAATCTTATTAAATCGAGGGTACCAAAAATGTCCATGTCTGTAATTACAGCTCTAAAAGAAGAGATCGTTTATGCTGATATCTAGTGTATGTAAAGTTCTGAGAAGAACTGTCATTCCTTTAAATTTTGGAGATATTTATCTTTTATCTATTTGCGCCCAACCATGAATCAGAGATTAAATAATTTGTGCTATTTGAGTTGTTCTTATCTCACCAGTTTCCTATTGACCCTCCAGGAGTGCTCCCCTTATGCTGCCCACCTTTATGATGCAGAAGACCCTTACACACCTGTTCGAGACTTGCCTGGACTGTGCTTTGGATATTGCTCTGAATTTCACAGCAAGTGCCGTCATGTGCTCAAGTATCTAACTGAGAACCAGCTCCTACTGGACACCTCTGGGCGGGACATGACCACGTTCTGCAGCCTTATAGATCTATCTGACCAGGACTACTGCTACCCCAACGTTCTGAAGAGCACTGACCTCAACAGCAACCTGGGACAAGTGGTGGAGGACCCCAGAGGGTGTCTCCAGGTATGCTTGACTGAGGTGGCCAATAATCTCAGGAACCCAGTGTTTTGTGATTCACCAGACTTGACCATGCAGAAGAGCTAAAGGCAACTATCAGAGGAGCCTGGGCTCTCATAACACCATGGCAGTGCCACAGAGTGAATCTAGTATCGAGTACTGTCCATGCTCATATCTTTCAATTGGCCAACATTTTTAGAAATCATTTTTGTATTGGTCTTAAGGAATATCCAAATTTTCCGGGTTACTGAATTTAGGGTCGTCATTAGTTGTCAGATAGCAAAAGACTTGCGCACTCATGAATATAGTGCGCAAGTCTCACTTCTGAAATAAAGGACTTAAAATCAAAATGTTCATGACTTGCTAAATTTATGACCAACACCTGTACAGTCATGGCCAAAAGTTTGGATAATGATTCAAATGTTATTTAGAAAGTCTACTGCTTCAGTTTTTATAACGGCAATTTGCATATACTCCAGAATGTTCTAGAGTGATCAGCGTAACAGCAATTAATTGCAAAGTCAATATTTTCCCTAGAAAATGAACTTTACTCCTCAAAACACATTTGAACATCATTGCAGCCCTGCCTTAAACCAGCTAATATTGTTTCAGTGATTGCCCCATTAAAACAGGTGTGGGTGGTGATGAGGACAGGGCTGGTGATCAATCTGTCATGATTAAGTAAGAATGACACCACTGGACACTTTAAAAAGAGACTGGTGCTTGGCATCATTGTTTCTCTTCTGTGAACCATGGTTATCTCTAAAGAAACATGTGCAGTTATCATTGCGCTGCACAAAAATGGCCTAACAGGAAAGAGAATTGCAGCTAGAAAGATTGCACCATAGTCAACAATCTATCGCATCATCAAGAACTTCGAGGAGAGAGGTTACATTGTTGCCAAAAAGGCTCCAGGGCGCCCAAGAAAGACCAGCAAGTGTCAGGACCGTCTCTGAAAAGTGTTTCAGCAGCGGGATCAGGCTTGCTCAGGAATGGCAGCAGGCAGGTGTGAGTGCATCTGAATGCACTGTGAGGTGGAGACTCTTGGAGCAAGGCCTGGTCTCAGGGAGGGAAGCAATGAAGCCCCTTCTGTCCAGGAAAAACATCAGGGCCAGACTGATATGCTGCAAAAGGTACAGGGAGTGGACTGCTGAGGACTGGGGTAAAGTCATTTTCTCTGATGAATCCCCTTTTTGATTGTTTGGGACAACTGGAAAACAGCTTGAAGACGATGTGAGCACTACCATCAGTCTTGTCTCATGCCAACTGTAAAGCATCCTGAAACCATTCATGTGTGGGGTTGCTTCTCAGCCAAGGGAGTCGGCTCTCTCACAGTCTTACCTAAAAACACAGCCATGAATAAAGAATGGTACCAGAATGTCCTCCAAGAGCAACTTCTCCCAACCGTCCAAGAGCAGTTTGGTGATGAACAATGCCTTTTCCAGCATGATGGAGCACCTTGCTATAAAGCAAAGGTGACATCTAACTGGCTCAGGGAACAAAACAGAGATTTTGGGTCCATAGCCTGGAAGCTCTCCTGATCTTAATCCCATTGAAAACTTGTGGTCCTTCATCAAGAGATGGGTGGACAAACGAAAACCTAAGAATTCTGGAAAATGCAAGCATTGACTGTGCAAGGATGGACTGCTATCAGTCAGGATTTGGTTCAGAAGTCAATTGAGAGCATGCCAGGGAGAATTGCAGAGGTCCTGAAGAAGAGAGGTCAACACTGCAAATATTGACTTGCTGCATTAACTCATACTGTCATTAAAAGCTTTTGTTACTCATATGATTGCAATTATATTTCTGTATGTGATGACATCTGACATACACACATGAAAACCAGAGGGCAGCAGATCATGTGAAAAAATAATATTTGTGTCATTCTCAATACTTTTTGCCATGACTGTAGATAAGATTATGTCCTGCTTTCATGATTAAAATAAAGTCACACTGACACCTAGTGGCCAATGCATGGAACTGAAACTAAACCAATTCTGTGGCGGTCCTGTATTGAAGCATTCCATGCTCAAAAGATTGCACATTTATTGTAAAGCCAAGTGGGGAGAACAAGCCTCTTTTTATGCAGTCAGAGAAGTTAGTACTTTAACTGAGAGAATTTGAAATCTAAGAAAAGAGAAATTCACAATGACGTCCACTTTGTCTTGTAGCTCTTATTTAAGGTTAATAAGAGCTATAACCATAATTTAGTAGCAACGTGTTCCAATAATTAACAAGTAGATGTAAGGTGCAAAAGTTAGGAACTATTTTTATTGTTTTAGAGTATTTTGCTTACAAAATTAACATGATTACACATTTTAATGATCTCTGAGCTTCAAAACTTGAATTAAGCTCTACTTCTTCCAGGACTACATGTGCTGATGCTCTTCAAATCCCATCCTGTTATGTTTCTTCATTTAATGGGTGATCTTGTAGACTTCGTCGCCAACATGGATGACCCCTGTCTTCTTGACATTGTGCAGCTGTCCGAACAATGGGCTTTTTTGGTAGATGTGTGTCTCTGATGGTTTGCACATTCGGTAGCTGTGGAAAGAATATCCCCATCAGGCTACACTGCATTTCATTGGCCTTATACTTGATTGGAAGGAAAAATGTTGCTGCAACATAGTTTTATGTCATATGTGGAAATTTAAATTTTGAATTTAACTTAATAAATAATATTAATTTATATTATTAACTTAATATAAAGGGAAACTATAATTAAAAAAGCAAGAATAAAAGTACGCACTTATCTGATAGATGATCAGGTGCAATAAAACTAATCTAAAAATCAGCAAAATATTCCTAATACATGTGTACTTTCCATAAATTTGACCAGGTTAATAAGATGATAGGCAATGAGATAAAATAAGATAAGTTCTTTTTTTAATGTAAATCATTGGCAAATTGTCTTACCTGCTCCAACTTACCTTCTCATTTCGATTTGACTTTCCTTTATTTCAAGTTTTACAGCGCTCATCTTATGTTTACAACAAGTTTTAAGTTAAGAAATCTTCAAAAAACTAAAGAAGTGTGATGCAAAACTAAAGAGGTTTGATATTTAGTAAATATACTGTTTGTATGAAATTGTTTGTTGGGATTTTGCCTGAAAAAAAGTAACCAGTTCCTTGAAAATGTATTATAAACAAGCAGTTCTGTGAAAGCCTGAGATTTCTGCCACTGTTGTAGGTTCTCATGTCTTAGGCAGATGCAGGAAAGATAATTAGTTAATGGAAAGGTGGATGAATAATACTGATTTAGACTAGCAACTGCAGAAACTGTACACCTTCCTGCATTACAGCTGACTGTTTATACAGCAAGAGCAAAAACAGAACGGCTTAAAGAGTAAGAGTTGAAAGTTGATGATCGCTTCAATCCAGTTTGACTGAGTTTAAGCTATTCTGCTTAGGAAAACGGGCAGAAAAAACATTCTGCAGATGTGTGCAAACCTGGTAGAGAGAGAAAAGAATATCACCTTTCAAATATAGTGGTTGTTAATTATTTTAAAACTGTAACCTAGCCTGTTGATGCCTAAGCTGTAAAGCAAAGGTAAAGAAAACAAAACGTTAACCTCTATTAAAGTTACATACAAGTCACTGGAATATGATTGAAAGAGGCTCTAGATTTGATTTAGGAGATTCAGTATGGCAAAAAAAAAAGGAGTTGGTATTATAAGATGCAGGTAGGGTTGTAATCAACACCACACCAACCATGACCAAGGAGTACAGAGACCGAGACAAGGCCAAAACCTTATATATTCTTGGCCTCGTCTTGGTACTCTGGTCTCGGTTGGTGGGGTCTTGATTCCAGCACTGCAGGGGTGATCAGAGCAGCTTTTTAATATAAACTGTTGAACTTTAGTTAATCTTATGGTGGGAATTATTTCTAAAATATGATGCAGGAACTGAGATTATATCCTAAACTTCCAGCAAAGAAAGGATGTTATATTATTTGTTTTTTTTTTAATCTGTAATCCTATCCAAATTTTCCTGAGTGATGGCGTTACCTTTTCAGTGTTTCAAGTGGCTCTTTTCTGCTCATCACACCTGTCTCTGGGTCAACTGTGGTCAAAAGGCACCTAAAAATGATTAAAAAAAAAATTATTATATTTATTTATTTTTATATATATATATATATAAAAGAAAGATTACAGACTGTGGTTGCCTCCGTTCTCATGCAACTATTGCTGTTTTTTTGCCTCAGGAAGAATGGAGTGAATTATGTTCAATTATTGTTGCGAGCAAAATAACTTTTATCAACTCCAGAAATCAAACTTTGAAAACTTTTTAATCCAAATAAGGGTTTTGCTGCTTTCTTAGATTTAATTTTTTGAAATGATTTATTTTTACTTATTTTTTATATGTTTTATTTTAATTTTTTTAATTTTTAAAATTTAATTTTTGCCAGTTTGATTTAATTATTTTCAATTTATTTTTACAGATCACATTCCCTTCTTTTCTGCGGGCAGGCTGTTCTCCGGATGCCTTTCTATTGGTCTACTCCATGTTAGCAGGAACATTTTTATTAGGCATGGGTAAAAAGAACATGTACTGTATAAATGAAACACAATTTGAAAAGAATGCAATTGTAAAACTCAATCTGAAAAACGAGTTAGGAAAAATAAAATACAAAACGAATCAATTTATTACAAAATGTTTTAGAAACTAAAACTTTAAAAGCAAAAACAATTAAAATAAAGTCTACGTAAGCAAAAAAGTTCCTCTCAAAACCTTTCCTTTGATTAAGACATTTTTCAAAGCCTCATCACTGCATTGCATTTTTTAAATTTCCATTTCCAATCCATGTTTTTTTGCTTGCAACAATAATGGAACAAAATTAATTTAGTAGTGAAGCTCATTTATGACCAGCAGCTGTTTTGGATTCACTGCTTTTTGTAAATGAAGTGGTTCTGAGTGAAGCATCCGACCGTGTTACCTTCCACATGACATTACACGCTGCAGCCTCACGCTGCCAATCTGGATCTCTTCCCAAGAATCCTGAAAAAGCAAAACAGTCGGAGTTAAATTTAGTGCATGCTGTTCGCGTGGAAAATGGCGAGCTATTAGTCAGAAACAAACAACCGAGAGAAAACTGTTCAGGCAGCAGTGAGGAAAGAAAAGGAATAAACGCTTACATTTGCTATTTAGGGTGTTTTGTGGTTGTAGCAGTGATGTTTTTTTTTTGACACACCTCATCAAATGGTTTGCAGTCCCCTATCACTAGGTTTGGGCGAAAGCGCTCTGTGGTGACCTTCTGATCCAATTTGCTGCTGAGATCCCCAACAGATGCTTCGGACAGCAGCATCACAGGTCCATAATCTGGGTACGCCACCTGCTGGATTACAGTTGTTAACACTTTACAGCAGGGAGATGAACAGACAAAAAATCTGGGAATTAAATGCAGCAAAGCAGCAGAATATGGTCGCTACCTCGAACTGAAGGGAAAGCGTCTCAACCGCAGATAACCTCCTGGGCTTCATTTTAGGCTCAAAATGCACCAAACGATAAGTCTTCTCCCCCCCGAGGTAACTGGTGAGCCAGTGAGACGCCTCGTCGCCACAGTCCCTGCCCTGAATATCCTTACTAAAAACTCTGCAAAGCAAGAAAATATTTTAGAATTAGCAGGTGAGAGATGAAGGATAAAACAACATCATTAATAAGGAAGAAAATCTGAAACCTGATATGAAAAAAAAATTAACTTCTATGTGATAAAATAATAAAGAATGGATTTATTTTTTTCCCCTTGATATAACAGGAAAGGACTAAATAAATAAAAATCAAATCACTATCAGATGATGCCATGCTCTGCTAATAGACATTGCATAACATACACAAAACCTAAATCTGAGAAAAAAATCTCTCAGGATTTCAGTGAGCTTTTTTTCTGGTTGAGATAATAATAATATGAAACCTGCAGTTGTGGATCTGGTTATCAGGCTGTTGAATTGGAAACTTCAGCTCCTCCATGTCTGGTCCATTCAAATAAGTATAACCCCCCTTATAGGACAGAGACACCAGGACCAGACGGGGCTGTTGTCTGGCAGTCACCATGTTGCCCTCCTCCGTCACCACCAGCCAGTGTCTGCAAACACAAGGTACACAAGCAGGGCCGTCACTAGGTTTGAGAGACATGGGTGGCTTAGCCCCTAGGTAAGATATTGCGCGCGCGTAGCGCGCGCCGAAATTTTTTCAGTGCACTTTCTAAGGCGCTGTCTATAAATTCATTATTTTAAGAGCAACATACCTGGGAAACACTTCCCTCACTAATGCTACTTCACCAACTAAACTACACCAGTTAAAATGTGCTAAATTACAAAGAGTAAATGGTAGGTGCCATGCATTACTGCATAAATGGAAGAAGGCAAGTGGTTCGCCACTCATCATAATGGAAACCTTCTACAGAAGACAGTTGTCTAACCAACAGACTCCCAACATCTTCATAAACCCTTAACCTGGCCATTCATCTTTCCCCATCTCCCCTGCACCCACAACCTGTCAGGAACCCCTGTCTGCTTTGCAATAACCCTGTTTCTGTGTGTGTGCTTGGTGTGTGTGTGTGACCTGGACTTTGGCATGTCTTTCTCTACACCTGGCACAGAGAGAAACACATATATGTGAGGAACTTAACAATAAATGCAGCATTATCTTTGATAGATTTCTGCTTAATCTAAAGTTTAACCACAAAATACAAGTTGCATAAATGGACAGTAGGCAATAGGCAATAGCATCATTGCAAAGAAGGATATCCTTGAGACTTTTTCACATCAGTCTGACAAAGTTTTAATGCAAATAAAGGAAGTATTTTTAAGTACAATGTATTAATGAAAACACAAAATCAACAGTATATGAAACGTACAACTTAGAACTATAGTCAACCCAAGGAAGCACTACCATATCACACAGTGTCGCCCTATAAGACTGGTGGCACATAGATATGGGAGAATTATCCTGCCATAATGCAAGAGCACATAACTTCAATTAGAGAAAAGAATTTCATCTTCTTGCACTCAAAACTTATAATGCTCACACTCAAAACATGCGCTCTCTCTCAAATATTTTCTCTTCTCTCAAAAATCTTTGTTTCTTCTCTCAGATTTAAACAGATATTTTCTATATTATCACAGATATTTTTTCCTCTCGCTTGCCTCCATCTCCGCTCTGCACGGGTCTCAGTTACGCTCTGCTTGCGGATTTGTTTTGCTCTCTCAGACTGCAGTTGGATCGTTGCCTAGCAACCTTTCCAGCCAATAGAACGACAGCCTCGGAAAAGGTGCGCTTGTTTAACCCTACGGAGTGTGCCTGTGCTACTACGCCACTTATAAAGCGTCAGCTGAAACTGCTATTTACAGTAGTTTTGTGGCTGATTGTTGTTTAGAAATAGAAAACCTGGTTTCATTTCTTAGTTTTGCCCTGGATTTTGTAGCGTTTGTGGACGCTACGTCGCTACTTGATCAAAACAATAACGTCGCTACAGGAAAGTTACTTGATAAATAAAGCAGCGACGCTACGGTCAAGCTACTTGAAAATGTAGTTAAACTAATAGCTTCGCTACATGTAGCGGCGCTACTGCCCATCACTGCTCCTGTGACAAAACTATTATAATGATGCTAGTAGGCTACAACAACATCGTGTTTTCCCACACCACTGACTTTGTTCACCATGGTAACGTAATTCCTACTGAATCAGACAAGCTATTAGGCCTATATTGTCTCTTTCCTCACTCCAGGTAAAGTGAAGAAAATGTAAACCGCTGACATCAAATGGCAAACTCACCGTATGTATCTGCACGCAACCATAACTTTCCTAATCAAGCTCGATGACTGTGTGGAGATTCAAAGGGCGCGCTGTTGCTGCACTGCACAGCTGCTATGGTCCAGTTGATGGCCGTGTACCACGTGACGTGACGCTGGACGCGGAGCCAATGAAGGAAATGAATATCCTAACGATATTAATAATTGTATAAATAATTGTGTTTGTAAATAAACTAACAGGAACTTATCTTCAGATTAACTTGCCTTCTTGGTGGCTCGTTTTCAGTGCTTTACTGCAATTGTGTGGGGTTATATGGAAAAAAAATCAATAAATAAAAAAATAACAATAAAAATCGCAAAATAATTATGGGGTGGCTAATACCAACGAAGGGATGACTTCAGCCACCCTAAAATAGGTCTAGCCACGTCCCTGTACACAAGGATGGACTCATCACAGCTGCAACAAACAGCATACCTGGATTAAATCCAAATTCAGGCCTCAAAAGCACTGCACTCGGAAATTAAGAGCTACACCAATGGAATGAAAAGTACGGAAGACGATTAGGGCTACTGAAAAAACAAAAAATGTTTACTGATTTTTACATTTTATTTCAGTATAATATGAGAAAAAAGTCAGAATTCTGACTTTAATCTCAGAATTCTGACTTTAATCTCAGAATTTTGGATCTTAATGTAGATGGGCACCATGAAGGAAGAGATGTGGGATCACTCAGCTTCACTGACAAAGATGTGAGTTGTTTAGGAGGGCCAGTAACACATTGGTGGCAAATGACGAAATTAGGCAACTTTTTACATGCCCGAGGGGTCCCTGGTCATTCTATTTCATTAATGGGAGAGCAGAAAGTGATTAAACAAGAGAGCTAGTCTCTAAAACAGACATGGCTACAGCTTGATACTAACTTGTTTGTTAGACGTCAGAATTCAGTCAGATTTCTGAAAAAAAAAGTCAGAATTCTGAGATGGAAGTCAGAGTCAGAATTCCGAGATTAAAGTCAGAATTCTGATAACAAAGTCGGAATTCTGAGATTAAAGTCGGAATTCTAGGATTGAAGTCGGAATTCTGATATTAAAGTCGGAATTCCAAGATTAAAGTCAGAATTCTGACATTAAAGTCAGAATTCCAAGATTAAAGTCGGAATTCTAAAATTACTGTATAGTCAGAATTCTGATATTAAAGTCGGAATCCTAAGATTAAAGTCAGAATTCTGATATTAAAGTCGGAATCCTAAGATTAAAGTCAGAATTCTGATATTAAAGTCGGAATCCTAAGATTAAAGTCAGAATTCTGATATTAAAGTCGGAATCCTAAGATTAAAGTCAGAATTCTGATATTAAAGTCGGAATCCTAAGATTAAAGTCAGAATTCTGATATTAAAGTCAGAATTCTAAGTTTAAAGTCAGAATTCTGATATTAAAGTCAGAATTCTAGGATTAAAGTCAGAATTCTAGGATTAAAGTCAGAATTCTGACATTAAAGTCAGAATACCAAGATTAAAGTCAGAATTCCAAGATTAAAGTCAGAATTCCAAGATTAAAGTCAGAATGCTGACATTAAGGTCAGAATTCCAAGATTAAAGTCAGAATTCTGACCTTATTTTTTCCATCTTAAACTGAAATAACATTTTAAAATCAGTTAACTTTTTTTATTTTTTCAGTGGCCCTAATCCTCTTCTGTACAAAAGCCAAGGAGGTGGGACTGATTATATAACAGCCTGTCCAGAATATTGCTGTTAAACATGTGCATTTTTTCTTGCTCTTAAACTGGAAACTGATTTTCCCAATTTCCTAAACTCTTTTTTTAAAGCACATATTTTCCACTTAATCTCAATAAAATACTCCGTTTGCAATGTGACAAAATGAGGGGGAAAATAATCCAGGCTGTAAATTCTGATTCGGATTCTAACCACCTTATAGTGGTGTTTCAGATTATTTTGTGCAAATGAAAGGAATAACTTTCTAACCTCCTGAACAGTTTAAAGTCCACGAAGTTTACCCATGTCTACTATTAAATATTTCCGATATTTTTCCAGCAATGTTTTCTAATGAGGGCTTGTATTGCAGGTTATGTGGGATCATGAGAGTAAATCCATGACAGCTGATCTGGACATCACTGACAGATGAAACGCGCTTGTTTTGCAGCACTCACCGATCCTGCAGCTCTCCAGCTTTTAGGCCCAATCTCTGGCATTCTGCAACACTCACAGGCACCGCTTTGCCCGATTTGAGAGGGTAGATGAGGATCTGCGACACTACGCCCACACGAACGGCTTTTTCTGGCTTCCGCATGTATTTATATCCAAGTCCAAATCCCAGAAGAGCAGCTCCGGCTGCGCCGACCAGAAGAGACGCTTGCTTATTCTGCGCCAACGCGTTCACAGCCAACTCTTTCAGATCCATTTTGGAGCCTAGCACACTTTGTTGGACGTTGAACTTTTTATTAAAGAGACAACGGCGTCTCTGTGGGGCGTTCGCTGACATTCACAGAACGTGGGTAATGCGGCTCTCTCCTCGCTCTTTTTTCTTGAAATCTTGTTCAAAAACTGAATGTAACACAAACAGTTTACCTCTTCATTACAAACTAAGCAATAAAAGAGAAAAGACATGAGTTTCAGCTAATGTTCAGTTAAAAAGGCAGCAAATAAGGTCTCATGTTGTGACCCCAAAGAGGGGTCACAACATGATTTTCACAATCATAATACTGCTACTGGGGGAAAAATACTCCTTGGCATCAGGGACGTGGCTAGACCTATTTTAGGGTGGCTGAAGTCATCCCTTCGTTGGTATTAGCCACCCCATAATTATTTTGCGATTTTTATTGTTATTTTTTTATTTATTGATTTTTTTTCCATATAACCCCAAACAATTGCAGTAAAGCACTGAAAACGAGCCACCAAGAAGGCAAGTTAATCTGAAGATAAGTTCCTGTTAGTTTATTTACAAACACAATTATTTATACAATTATTAATATCGTTAGGATATTCATTTCCTTCATTGGCTCCGCGTCCAGCGTCACGTCACGTGGTACACGGCCATCAACTGGACCATAGCAGCTGTGCAGTGCAGCAACAGCGCGCCCTTTGAATCTCCACACAGTCATCGAGCTTGATTAGGAAAGTTATGGTTGCGTGCAGATACATACGGTGAGTTTGCCATTTGATGTCAGCGGTTTACATTTTCTTCACTTTACCTGGAGTGAGGAAAGAGACAATACAGGTGCTGGTCATAAAATTAGAATATCATGAAAAAGTAGATTGATTTCAGTAATTCCATTTAAAAAGTGAAACTTGTATATTATATTCATACATTACATACAAACTCATATATTTCAGATGTTTATTTTGTTTAATTTTGATGATTACAAATGACAACAAATGAAAATCTCAAATTCATCATATCAGAAAATTAGAATATTACTGAAGACCAATAAAAACAAAGGATTTATAGAAATGTTGGCCAACTGAAAAGTATGAACATGAAAAGTATGAGCATGTACAGCACTCAGTATTTAGTTGGGCCTCCTTTGGCCTGTATTACTGCAGCAATGCGGCGTGGCATGGAGTCGATCAGTCTGTGGCACTGCTCAGGTGTTATGATAGCCCAGGTTGCTCTAATAGTGGCTTTTAGCTCTTCTGAATTGTTGGGTCTGGTGTATTGCATCTTCTTCTTCACAATACCCCATAGATTTTCTATGGGGTTAAGGTCAGGAGAGTTTGCTGGCCAATTAAGAACAGGGATACCATGGTCCTTCAACCAGGTACTGGTAGTTTTGGCACTGTGTGCAGGTGCCAAGTCCTGTTGGAAAATGAAATCTGCATCTCCAAAAAGTTGGTCAGCTGCAGGAAGCATGAAGTGCTCTAAAACTTCCTGGTATGTGGCTGCGTTGACCCTGGACCTCAGAAAACACAATGGACCAACACCAGCAGATGACATGGCACCCCAAACCATCACTGACTGTGGAAACTTTACACTGGACTTCAAGCAACGTGGATGAAGTGCCTCTCTTCTTTTCCTCCAGACTCTGGGACCTTGATTTCCAAAGGAAATGCAAAATTTACTTTCATCAGAGAACATGACTTTGGACCACTCACCAGCAGTCCAGTCCTGTTTCTCTTTAGCCCAGGCAAGACGCTTCTGACGCTGTCTGTGGTTCAAGAGTGGCTTGACACAAGGAATGCGACAGCAGAAACCCATGTCTTTCATACGTCTGTGTGTGGTGGTTCTTGAAGCACTCACTCCAGCTGCAGTCCACTCTTTGTGAATCTCCCCCACATTTTTGAATGGGTTTTGTTTCACAATCCTCTCCAGGGTGCGGTTATCTCTCTTGCTTGTACACTTTTTTCGACCACATCTTTTCCTTCCCTTCGCCTCTCTATTAATGTGCTTGGACACTGAGCTCTGTGAACAGCCAGCCTCTTTAGCGATGACCTTTTGTGTCTTGCCCTCCTTGTGCAAGGTGTCGATGGTCGTCTTTTGGACAACTGTCAAGTCAGCAGTCTTCCCCATGATTGTGTAGCCTATAGAACTAGACTGAAAGACCATTTAAAGGCTTTTGCAGGTGGTTTGAGTTAATTAGCTGATTAGAGTGTGGCACCAGGGGCCATCAATTTTGAACCTTTTCACAATATTCTAATTTTCTGATATGATGAATTTGAGATTTTCATTTGTTGTCATTTGTAATCATCAAAATTAAACAAAATAAACATCTGAAATATATGAGTTTGTATGTAATGTATGAATATAATATACAAGTTTCACTTTTTAAATGGAATTACTGAAATCAATCTACTTTTTCATGATATTCTAATTTTATGACCAGCACCTGTATAGGCCTAATAGCTTGTCTGATTCAGTAGGAATTACGTTACCATGGTGAACAAAGTCAGTGGTGTGGGAAAACACGATGTTGTTGTAGCCTACTAGCATCATTATAATAGTTTTGTCACAGGAGCAGTGATGGGCAGTAGCGCCGCTACATGTAGCGAAGCTATTAGTTTAACTACATTTTCAAGTAGCTTGACCGTAGCGTCGCTGCTTTATTTATCAAGTAACTTTCCTGTAGCGACGTTATTGTTTTGATCAAGTAGCGACGTAGCGTCCACAAACGCTACAAAATCCAGGGCAAAACTAAGAAATGAAACCAGGTTTTCTATTTCTAAACAACAATCAGCCACAAAACTACTGTAAATAGCAGTTTCAGCTGACGCTTTATAAGTGGCGTAGTAGCACAGGCACACTCCGTAGGGTTAAACAAGCGCACCTTTTCCGAGGCTGTCGTTCTATTGGCTGGAAAGGTTGCTAGGCAACGATCCAACTGCAGTCTGAGAGAGCAAAACAAATCCGCAAGCAGAGCGTAACTGAGACCCGTGCAGAGCGGAGATGGAGGCAAGCGAGAGGAAAAAATATCTGTGATAATATAGAAAATATCTGTTTAAATCTGAGAGAAGAAACAAAGATTTTTGGGAGAAGAGAAAATATTTGAGAGAGAGCGCATGTTTTGAGTGTGAGCATTATAAGTTTTGAGTGCAAGAAGATGAAATTCTTTTCTCTAATTGAAGTTATGTGCTCTTGCATTATGGCAGGATAATTCTCCCATATCTATGTGCCACCAGTCTGATAGGGCGACACTGTGTGATATGGTAGTGCTTCCTTGGGTTGACTATAGTTCTAAGTTGTACGTTTCATATACTGTTGATTTTGTGTTTTCATTAATACATTGTACTTAAAAATACTTCCTTTATTTGCATTAAAACTTTGTCAGACTGATGTGAAAAAGTCTCAAGGATATCCTTCTTTGCAATGATGCTATTGCCTATTGCCTACTGTCCATTTATGCAACTTGTATTTTGTGGTTAAACTTTAGATTAAGCAGAAATCTATCAAAGATAATGCTGCATTTATTGTTAAGTTCCTCACATATATGTGTTTCTCTCTGTGCCAGGTGTAGAGAAAGACATGCCAAAGTCCAGGTCACACACACACACACCAAGCACACACACAGAAACAGGGTTATTGCAAAGCAGACAGGGGTTCCTGACAGGTTGTGGGTGCAGGGGAGATGGGGAAAGATGAATGGCCAGGTTAAGGGTTTATGAAGATGTTGGGAGTCTGTTGGTTAGACAACTGTCTTCTGTAGAAGGTTTCCATTATGATGAGTGGCGAACCACTTGCCTTCTTCCATTTATGCAGTAATGCATGGCACCTACCATTTACTCTTTGTAATTTAGCACATTTTAACTGGTGTAGTTTAGTTGGTGAAGTAGCATTAGTGAGGGAAGTGTTTCCCAGGTATGTTGCTCTTAAAATAATGAATTTATAGACAGCGCCTTAGAAAGTGCACTGAAAAAATTTCGGCGCGCGCTACGCGCGCGCAATATCTTACCTAGGGGCTAAGCCACCCATGTCTCTCAAACCTAGTGACGGCCCTGCTTGGCATAGGTGTAATTTACACCTAAAGGTGTAAATTATTGGGAGGGGTGCTGGTGCCTATCTCCAGCTGTCTATGGACGAGACACAGGGTACACCCTGGATAGGTCACCAGTCCATCACACGGAAACACAGAGACAAACAGCAATTCACACTCACACCTAAGGAGAATTTAGAGAAGCCAATTAACCTAACAGTCAGGTTTTTGAACTGTGGGAGGAAGCTGGAGTACCCAGAGAGAACTCATGCATGCTCAGGGAGAACATGCAAACTCCATGCAGAAAGAGCAAGGCCAGGAATCCATATCTTCTTGCTGCAAGGCAGCAATGCTATCCACTGCTCCACTGAGCAGCCGAGTACAGTAACAGTAAAACTGAATTAAATGAAAATAAAATCAGAATAAAAGCAAGTAAAGATAAAAATATGATAAAAGCAAATACAATAGTTGGACCTAAAACTTGAACTAATGATAACTCTGTTAACATTTAACTCAACAATCAAAGGCAGCTCTAAACAAATGGGATTTTAACTTTGCTTAAAATAACTCATGCTTTCTGCACTTTTACAGTCTTCTGGGAGTTTGTTCCAGATCAGTAGAGCATAGGAACTAAATGCTGCTTCTCCATATTTGGTTCTTACCGTGGCAATCACGCTGTAAATGACAAAACAAGCTGAAAAAACAGGTGTTACGCAAACTCCAAGACATGCAAGAACAAAAAACAAATGCAATAGAAAAACTCTGCAAGCAAAATAGAAACAAACTGCAAACAGGTGAAAAAGTACAGCAAACTGCAAAATGAGCCGCAGACACCTGCAATGATGCAAACTCCAAAACACGCAAACACAAAAAAAAAAACAATGAAAAACACAGCAGTCTCTTAAAATAGAAGTATATACCAATACTTAATTTAAAAAATGCAAACAAAAATGTATGCATTCACTAAACATAGAAGCAAAAACCTGCAGCCCACAAAACTAATGTAAGAATGATAATGTCAGCCAACAATCTCCTAACTTAACCTGAACAATCCCTTTTTTAATATGAATTACACAAACTTTGGACCCACTCAGGTTTTTTTCTAATTCATTGCCAAGTGATGTAATGCCATGCTGACCTTCTCGTTGGACCTATTTTTGTCTTTGACATAGATAGTCAGGTCTGTGGCCAAAGTAGAAAACAGCAGATGCTATAGCTATAGGGGGTCAATACAGGGATTTGTCCAGTCGATACTCCTTCTGTTGCTTCTCTGTGGTCCACGTCTAATAGCTTGAGGCACATACACAGACATAGAACCAGGCCTCGCAGTCTGCTTGGAGGTTGGAAGTGGAAAGGAAATTTTCTACAGTGACAAGCACGCTAACCCAGAGCCACTGACAGTTTGATAAGATAATTCTGTACCTTGTTAGTTAGAAACTTCTAGCATGGCAACAGTTTGTGTATCTGCTTTGCCAATTGATTATTTTTGACAAAATGCTACTCAGCAGGCGTCATTGGCCTTATAAAATGATCAGTTTCCCCTTCTGGAATCTGGGCTTCAAAGAGTTCAAAGAGCCTTGTTATGAAAAAATTTAAACATGCTAAAACAAGAGCTTGAGTATACCATCCTCACCCTAAAGAATGGTGGTGGCATCGTCATCCTGTGGGGTATGAAGTCAGAATTCTGCTAAAAATGCACATTCAGAATAAATACTAATACAAGAAGTTTTATTTAAAATATACACATGTAAACTATTGTCCATGTGCATTTTGAATGTTTTTTGAAAGCAGATTCAATGCTAGGACACACCCAAAATGTCAGAACCATGAGTCTAAGCTCCTTCTCTGCACTCTCTTGCTGTTTATGCTCCTGTAGATTCTCTACTCCTCGCACATGGACCTGTTTTTGGGAAATCCCACGTACATTCATTCAAGTGAGGCTTTTATGAACTCTAGTTTATGGTTGAACACAAATTATGCAGCTACTGTTAATATTTTTTTTTATTTTGTGTCCATCGTTGTGTTAATAAAATTGTCAGTCAATTAACAGTACCATTGTCAAGAAAACAGTAACATAATATGAGGTGGAATTTCATGAAAAGCAGCAAGTCACAATCAGTTTACTTTCCCAGGTAGCTTGCAGTCTCAAAGTGATGCCTGTGTATATTGGGGGACTCTTGGTATTTAATCAGCACACATAGAATGCTTACACTGCCTGTAGAGAGTAGTTAGCATGTGTGTTTTTGAAATAAAGCTGCATGTATTTATTTTGCTTGTGTACTTGTGGCAGAAATCTGACTTCATATGCTGCAAAGACAACCTAGAAATAAGTAATAATGTCTTAAATTAGGGGAACTTAACCTTGATTTGAGCAGGCAAATAAGGCGATCTGCCAATGGAATGAGATTTTTTACTCTTAAATTAAAATAATTTAAATTAAATTAAATATTAAGCACTTGAAATAAGACAATGCAACTGTTTTTTATTTTTTTATTTTAAATGGAAATTGTCTTGTTCCATTGGCAAAGTGTCTCACTTATTTCCTCAATTCAAGAAAAAAAAGCACTAATTTAAAGAAAAAATTACTTATTTAGATTTCAATTTTTGGCAGTGTAGGGGTCCTTTTCTGCTGGAGGGACTGGTCTGGTCAGGGATGGGGCGGATGACATTAAATACAGCTCAGTACTCAAAGGAAACCCGTTAGAGGCTGCAAGAGTTGAACCAAGGAAGGAAATTCTGCTTCAAGCTACATGAAATTGTTTGGATCGAATTATGTTCATGTGTTAGAATGGCCTTGTCAAAGGCTGGGAAAAACATTGATTAAGAGATCTGTAAAAATACCTTCAAGTTCCTGCATATAGATGTTCTCTTTTGTAATTAGCCTTGGTACTTGATAATGTAATTAATTAATAATGTAATAATTGGTCATTAATAATGTAATTAACCTAATCAGCTTTTTAATACAAAAGAATATGAAATAAAATCAGCGTCTAGATTTGTAAAGCAGGTAGAAGCATACAAAAAGCAAAAGTCATACATATCAATGTTTAAGTGGAAGCTTTTTTCAATGCATATAAAGGTTTATCATATAAGCAGGATATCTTATAACTATTGTTCCTCTGGAAGGTGTTTTAAATAGCAGAGGTTACATTAATACAACGAAGGCAGGCACTTACTGTGTTCTTGGACAGAAGGGAACTGTGAAATGAGTAAATTCACGCTGAGCTCATCTTTCTCACTCCTAAGAGAAGTGCAACATTAAGTACGGCTGTGAAATGTGCTTTTTTTTAACAGTCATTTATTTATGTTGCAGCTTATTTTTGTTTCTCACTAGGGCTTCAAAGGTTTATTTGAATTAGTATATTTAAACAGAAACCTTTTACATTTAAACCTAAACTATAAAGGCCTATATCAAACTGATAGAGTTGTAGCTTTCCTGTTTAGACCTAATAAAAAAATAGTTTTCTTTGTTGTTTTAAATGTAAGGCTGTGTCATTGCCATGATATAGTGGGACCTTTATTTATGAGTATTTATGCCTTAGATCTAACACACTGCTGTCATGAAACAAAGACAGTAATGTTAGAAAGTTTGGCTTGTGAGGACATGACTGCACAAAGTTTCCTACATTTTAAATATGATGTTTATTTTTCATCTCAAATATACAGTAATAATAAAATAAATGTTATTGGTAATAAGATACCGTAATAAAACCGATGATCTAACAGGTTCGCATGTAAAAAGAGTCTTTAATCCTAAAATTAAAGTAAGTTTCAATTTGACATTCAAATGTCTGGCTGGTAAAACCTCATTCAACAGCGCCCTCTCTCCCATACTATTTATTGGTTTGAGACATTCTGCAATGGTTTAAGGGCTACCCCATCTTAGTCCATATGATAAGGAGCTGATTGTGACACGCAAACATATTGAAATACTGCCACGTTTAGGCTCGTGACTAACCTGCTGCAGGTTGTCCAAATCTGGATTTCAGTCAATACTCCCACGGGGAAACCATCTGGGCCCTAATGGTCGTTTCTATACATTCAGCACTATTTTCATCCATGGCACATATTGATGAACAGCATGGAAATGCTAAAATTGTACAATTACAACTCACAGTCATGGTCAAGAGTTAACTGCATCCTTTTACATCTTAAATTTACCACAACAATGTGAAAGATTAAAAGGTCATACAGAAGTCAGGATTAAATTGGATTTCTTTACATTCTTGAATAAAATTTTGTTCTAGTTTTATGAATTGCTTATATGTTTTTTATCTTCTGTAAAGTAAATCAGAACATCAGGAAAAATGTATTCAGCCATTAAAGCATGACCACCATGTTTAGGTTCCCGAGTTGTGAAGTAGTTGCAGCAAACTGCTGGAACTTACATTAAAATGAAGGTGTTTCCTTCGCCACCAGGCCACTGTTACACCTGCTGCCGAATTCCAGTAAGCCTGCACTGATGCAGACTCATTATTTAAGGGCTGAATGGTCCACTCGCACTACACACTACGTGGCACTTAAAGGTATAATAGAGGATGTTCTTTTCCCGGGTTAATCATTAAAATAAGTGGTCTTTCTAATTGTCATTCTGGTGATATGTTTATGAAAGGCTGTCCTACGTGCTCATTTCCAGTTAGCTATCTTTTTGTGCCGATGCACACTTTCAGGCATATATGTGTGAGCTACAGTTTCAGCCAGTCATTGAAGCTCGCCTTTCTCATCGCGGTTCTTTAAAAATGGCCAAGGGTTGTAAGAGAAAAAGTGTCTACGAAGAGTATGAGTAGAAGAGAAAGGCCTCAGAAGAGAGAAAGAAGACCTGAGGGTTTTTGGAAGTTTCTTTCATGCGATGGCGTACACTGAAAGCACAGGCCGGGCTTCCCACTGATGCCTCGGTTGCGAATTTTCTACTCGACAGATAAAGTTTGGCATGCTATTTGGAGAACTTAATGTCACATCACTGCTAGAAAAACGAGTAGAAATGGGTTTGTGAATGCTCTTGCACGAGTTTAATAGGCATTCCCTCTTGGGAGCAGGTACAGGGTTGTGCATGTGCATTTCTTCTCTTTAAGTGGTTAGGGCGGGTTTTTTTAAACATTCGCGAAAATCCTGCACAATACCTTTAATGTGGCAGATCTTCCGTGGAAATCTCTGGTCCTGTGGCAATGAACTCTAGACAAGCAAGTTTTCAAGGTTAAATAAATGATCTATATACTAGTAGTTAGTGCAAAGGTAAATCATAATAACTAATTGAAATACTGCTTAAAAAAGAACCTGTAGGCCTAATATAGATTTAATGTAATGTTGTTCAGTCCTATTTAAACTACAACTTGTAACCAACAGCTCTGTAAAAAAACAACATTTATATCATGTAATATATTTCTGTTGTTTTTCAATATGTTTCCTAATCTGAAGTGATAACCTGGCATTTTTTGCCTCAGGACAGCTAGCCTAGCTTGTAGAATAACCTCATACCAGTATTGTTAATTTAAGATTGTATGCACTACATCCTAATAACTGGTTGCAGCCAGATAATTACAAATTTAAATACATTATATATGTTTTTAATGTACCCAGACATGTCCAAATTACTCACTTTGCTGATGACATTGATGTGGTTAAAAAAAGATTTGAAAGACATAATATAAAGGATGAATGTAAATAATTATCAATGAATGTTGCACAAAAGTAACAATGCATTTAGCAATAGAAAGATTCCTACTGATGTACAGATAGATGTTTGAGATTAAACAAGTGAATGAAAATACACCTCTGGGTGTTGTTCTTGTTGAAAAATAAAAATTAGAAGTTTCACATCAAAACTCAAATATAAAAATATCGAAATATGTTACTATATAAAATGAAAGACTCGTTAACTGAGGAAGCTTTGTTGACTTTATTTAATTCAGTGATTGTTGCTTATTTGAGTGTGGTATTGTAGAGGAATGCTTGTGAAATGTATAGAAATTCCATTTTAATTTTGCAAGAGGAAAATATAAAAAGAAAACAGTCCAGAGATTTAAGTAAAACATTATTCCTTAAATGAAAATTTATGAAATTTTACTACTTTATGGATGATCATGTTTAACAAATTATATTTAACACATATAACATATTGCCAAGAAACTTGCAAAGGAAAAGATTTGTAAAAATAGATTGCATGTATAATCTGAGAGAATCATACCGGTATATTCTTTAAAAATAAAAACTCAAGTCAGAACTAATCTAAGGGAATGTATTTCTGATCATGTATTTAAGGAATAATCTATCTAAAAAAAGAAGAGTAGTTCATTTTATTTTAGAAAGTTACCAAATATATGCTTTCAAGCTAGATTAGTACATTACTTATTACTAGACTTCTTTCATTACAGATTTTCTTTTATTTACTGCCAGCTTTCTCTTACAGAAAAATATGTATTTGAGTGGTTGATTTTTTTTTTTTATGATTACATAAAATTTTCTTCCTTCTATTCCTTTCTATTCATAATTGTTATTAGTTTACATGAGTGTTATATAAATTTAAAAACTACCAGTACAATTAAACAAAATAAATACATAAAAACAAAAAGTGTGTCTAGAAACCTGCAGAACATGTCATAATCAACCAAGCCATAACAATCAACAGATAAACTCAAACATCATTTTATCAACAAAATTATCAATGTTTTCATATCATATATATATATATATATATATATATATATATATATATATATATATATATATATATATATAGGCATTTAAAGATTTGAGGACTGTACTTAATCTGCAGGAACAAAAAAGTTTATTCTCTTGCCCAAATTTTTTTTAATTTTTGTGAAATATGAAATCTTTGTCAACATGTCAACAGGAACTTTTAATTGTGTACTTTCAAGTAAAATAACTAATTTCCATGTTCTTGCGGATGTTCAGGCCATTTAAAATATACAATAAATATTGCCAGGTATCTTTAACTTCAAGTATTTTACCTTTGCATAAAATTTACAAAACATGATTGTTTTCGTAATTAAAGGATTGCAAGTGTTGTTGTTTTTTTCTTTAATCATCATATACACATGTAATTTTCATTTAGCACAACAGGTAGATGCTGCTACATTAGATCAGCTTCTGAGGAATCATTACATAATCTGTCATTTGCATGTACTGTATTACTCACTCTGGTTTTTGTCTGTTTGACTCCAGGATTTTATTCAATAAAGTAAACATTAAAACACATATGATACCCCAAAATTTAAAAAGGGAATAATGCTCAAATCAGTGCTAAAAAAAAAAAAAAAAAAAAATTGCTTATCTCCATAACTAGTGTATTTCTGCTTGAAGTGAGAGTTTCTAACACAACATCTGAAAATCAGGTTTATTCATTTCTATGTTGAGTCTTGGCTTTGATAATACCCTCCAAGTCTAGAGGACATGACACTTACCCAGATATCTACTTCAGGATACCTCTCATAGCTTTTTTGAGGGACAGTTTTGTTGCCAATCCATTTCTGTGATAATATCTGCTATTCAGACACATTTAATTTGTTTTCGCAGCTGAAACATGACGTGCAGAGATGTCAGAAAATATTTAGGGATTTTCCTCCTTCTTGAAAATAACACATTTGCTGGATTAATACTTAAAGGGCTGAATTCAAAATAAAAAAAAAACAAAGTTTCTTTCCATCTACTTTTCCAATTTATTGTTAAAAGGACAGTTGAGGCTGCTGTTTATCAATCAGTCACTATAGTGATAATAGAAGGTACATCCTTATTCTACAGTATGCCCATATATTATCATAGCAGAAAATATCTGACCATTAGTGGTTCTAAACCTATTTAATGGCTTCTTCATTGATTTTCACCACCATAATGTATCCACAACTCTTCCATTGTAGCTGAAGCAAGCCATTTTGTACCAATTTATATTTCTGCTGCTTTCTGGTCTATTCATGAATAAATAAGTTATAAAAAGTGTTCAAATCTCATGAGTAAATCTTACCTCATTTTTGACACCATCTTATTAAACCTCACCTGTTTTAATCTTCAGGTTGGGTTAGATTGGTTGCTTTTTTTGTGTGTTTTCATCATCTGACTGCGGCATATTTTGTGCTTAAGGTCTTGCCGTATCCTGTTGAAGATGCTGTCTTTATTTTATCTCACTGAGGTTATGAAACATTTAGTCATTCCCTTCTGCTATGTTTCTATCTTTATTTGGTTTTTTGTGTATTCTTGTGTTCATCCAATATCATCCAATATTCTTATACTTATTTCCTGCTTCAAAACTACATTACAATATTTCTGTTATTTTGGGTCAAATCCTTGTTTTGGCTAATTGTTCAAAATGAAATATGAAATATTTAGACCCCCAATCAATCTAAAACTATTGTTAGCCACCTCCTGCCTGTAGAATGTTGCTTGAGTCACAGGAAATGTGTCTTATGTGCAGATTAGAGTAACTATTGGCACTATGAAATGGTCACAGTTGGTATTAACAATGGTCAGAGAGGACCATACCAACGAGCAATCAAAAAAGCATCTTATGAGGTAATTAAGACTACAAAGTACAAAAATGCAAAGCAAAGGAGTGAGAAGACCACCCTACAAAAATACACAACAGATTTCATATTTAACAAAATCAAGGCCAAAATGGTCAAATACAAGTACAATGGTACACCCAACATTAAGTAAATCTGGTAATTTGTTAATCTGAAAATAGCTTTTTTTTAAGGTTGAGACTGAATCTTTCAGAGGATGTCGGGAGCAATTTATTGGGTTAAGATAAGACCTGAGATGATTGACTGTAATCTCTGTGTTACATTCATATCCAACATCATAGACTGTTTATAAATGGGTCATGAGAGCAATGAAATAATTTTGTAGGAAGTAGGTTGGGCCAGAGAGGATGTAAGTTATGGTTATTATCAGACAGAAAACAACTATTTGCTGCCAAAAAGAATTTTAGAAGCTGCTGCAGCACATTGTGTAAAGTTGTGTTTTAGGCAAAGCTTTTATTTAGGCTACATTTTTACATAATAAATCATGGGCACATAAGGAATATGTTCATTCACTTTGTATACGGTTTAAATACTTTTAGAATTCCTTAGTGTCATACCATAAGCCATGATATTCATATTGGTGGAGGATGATGCCATTTTTTGCTGCTTTGCAGACCCCCAAGCTGCACCACCCTAATGCAAAACACTCCGAGAGACACATCACACTCCCACCCCCCACCTTATCCCCCCAGTGCTTAGTATAAAGCCTCTATTCATCCCTAAACACATTCTCTTTGCCCATGGACTGAAAGAGATGGCCACATTGGGAAGGACACAGACAACATGACTAAATGAACTTCATTCCTGAACTAAAAGAGTAGTCATGGATCTTTGCCCACTGGTCACCACCAACCCATCCATGTTTTTAACCTATTTTCCCTGCTCAGTGACGCAACCACTAAGAAGCACACTCTGGCAATTGGCAGCTCCATAGTCAGAAACATGGCATTAGAGACACAAGGGACCATAGTCAAATGTTTGCCGGTGGCCAGAACGGGCAACCTCAAATCCTACCTGAAACTGCTAAAGATAAGGTTAAATAAGGTAAGATTTGTATTCATGCTGGCGGTAATGACACCCGGTTACTCCGATCAGAGGTCACTAAAATTAGTGTTGCTTCAGTGTGTAGGTTTGCCAAAACAATGTCGGACCGTAATTTTCTCTGGTCCCCTCCCTGATCTGACCAGTGATGACATGTTTAGCAGCATCGGCTGGTGGTCTAGGTTGTGTCCTAAAAACAACGTGGGCTACATTAATATTTGGCAATCCTTTTGGGGAAAGCCTGATCTAATTTGGAGGTACAGCATCCATCCCACTTTGGTTGGTGCAGCTCTTCTTTCTATGAATCTGGCCAAATGTATTAGTCCTCCAAAACACTGACAGCCCACTGTGCTGACCAGAAGCAGAGTCGTAGTTTAACACACCTCTCTGCAGCTTTTTTACTGTTACATCCTTCTCACATATATAGCCTTGAATGGCCAAGCTCTCAATACAAAGCTCTCACTCTCAACTGCAGGTTGACTAGTGGATCCTAGAATTTCTAAAAATAGAATGGGCGGCAGATCTTTTGTTTATCAGGCTTCTCTCCTGTGGAACCAACTACCAGGCAGACAACCCTTCTACTTTTAAGGGTAGGTTTAAAACTTTCCTTTTTTATAAAGCTTATAGTTAGAGTGGCTCAGGTTATCATGAGCCATCTCTATAGTTATGCTGCTATAGGCCTAGACTGCTGGAGGACATAAGGACCCCTTTTAAATCATTCTGCTTCATTCTATCTCTATTTGCAGATATCAACTGCGCTGCTGCCATCAACATCTTTGGTTATAGATGTTCGAGATCGAGATTGTCTGCTTGGCTGTGTGTTTCCTGGACCGGGCCACCTGTGGAGCTTATTTACAGTTGCCTGTTGTATCTCTGCTTCTTTATCAATGTCTGCTTCTATCTCCTTGAACCCCAGTGGGCCTCGGCAGATGGCCGCTCACACTGAGTCTGGTTCTGCTGGAGGTTATTTCTTCCTGTTAAAAGGGTTTTTTTTGTCTCCACTGTCGCCACAAGCATGCTCAGTGTGAGGGATTCCCACCTTGAGTCAATGCAATCAACTGGTTTTCCTTAGATAGAAACGTTTATATCAATTTCACTGTATGATCTGGTGAATTGTAAAGTGCCTTAAAATAATGTGTTTTAATTTGACAATATATAAATAAACTGAATTAAACTGCAGCTCAAGAGATATAGTGTAGGATTTTCTTTTTCCGGGTGGATCATCAAATTTAGAGGTCCTCCTAATTGTCAATCATTCTGGTGATATGTTTACGTAAGGCCTTCCCATAGACTTCTAGGAGACCAACAAAATGCAAACCTCCCAGCAAGGCCATCTGGACACAGACTCACCAATATCACAGCCTAAACTTAGCATTCCTGAACTTAGAAGAGATACACGGAGGTAATAGATCTGGCATGGTTAGGTAAAGAATTCCCAGCTAACAACTTGGGTGTTTCATGATTTCTGATCAATTAATGTGTTTTACTGTCAAGTAAAGCAAGCCAGAAGCTATAAGCAATCCTATGGTAGTTAAACCAATACTAACATGTTTGGAGCTGCTGTTTACCAAGTTGGAGAAGCTTTATTTTTACAAGGATTTAAACATAATATAGCATTAGTTTTGTGTTTCTTGATATGCTCATTACATTTGATTGCTAAAATATGACCTAAAAAACTAGTCCTATCATGTCTGCTAGCTTGCTCCTTTGTCTTAAAACATTATTTTAACAAACAATCTTCTCTTTGTCTCTTGGATTGGCATTGTGAATTGTTTGAATACATTCCAATTTCTCTACAATAGTTTAAAATCTAATTTGAACACATTCCAAATACTTCAAGATAGACTTTGGTTCTTAAACATAAAATCCATGCCAAACTATGATATCCTTGCATCATATCCTTGATTATGGTTTTCGGACAATTTATTTCATTTTCCTATGTGTACATAGTGGCTAATTAGTTTTGTTGAACATCACTTTTTTAATTGGAGATTTTTGTTCATATTTACAGTATTTAGTATGAAAGTCTTTGTGAATTTACTCCATATGTGTGCAGAGTTGACTGTCTGACAATGATTTGAGCTTGAATCACATTTTCATGTTGTCCTAGAAGACAGACAGTCAAGCTTGTGATTGATTTGAATAAATAAAATAAAACAAAGTTACAATAGGATTTAATTGCAGTCCCTAACAGTGGGCACTGGTTTTCCATTAAAATACTCCCAAAATAGGAAACCTAGCATTGAAAGAGGAACGTTTCTCTTTGTCATGACTAAAAATGTTTCATATCTGATTGTTTTCTTAAGCTTTTTAATTGTTAAGCTGGAATGTACAATGATGGTCAACTTGAAATGATTCATCCTGAGGAGTTAAAAGTCTGCTGCTGCTGCTCCTCCATATTAAGTGAAGGTTACCGTTGATTCTAACCACAGACAAACAGCCAAATTTAGTCAAATGTTAGCTGACAGAGAATGCTTTTTTATTTCTATCAATCATGCTCATTCTGTCTAGTCATGCAAAGCTGTCTGTGATTGACAACCAACTAATTATACATTGTACCAACGTGGTAACCCCCCTCCCATCTGCCCCAACAAACTGTTCCCAAAAAGCATTTGCAAATACCGTTCGCTCCAGATGTGATCCGCATAATTCTGTGCACGTCATGTCTAATGTGGTTATGATTCTTCTGTTTCTGTGGGTCTTTTGCCATCTTTTAACTGGGACACGCAAGTTTGAACAAGCGTATCTCCCCAGTTTTAAGTTTGCTTCACTCGCTGCAGGTTAATTTTAGGATTCATTTTAAATTATTTTCTTTTCTTTTAGGTCTTTAAATGCCCCACCATATATTGCCGATGTCCTACATCCTTATGTTCCGCTTCATTTTCTTAGGTCAGTGAATCAGTTACTCCGGTCAGTACCTAGAACGAGGCGTAATATCAGCCCGGACCGGTCCTTCTCTGTAGTCGGTCATTTTTTTTTTTTTTTTAGTTGGTCTTCTCTGCCAATGTTCCACTTGACAAATGACAGCAAATAGTGGTGACAGTCATTATAATGGGGCAGCTACAAATGTGATTCATTTGAAATTTGTCTCTTCAAGTCAGGATAACAAAAAATTTGATTGGTGACAAAAAGCTATGAGCAAGGTGTAGAAAAAGTGTCATGTCTTCGTAGTAAGGATGTAGCTTATGAAATAAGGTTTAAATAAAATGCCAAAACATATCCTATCAATTACTCCCTCAGCATTGTGCAATGGCTTTAACAGGAGAAACAGGTTCCCGCTGTTATTCTGGACACATGTAAAAAGCTTGAACAGGCTGTGTTTATGTTTGAGACTCTGATTTTGAAGCGAAACAGGAATCAGTTTTCAGTGTCCCTGTTGTGTTACAAAAAAAATAAAAAAATACTTCTTCTACAGTTGGCTTATAAAGTTTAGTTCAAAAAGTAATTTGTTTTGGGTTTATAGCAGCAAAAACAAAAAAAAAGTGGGAGACACAAATCATTACATAATATCTGTCAGTAAAAACAATAAACCTGATTTGCAAGTTCCTGCTTTTACCAAATGTCAAGTGTTATTTGATAATTTCTTCTATATACGACAGGATGCAATTGGTTTGTCTATTGTTCTCAGTAGGATAACCTTGAGATAAGCATTAAACGTGTCCTTGCTTCACCTTGACTGGATTATACAACTTAGACTAAACTGAGTGCAAAAACAGTTTGTGGTTAAATAATTGTTATTTTTCTGAAAACAGAATTTATGATGTCTATGAATTGTCTGCAAGCTGGATGCAATGTATGGAGGGATTTTTGTTCCATTATTGTTGCACTGAAAATGTTATTTAAATTTAAAAAACAACTAGGGGTTGAGAGTAACTTTGCTGTTTTTTAAGGGTTTGTTTCTTCAAAGTTTTTTTTTTCAGATAATATTTTTCGCTTTATTTTTCTTTAAAAAATATTTAAAGAATTTATGGTTTCTGCATTTTTATTACATTTCTGTTTTCAGATTGAGTTTGCAATTTCATTATTTTCAAATTGTGTTTACATATCATATTCTCTTCACTTCAGGGGGTTTTCCTCCTGCATGAGGTGCAAAGACGGATTTCTATTGCTTTGCATTGCGCATATTGAAATATCAATGTCAAATTTTGAGATATTAATTCTGAAAACATTTTTAACAAATAAAAGAAAATAAAAAATTGACACACCCAAAAAAATTTACTCTCAACATCACTTCTTAAAATTTTTTTGAAAGCTTCATTACTGGATGGTAAATTTAAAGATATTTTTTCTTTTGTTTTAAAAAACATTTTCTTTGCTTGAAATAACAGTGGAACAAAATTCACTCCATAGTATTGCAAGCCTACATTTAAGAGACCTCAAACAAAATAATTAAAGAAAAAAATGTAATGTTAAAAATGCTGCAGGGTAAATAAGATTTAGTTCTCATATCTCTTAATTTCATTGACTTCAGCATCTGCTATGCCTTTATCTCTGGTGCACAAAATGCACTGCATTAAGCTCATGTACCATCATCCACAGAAAACCTCCTAAAAAGAAAACCTTGCTGGCTGTTCTTCCTCCATTTCATATTTGATCAAGACTTTGCCGTTTGTGCACTTTCCTTTTTCTGTGCATTATAGTCTTGGAATACCAGGATTTTAGCACCACATACATTTAGTTGCAGTTAATGGTTATTTTTGAAGGCTCCAGCTCGAGCAGCTGCTGCGAAAGGCTAAACAGAGCTGCGTCTTTTGAACAAATTGAACGGAGAGAGAATGTGTAGGCCTGTTGTTATAGAGCTTATGCTGGGGCACTGACGTGGACTGCACACACAGCCTGTTGATCCAGGATCAATGTAGTGAGGACAGTTGCTGTTCTGCTGCAAGTAGGCATCAGAGAATGTCATCTCCTGAGGAATCATAGTGGGTATGGAGCCCTGCAGCTTCTCTTTGCTTCTGTACCACAAGCAGGAGCATATTGTTTGGAAATGCAGCACCTCGGTGTAGGCACCTTTTGAATCTTTAGCCTTTGTGGTGTTGTTTGCTACGGCTGTGGAGGAAGTTGAGGTTGAGAGCGGTAAAAGACGAGTCACCTCTCCTCTGGGCTTTCCCAAAGACATCAAGGCCCTCTGCTTGGCGTCCCGCCGCTCATCCTCTGTATTCATAGTGAGGAAACGAAGCACAACAAGGTTTAGGAACGCTCCAATCACTGTCAGGCCCATGAGGATGTAAACAAAGCAGAACGCCACGTAGCGAGGGTCATTCTGCAGAGCGTCATCCCTCTGCAGAGCCACGTAATCTCCAAAGCCGATGGTGGTGAGAGTAATGAAGCAGTAGTAAAAGGCGTGCAGGAAACTCCATCCCTCGCAGTGGGAGAACGCTGCAGCCCCCACACACAGGGTGCTCATGCAGGAGAAGAAGCCAACTGTCACCATATTTGCCATGGAGACCTCAGTCTGACGCATTCCCAGGCACTTTTTGGCTTGATGCAGCAGGTATTTGACGAACGTGTTGATGCGCTCTCCGAGGCTCTGGAACATGACCAGGGTAAGAGGGATCCCAAGCAGGGCGTAGAACATGCAGAACACCTTTCCTGAGTCGGTGCTGGGCGCTGCATGGCCATAACCTGGGAGAGAGTATGTCACATATTTACAACAGAATACAGGATCGTAAATATGGGGTCTCACAGCTTATCTCTGATTCCTATCACTTGACAGCTTAATATCTTAGGAATGTGCTCAACAAACATCAACTGCTCTAAAACCACATCCCCTAGAACTATAAAGGCAAAGTTTACCATAACAGAGCATATTTTTCTGAAAATAGCACAACTGAAGAGTGAGTTTCACAGGCCCTGTAAACAAGACAACAATACATTGAAAAAGGGATTGGTTTGGTTTCCAATATCTGTTAACAAGACACAGGTAGGTGTTAAAACAGTGTTTGCTTGCCTGCCCCATGCTTCCCCATACTGGTTTCCACATACTGCCAGCTTTCACTTTTTCAAACCTTTTTTAAGAGAAAACGCTGCCAGTTTTTAATGTACATAACCAGCAGAAATATACATAAACTTTCCGATTCCACTAAAAAGATACTCCTGTGGACAGTGCTAGTGTGCAGGCTGGCATATGAGCAGAACAACCTAGTGGGAGTGGCTTTTTAAGCAGCAAGTCTTTGTAAACATGCAGGTTGTACAAACAACATACCGCCCACTAGTGGTATGACATGGAAATAACATTGTTGTTACTGTTTCCATCTCCAGGTCAACATGACTGTGGAGTGAATTTTGTTCCATTATTGTTGCAAAGGGAACACATTTTGTGCTCTTATTTTTGGTTTAATATTTTGTCCTATTTTCTTGGGTTTTATTTCGAATTTAAAAAAATCTTATTAAATTTTTACATTTTTTAAAAATGATTTAAAGGAGTTCTAAAAATGTTCAGTTTTTGTCAATTTTGGCTCCCCCAGTGGGCAAAAGCTGTATTGTTTTGCACGAAGACCACATTTCCCATGAGAACCAGCGCATAGTGCTGTAAACATCCTGATTTCCCAATCACCTGCATTTGGATTGAGCTACATTTCGGTTTCCAGTGGCTTTTTTTATAGAGGAGTAGCGATGAGATAATAAATAATTTAAAAAAATTTCATTCTTTAAAAATTGCGATTTACAGATTCAATTCTCTTTCCTTTGTAGCGAGGAGTGAAAACGCATTTCATTTGGTCTGTTTGGACGTTAGCAACAACATTTTATTGGCCAAGAGCAAGTGTATTTTATTGGGCTTAAAGGAATAGTACATCCAAAACATGATTAGCCTTCATTTTCTACTCACCCCGATGCTAAACAACACTCTGGAGTACTTTTTTGATATCTCAAATGCATCTGGAGATCTGGGAGGCTTCTTGCTGTCTGCTGACATTCAAATAATGGAGGTCTATGGTGCCCGAGGCAGAAAGGTCCATAAAAGTCCACAAAAAACGTGTCAATATTCCGCCATACTGCTCGTCCAATGTATTCCAAGTGTCCTGAGTGGGTAGCGTCCATAATTTACTCGAAACAAAGTCATTTAGAATGTTTTTAGAGCATAAACAGTAGTGTATAGGATTTCCTGAAAGCGCGCGCCGGCGCGTTCACGAGGCTACGGAAACCGCGGCAGACCAAACCAGATGAAAGTGCGCATTCAGCGTCTGCTCTGCTGATAATGCAAGCGTAGAAGAAGAAATGTGCTGTTTACCTGTGCAAAGAAAGAAACAACGAAAGAAAAATGTCTGAGGACTTCAGTGTTGAGGAAGAGCATGAGTTCTTTGCCGAGCTGAATGCGCACTTTCATCTGGTTTGGTCTGCCGCGGTTTCCGTAGACTCGTGAACGCGCTTTTAGGAAATCCTATACACTACTGTTTATGCTCTAAAAACATTCTAAATGACTTCGTTTCGAGTAAATTATGGACACTACCCACTCAGGACACTTGGAATACATTGGACGAGCAGTATGGAGGAATATTGACACGTTTTTTGTGGACTTTTATGGACCTTTCTGCCTCGGGCGCCATGGACCTCCATTATTTGAATGTCAGCAGACAGCAAGAAGCCTCCCAGATCTCCAGATGCATTTGAGATATCAAAAAAGTACTCCAGAGTGTTGTTTAGCATGGGGGTGAGTAGAAAATGAAGGCTAATCATGTTTTGGGTGTACTATTCCTTTAAAGTGAAGAGAATGTGAACTGTAAAACATAGTTTAAAAAGAATGCACTACATAAAACTCCATCCAGAAAGAGAAATACAAGAGAAATATGAATTAAATAGATACAAAAAAGAAACAACACAATGTTTGCAAAAAAAAAAAATTATATATATACACATATATATATATATATATATATATATATATATATATATATATATATATATATATATATATATATATATATAATTCTATGAACAAAAAAATCTTTTCTCAAGCAGAATCTTGTCATCTGAACAGGGCCTGTAAAGAGAAAGCCTCTTTTGTCAATTCATAGAACGTGAAGAAAGTTATTTTATTTTTATCAGGCAAAAGGAACCACATGTTCAAACATTCAACATTCAGATATTTGCAGGATTTAATGAACTGTTTAATTTTAAATGAGGCAACAATTCATATTTTGTATTTTGATTAAATTATTTATAAAGTAATTCCTGCTTAATTTAGAAAACAGTTCAAACATAGGCATGATCCAACATGATCCAACTTTGGTATTGGCTTAATATTGATGTCAATCTTGGACTGGACAAAACCACCTCAGGCTGGAGGAGGGGAGATAATCCCTGAAATGCTTACGCCATTACAGTGAGAGCCTCAGTAACACAGTGGACCGCCTACAAGGCCACACTTAGTTTTAACTTAATATTATATTTAAACTTAAACTTTTACTACATACTGAACAGCATCTAGGGCCTCAAAGTTCAGCTTTAAATATTTTGGACTTTCACTTTAAAATTACACATTTTCACAAAATTATATTTTCTAATACTTAATGATAACAAAGATAACCTCATTCATTCATACATTTTATTCACTCTTTTCTCCAAGTTTAAAGGTAACTATATTTGAGTCGCCCTTTAGAGAAATAACTAATTATTGCTTTTGCATATTTCATTGTGCATTTATTCTTTTCTTGGGGTATTCGTTTTTTCTTGATGTATTTTGGCCTTCCATTGTCATGATCTTGGCGCTGATGACTGGCTTGATTGTTCATTCCATTCACCTGCCTAGCCCTGCCCAGTTTTTTTCATCACTGTTCATCTGTGTTACATGCTCTAGTCTCTATTTAAGCTACCAGGCTTCCAGTCATCAGTGCCATATTATTCTCCAGCATTTCGTGAGAATTCTCTGGCATAAATGATTGCATTCTGATTGTTTGGCCCATTCTGACTCTGGACATCTGAGCATGCCTGTTCCTGTTCTGTTTGCCTGACTTGTCTTCTGACTTCTGCTGGATTCTGCCTGTTAACCTAACATGGAACTGGCTCCTGTCACCGGCCTGGATGTCCCTTCGGAAACTCTTCGGACCTCTGATCTCCTGGTTCTGAATCCTGAGCATTTCCTCTACACCGGTTTGGACTTCACCATCTGGATTGTCCTGCCTTCCTTCATTTGCTTGGATCTGATCTACTGCCAGTTCTGTAGTGTTAAAGGCTTCAGTGTCTGGAACTCTGACTGGAACTGTGTGGCAACCACTTCATGTTCTCAGCCGACCGACATCAACCTCAATCATTCCATGTGAGATTTACGTGGTCACTAACCTTTGTTTCCTTTCTGCAGATGTTCCTGCCTTAGATGCTCTGGCAGCTGTTACTGCAGATCAATTTTTAAATGAATGCTTTTTGAGTACTGTCTGTCTGCTTTAAAGAATGGGTCCTCTGTTCCAAATCTTGACAAATACCTCAGGGATCATATCACAATGATTGTGAAAACCATCCCTCAACCCCCACTTTGAGAAGCACTGCTTTAAATTACCATTTATATTAGCTAATACTACAGAATATTAATATGACCATTAACTCCACATATATAATGTATAGAATCATAATTTTCAATTCAAAAATTCTTTATTAACCCCTTTTAAACAGGTATTTCCATACAATATTAGTACAGGAGGACTGATGCTTTGGATTCTACATAATTATGACTCTGTAGTGTTTTAGCCCTGATCTATGAACGTGGGTGACAGGTTAGTGGATCCTGTCTCTAGGCAACTGTGACAGAAGCCAAGCAGAGCTGAGGGGGTCCTGCATAGATCCTGCCAGGACAATTTAGCTGACTTTAGAATTTACTACAATTTATTTGGTTAGATTTGGTGTTAATGTTTGTGACAGAAATATGTATCTGACAATTGTGAAAATATGGGAAAACCACGTCTAGTATTGGTTCATTAAAGGACGATTCTGTATTTTTCTGGACAGGTGGCAAAATAAAGGTCCTTTAAACACGTAGAGAGCTTTACTTGCTTTTTACAAGTGTCAAAATGAAATTCCATTATAAATGAAATCTTTAAATAAACAAACATATTAGTCTATTAACTAAATGGTATTTATTTATTTATAATTATTTTAGTCTGGTCAGGCAGACAGTCTGGTAAACCACTGTTGAATCCAGCCAGATCTGGCCAGACCAATCACAAAAGGCAGGACTTTACAATGCATGATTCTCAGAGCCAGAATTACCCATAATACAGCAGTGGTTTTCTGCTAGTAAAACAACTAGTTGCTAACCGCAATGGAGCAATGTTGAAATGAAAATAAAGAAAAAAATAGAGATAACCCCTCATAGCCACTTTTTTTAAGGCAAACCCAGCAGAAATCCTTCCCTGGAGAGTTTCATGAACATGTTTCACAGACTATAAAATTACAAAAAAACAGTATCGCTTGGAGTCGCGTAGTTTTCTGATGTTTTTAACCTGATGAGGTTGACCCTGCTAGTCCTACCATTGAAATCGAGTTCTATCAGCTCTTTACCTGACTGATTCACGGTGTAGCCTATCAATATGGCTGCCCAGGCTAATGTATTTTAAACATGAGTGAAAAGGATTCTTAATAAATTACTGCTCAGTGTTTCTTTTTTTTTCAGCAAACATAATGTCAACTGGAGTCTGCATACTTCAATTAGTGATTACTCAACAATTTAATTAATTGGCAATTATTTCAGTAATCGATTAATCCTTATTAATCGGATGAATTCCTTCTGGTAAAGTTACAGTAAATTGTGTGAATTTGTTTGAAAGAAAATTTTTATCTTTTATGATCAAATGCAAAAGAGAAAACATCTATATGTTTGTTTAACACTAAATGGAAAACTACAGGATAGTGCTGCACAGCTACATTTTTACAGTTTTTGAGGTGTTCACTCCTTTGTTTTAGGTGTTGTTTTGGTTAATACCCACTTGTCCTATAATCTGGAAGATTTTATAGTAAATAATTTTGCTTATATTATAATTAACATGTCTTTTGTTTCTTTTTTTAAAAGATGCTCAATTTCTATTATTTAAAGAGGTCCGAAAATTTGACAAATGGAAATTTGCTACATTTCTGATTTGGTGCTGTTGGGATCCTGAGGCTTGCCCACCAGAGGGCGCCGAGGATCCCTTCCTAGGGGTTTGTGTTACTGTTGGGATCTGGGGTTCTGTCTACCTTTCTCCACCTGAGGGCGTATTGGATCTCCTGAAGATGGAGCTGACTTCACCAGCTGTTCCTCGTCTGCTCATCAGGAGACCAGTACTTAAGCGGGCTGAGAACCTCACTCCTGCGCCAGAGTGTTAGTTAGTTACGGTACAGCAAACCCTGAACCAACCTGCCTGTCTAGTCTCCTGATTACGATACCTGAAACAGAACCTGATCCATTTTGTCTTCTCTGTTCCAGGTTGAACCTTCCAGAAACCAGAAACACCCTGAAGAGTTTCTCTGGTGGAAATCTGTCTGTCTGATCTCAGAAGAACCCTGGAGAACCTAACCTGTCAAAGATCAGCCAGCCTGCTCCCAGAAGAATCTGGAAGGGAAACTCAAACCTGGAGATCTACAAGCTCTAACCAAGCTCAGCCTCCACCAACCCCTCAACCTGCCATCAGCCTCTGAACCCTCCTGGTTTTCTCCCCCTCTGCTGCTCTGCTCAAGCTCCAGGGAGCTTCCCCCTACGAAGGGATCCTCAGCGCCCTCTGGTGGGCAAGCCTCAGGATCCAAACAGGTGCATCACAAAAATAAACAAACAAATAAATACATAAATAAATAAGGTTACATGAGTTGTTTTTATAGTTTGAAACACATTAAGTTTGTTTAAAATTGGAAAATGAATGGATCTTTAAAAATTAATCTATGGTAAAAATATAATATAAGAAAGAAGGACATAGTTTATTTAGCTGTTTAAAGTTTAAACAATATTGTCAAATATTTCCCAGTTATACCTTCATATCAAAGCCTTCTTTAATGATTATCACGCCTATCAAACAGGGGCGCCGTATTGGGGGGGGAGTTCGGAAGATTCTAAGGGCCCTTGATTCAATCGGGGCCCAAAAGAAGAAGAGAAGAAATCCCAATAGATATTTCAAATATAAAAAAGAAAATCCAGCAGTTAAATAAATACTTTTTGTGTTCTCCCTCATTTTTCAGCAGTAAATCACGAAACAAAGCAAGAATAAACTCACCATTGTATATTCAGTTTTAAAGTTAATGTATATTTAACTTTTTCATGTACTGTTAATTTTCCTTTGTAGAACTTTTACAAAAAAAATTATATTTAAAATGTAAATGATATTCTTCAGTACATCAATATCTTTCATGGGGCCCCAAATTCCTGGCGGCGCCCCTGTATCTAACTCTTATCACCTGTATTTTTTTTTTTTCAATTTGTTGACCAACACACCAATTAAAAGGTGATATTGGGCATGGATAATTATAAGTGACCCATTACTTTGGAAAAACAAAATAAATCGTGTTAATGAGGAGCACTAATAGAAATGCACCTGTTTCTTACCTATGGTTGTGATCACAGTGATGGCGAAGTAAAAGGAGCCCGCAAATTTCCACTGAACTCCAGCTTTGTGAGGTTTGAGCTGCAGAACGACGAGCTCCAGCTCCTCGAAGTTCGCTTTGGTCAAGTTAAATTTGCGCATGAGTTCGTACTTCCTGGCGTCCAGCCTCCTCTTGTGACTTTTCTCCTGTTTTGACTCCAGGGTCTCGAAGACGGCCGCCCCGACCACCAGGTAGGTGAGGATGCTGATGATGAGGGCGAGCGTCCTGGCGTTTTGTCTCTTCATGGTAACAAGATGCGAGGGGGAAGTCGGCCGCGTGCGGCAGCTGATGCGCTCTGCGACCTTCTCCTGACGCACTCCGGATCCAACAGAGGAGACTTTAGGAGATGGAGCCGCAACCACCCCCACATCACAGTTGGGTTGCTACTGTAGGCTATTTGGATTATTTGTCACCGTCTTATATTTAGATCTCACAGAAAGAGAAAAAAGAAAAGACACCCAGGGCAATCCCACAGACTTCTTGGAGTGGCAGCTGAATCCAAACACCTTTCACAAACCCACAGCAATCCTCATCTCTGACAGGAAGTTATCCTCATCAGCAGATGTGATTAAGTGTATCTGTTTATTCAAAACAAAACAAATAAAGATTTCCTTTAAACAATTAAGAGCCCTGATTCCTCAAGCAACCTGGTGATGGATATTCTGGCACATTTGTAGGAGATTACCCTGAAGGATTAGGGATTTTTTTCCCCCAATTACCCGTCAAATTATTATTTGGGCCAAAACAGTGAATGGCTATATAATTTACTTTTTTACAACAAATAATAGCCATCCATCCATCTTCTCACACACGATCCCAAGTGGGGTACACCCTGTACAGGTCACCAGTCCATCGCAGGGCAACACAGAGACAAACAACCATTCACACACACCTAAGGAGTATTTAGAGAAGATTAACCTAACACTCATGTTTTTGGACTGTGGGAGGAAGCCGGAAGCCAGGCATGCTCAGGGAGAACATGCAAACTCCATGCAGAAAGACCCCGGGCCGGGAATCGAACCTTCTTCTACCTTCTTGCTACAAGGCAGCAGTGCTAAAAAAAAAAGTGAACTGATTTTCAAATATTATTCAGTAGTTTTCAATATGGGTAAAAAGTCAGAATTCTGAGGAAAAAAGTCAGAATCCAGAGATTAAAGTCAGAATTCTGATAAAAAAAAGTCAGAATTCTGAGGAAAAAAGTCAGAATTCTGAGATTAAATGTCATACTATGAGATGAAAGTCCGAATTCTGACCTTTTTTTTTCAATTATACTCAGATAAAATTTAAAAATCAGTTAACTTTTTTTTTTTTTCAGTAGCAAAAACTAGTAGGCTCCTTGAAATTGCAAAAGACGCATATTTTCCAAATAAATCCCTGACGACAGACCTGCTTTTTGAGACCCTTGCTGATAAAACAACATTTGCATATATTTAAACATATATTGTAAATCATGGATGTTCGAATCATATTTTATGGTTCTATATCAACCAAAAAAATTTTAAAAAAATTAAATGGGTTCAGTAGATGTTCTTACTTACATTATTCACAGATTATTGCAGAGAAAAACTTTCCCCCATAAGACATAAAAAGTAATTCCTGGAAGAGCGTACATTCTTTCTTATTCGTTTTTATTGGTTTATATAGTTGTGAATAATTAATTGTTGTATTTCTGTTCAGGTTTTGGTTAATACAAAAACTTGAAATGTCGAAGTTGGACATGGTGTCTTTACTGCTGCCATCCTCTTGTTTAGAGGAGAACGGCTTGTTCCACAGTGGGTGGCCATTCCCCCCTTGGCCTTCACTCAAGCCCTGCCATAGCCTGGGTAAAATATGGTTCAATCATCAACTGAGTTGCATAGGTTTTGGTTATTGTTGTTAATTTAAACTTCAAAACGTATGTTTGTTTGTTTGTTTTCATAACAGACAGCAGCAGCTATTTTCTGGTATGTACTGTGAAGTGTTGAAAAGTACCTTGGCTTTAGTGGACAAGGGTTCTGTTGCGAGGAAATATTACCACAGCAAAAAATATATATATATATATAAAGGCAGAGTAGAAGTTTTACCTTTAATTGGTTCTAGTAGGGAGATAGCTGTTTGTTTGTTTTTTCTATAGATTTTTATTTAGCAGATGTGTTAGATGATTTTGACTTATTTTGATGGTTAAACAATCCAGGGAAAGATTTTTTTGATGCACCAACAGACTTTATCTGTTTTATTAAAGGGAAACACCATTTTTTTTTACATCGGGCCCTTGATTTTATGTTATTACATCATGTTCTACTCACCCATATGAGTTTTGTGTTATTTGGAGCTGTTCTGAAGATATTCGGTTTGGTTATGTCCAAGTAACGTCTTCCTATGGGCAACGAGTTGAAGGCACACACTAAACTGTTCATAAATTATTCTTTATGGTATGCCAGCATTCATAACATGTGGGCGAATCACTGTCCCCCAGACATCCGCGGTTATATTTTTTATATTTATACTTTTAAAAACAAAGCGGCGTGTGTATGACGTCATCTGCGTGCCGGACTGGAGTTGTGACAGGCAGCCCGGGCCACAGGCAGCTACGCTCTACCCCTTATATTCGTTCGGCAAGCTAATCTGAATCGTTCAATTTCATTTTGAGAGCGAGATCATCTGTGGTAGTAGCACTAGACATCTTCCAGGCATGTAAGTAAAACTAGCATCAGTTTAGCGGACAGGATGAATGAACGGTAGCCGGCGCACGTGGATGACGTCATACAAGCGCCGCTTTCATTTATCTCACTCAAACTCCTCATGGCACCAGCCAGTAAGCAGAATCCTATTTCAAACAGGGTGGGCCGCCACAGTTTTGCATCTGTTATTTAGACACACAATCTTAGTAGATCTCATGCAACAAGTGCACAGTTGCAACCAGATCATTTGACTGTATGATCTGTTTGAACTGTAAAGTGCCTTGAGATGACATGTGTTGTGAATTTGGCGCTATATAAATACACTGAATTGAATTGAATTGCACAAACACCTTCTTTTTATTCTATATAAGGAATGTATTGCTCATTATCTAGAATTTTAGCAGACGAATCCACCATGTGATGAATGTTCCTCTCATTAGACAGATACAACCTTGCAAACTGAGCAGGAAATCGATGAGAACTATTATAAAATTCTTATTTGTGTCTGGCTTAAAGCTGCAAAAGGATTTATAGTGTCATGGGCAACTCAGTCGACACAGGTCTTATAACATATATACATAGCCTTGAAATATATCAACTGGATGCCAGTAGGAAAACTAATAAACATCCCCTACATTCCCTATTGCTCCAGGTCCATTTATGTTGGTCTGCTAAGTTCCAAAAGACCTACATTTCCTATATTTGGAGAATCCATTTGAAGGCGGACCAAAGTCACCTCTAAAAGAGGCTTTTGTCCAATTCTTCGTTCTGTTCACTTATGCATTTTCACACGTGATATAACGATCTGGACAGAGGCCGAAATATCTCCGGTCACTTGAGCGGATTAGTACATCCTCAGTTACTTCATTGAACTCTATTGTATATACTGCCACCTAAATGCCAAGCAGTACAAGTGCAAACAAAATTTAATGCACAGCCAGAAATAAAAAGTGAATTTACAGTATTAGACTCTTATTGGTGAAATTAAGTTTTTGTGATCCTCATATTTCAGGGAAAACAATACAATTTGTCATCTGTTTTTTAAAAGGTAACATAATGCATCACTGATTAGAAGAGAACTTGTTACTGTTTTCGTATCGTAAATGATTCTTTAATAAAGAAGGTAACTTCAATGGCTGAAGTTAGAATACATGTCATAACCTACAGCAGAGCATTAAAGATTATATCTTAGTCAAATGAGGAAGAGCATAGTAACAAAACCTATACTATACTGTAATCTACATCTATTCATCCATTTTTTGTTTTTCAAAATCAAAATGTATGTCAAATACAGGCAGCTAAAGTCTTTTCCTGACTTGAGCAATGATTTTTCACAACACAAGAACAGTAAAAGAGAGACCGTATTGGTCTCTGCAGCTTCCTACTCTCATCACCAAAACACAAAGGTATGGGGAACCAATTATTTGTTGATGTTTATGATATAGACATATGGAATTCAGAAAAATATAAACAGAAAATAGATTAAATAAAATCAAAATAAAAAGTAGAAAATAAAAAAAATCTTACCAACCTCACTTTTATTCTCTTGTGCAAGTGCAAAAAAGTCAAAAGCATCAAAACTTGAGTCATAGTGTTCAACAGTTGTGATTTAATACAAACAAAATATTAATGATTGTGGTTTCTTTCATAATAAAGCAGCAATCTGAGAGTAAAAGGTGGTTAATGGGCAAGAGGTAGCCAATACTAAGGAGAGGGTGTCGGGTCCAAACCTGAGACACTAAGGAACGGACAACAATGCATGCATGACAATATATCCACAGGCATGTTTTTGGATTGTTGGAACTTATCTTGTTGAAGATAACAAGATGATCAAAAAAACACAAATAAAATTGTATTAATACAGCTTCTTCCCTCAGAAACCATGCTGGATTTTAAGGTTGGAGCCTTTGAGGAGCCACCTGAGTTCACTTGAATTCCTGTTTGTTTTTTTAATGTGAAGCCAACTTATTTTGATTTCTGCATTTCAAGTACAAAGAAAACACAATCCATTTCAGTTGCAAGTCAGAAAATCGGTAGGATGAGCTAGATATTACACAAATGATTAATAATTATTTTCAGCATATTGCATTTATTAAATAAATCTAAACTCTGTCACATGTTTAGAAAACCGAAACTTGCAAATGCAAATTTGGCCACTTATGATTAACACACATACGTGCCCCTTTTCACCAGCCTTTTACCGCTGGTCTTTGAATAAAATCATCATCCTCTGTTATCGTACCATTAAGAATACACTCCATTTTATGGGATGTTTTAGAATAACAAAAAATAGTCAAAGCTTTAAGCAACAAAACAAAAGGAATGGAAGTATTTTTACAGTTTAAGACCATCCTTTCCCGCCAGTCTTAAAAGTTACACATGGCTGTAATCAGTGGCGGTTCTTGATATGGATGATTTGGCTCTCCACCAAGGGCAGCATGTGCTTAGGTACAGCACAACTATCAGGACAAAGACAATAGATTTCTAAAGCTTATTTACATGTCCAGTTAACTAGTATGAGGTGATTATTTTCATTTTATGTATGATGTAAGCCAAAAAGAAGTAAAATAGCTGGATAATGATGCTGGAGTTTGCATTTGTAGTATATGGTATATTAAAAGCTAAGCGACTTTAGATAGCATTTGTTCATCCTTAGAATGTAAAAGTTGCAAATAACCCAACCTAAAAATGATTTCTAATGTGCTAAAATATTCCCCAGACATGATTTGTTATTTAAGGCCCCTTTATAGTCTTTGTGAAGACACTGATATTGGGTAAGATAACTCTCAATAAAAACTTATACATAGGTGACTGAATATGTCAATGTAAGACAATTATTACTAATAAATTTTAAATATTGTATTTATTACTTCTTGTCAACTCATATGTACATGACATCAGATGTTTCATCTGTGAGAATAAAAGTTTAGAAGTTACAACATTTCAAAACGGCAAATAAAAATGTACATGATGATACGCTTGAAGGTTGTTCACCAGCTGTCATTAAAAGCTGAACAAGAGGAAGAAGACGAAAACAGAAAAAGCTTTATCCTTAATGAAATTTTCAGGGTTAGGTGCAGCATAACCTTTAATAAGTGGTATTGTTTTCTTCTTTAAAGAAATTTTATGTCCAGCCCCAGCTAGTAAAGAGTCTAACATATTCATCAGGGGCTGTAGATCCGTTGTCATAAATTAGTGATTTGTATTTAGATTGTCCTAACTTTTTTAATTGCATCCGTAACTTCTTAACATGGAAGCTCACAAATGAAACATCCGATGTCACATACATGTTTGAGTTGACAGCAAGTTTTAAATGTATTCACGTTATTTACTGACATTTACAAATTCACACACCTATACATTGGATAATCTGTACAAAACTTTTTTTTATGATTTGTGACGATTACTTCATCATATATTTGGTTTCTGGTAAGTTATAACTTATTAAAACATAATATGTCCCTGTTCTTAGATCTTTTGTGTGTGTGTGTGTGTGTGTGTGTGTGTGTGTGTGTGTGTGTGTGTGTGTGTGTGTGTGTGTGTGTGTGTGTGTGTGTGTGTGTGTGTGTGTGTGTGTGTGTGTGTGTGTGTGTGTGTGTGTGTGTGTGTGTGTGTCATTTGGAGGAGTAGGGTTGAGAAGGGAGTGTCCTGCCCGGGGCACCACTTATGCAAGAACTGCCACTGGCTGCAATCACTGTAGTATGTAATAAGCTAAGCAGATCATTCCTGGATGTTGTATTTTGTTGTTGTTGTTTTTTTTGTTTTTTTTTATGGGATACACCTGCCAGGGTTTTCTACAAGGCCTCAAACTCATCGACCCTCTGCTTGGTGTTGCCAAGGCGGATTTGTTTGAGGGTTTTGTACTTGTCACGTCCCAGACGGATGTTCTCAACATGAAGCTCGTCATACTTGGTCCTCTTGGTATCATCTCTGGCCTGCTCCAGATCTAAGCTCATTTCCTGCGAAGAGAGTCACAGTTGATTATTCAAACACGTGAAAACACTTCCTTTAACCCCTTTTTTTAACATTTCTGTAGATATTTTTAGTTTTTAATTGAAAATCAAACTGACAAACTGGTCATTATGAAACAGCAACGCTTGAAAATATTTGGGACTGAAGATGATTTAACAGTTTGTTTGTTTGTTTGTTTTTTTATCAGAAACTGAAGCTATGAAACAATAGTTCTGCAAACTAAGAACTCATGGTACAGATGGCCCAAACATGAAACATGTTTTCTTTCTCCCAAATATCCAGGAATGTCAATTTTATACCTGTATGGTTGCACATTTCAAACAGATTTGTCTGCAGCTCTGAAAAAATTGCACCCACTGGAAACAACCATGCACACTCACACCTACAGCAAGTTTAGAATCACCATTTAACCTAAAATGCGTATTTCTGGACTGTGGGAGGAAGCCAGAGGACCTGGCAAAAAAGCCCACGCAGACACAGCGAGAACATTGGAAAAGCACTTAGAAACACCATCATGCTGTAAGGCAACAGAGCAAAGCTCTTCCTCATATGTTCATTGCTTTTTTCCATGAAAAGTTTGGTGCATTTATCTGATTTCACCTTGGTACTTTTCTAATGTAGCCTTATGGAGTGAATTTTGCTACATAATTTTTGTAGCAAAGAATATGTTTTGTAAATTGAAATGTGAAAAAAAAAAACACGGCAACAACATAAAAAGAACATTTTGAAAAGTGAAATACAAAAAATAATAATTTTGAAAACTATAATAAAAAAACTTTTCTGGTTTCTCAGATTTTGTTATTCAAATTGTTATTATTATTTTTTCATTTTATTTTTCAATTTCATTTCTTACAGATTTCTGTTTTTCAGAAATCAGAAATAGAATTTTTTTTCAGAAATAGATTATTATTTTTGTATTAATTATTTTAAAATTGCATTGCTAAGATCACATCCTCTTTTTTTTATATTTCTCTATTTGAACACTGGCTATTTTTTATATATATATAAATAATGTTGTTGCGGACATCCATTTCTAACAGAAATTTACTTAAGCCCCTCGATGCAAAGGAAAGCCCTACCTCAGACATAAAGCGAGACTCAATTTGAAAAGAATGCAATTTGTAAAACTCAATCTGAAAAAAACTAAACTGTAAAAAGAAAATGAAAATAAAAAATCTTAAAAAAAATTTGGAAATATTAAATGTATAGAAATATTTTAAAAACTAAATACAAAAAATAGATTTGAACGTATTAAAAAAAATCATTTGAGAAACCAGCAAAATTACTCCCGAAACATTTTTTTAAATAAAAAGTCTTTCAAAATTTCATTTCTGTTTAAATTTCTATTTACAAAACAAAATCTTTCTTGCAGGAATTATGAAATAAAATTCTCTCCATACAGTTTATGTCTAAATAGATGTTGTAGCCACTGAAACTGCTCTGTGTGCTGAGAATAAATTCTCATATCTTGGAAAATAACATTTATTAGAATAAAATAAGTTGCTATTTCTGATTTCACACTTCTTGGAAGTCTGAGCTTACCCTCAGCTGCCTCTTCAAGCGCTCGTTCTTCTCAGCTTCAGTGAGCCGCTCCTCCTCCCTGCGGTGATCATTGATGCCCTGCGTCTGCAGCTCAGCGCTGTGGGTGCTGTTTACTTCGCTGTGCTCATTGTCACTCTCGCTGTCTGAAGAGGAGGATGACGACCCACCCGACGGGACAGAGTTGGAGGTGGTTCTCACATGTTGTAGCTCTACCTTGGTCTTTATTAGGTTCTGCTCCACTTCTGCAGCCTGGAATATCCGATCAGAAGGGACTTCATCAGCAGAAGACAGTGGGAATGCAGCACATGATTTCAAATAACCATTAGTGGATTTGGGATATTTCTTATGAAGTATTTTAAAAAGGCTTCTTTTATTCTCTTTTACTGCTTCAGTGTAATGTCATATTCCACTTTTTTCTTAGTATATAATAAACCCCTGCAATAAGAATGATAGCATTAAGAAATTGATCAAAATTAAAAGAAACTGAAATGAAAGTTTAAAAAAGCTATTAAAAGACAAATACTTAGCGTTAGACATAATTTTGTCCAGTTTAAAGATGGGTTTAATTTTATCGAGGTGCTTGATGCAGAAAAATGTCTCAGAAAAATATTCCAGTGTAAAGTTCCCAGTAGATTTCAGATGAGACCTACAAATAACTAGTTGAGATGTAGATTATATCTAACAGTTGGATGAAGACATGACAACTCCTGGGTATGCTTTTTTTCATTAGTTTCTCAACACTTTGTAGAGTTTTTTTTTTTAAATGCACATCAACATTACAGTGTCCCTTCCTGCTTAACAGGTGGCTCCTTTTAAAAAAGATTGCATAAAACCTTATGATTGTGTAAAGACAGAACAGATGATTAGTTAATTCAAAAGTCTTGATGCTCATAAATGGACCAGGGAGAGTGCCACTCATTGGAGCTTTGAATGACAGCTCCGCCTCCATGTGGATCTTCCAGCAAACTCCTGAAATTGACTGAAGTCGTGGACAAGTTTAATTAATTTTATTTTTTTACTGCTATTTCCTGAATTACTAGAAGCATGAATGATATGTTCTTTTGTTTTTCCTGCTTCAAGATAGAAATATGTGTCCCTTTTTCTTAATCAGTGTTGTTAATGCACTTGGTGTTGTTTATTCATTTCAGCAATTTCTTAACCATTTTATTTCTTTTAAATAACCTTAAACCTGCTGAGAATAAAATGTTTTTTTTTTTCTCTGCTCTGGAACCAATGACACAGTGAGGAAGTGTTTCATTTGGCCACCCTCCTTGACGTCCTATCGAGAAGGCTTCGGCCACCTTTTGGAAAGTTTACCTTGACGTGCCATGTCTCAGCTTCCTCCTCCTTTTCTCTCTTGGCCTGCTCCAGCTCAGCGATCTTGGCGCTGTACTCCTGCAGCTCTGCAGCCTAAGAGAGAACAATGCAAAGGGATTTTAAACACAAGTGTCAAAATTACTCTGACTTTCTGTTTTTTTTTTACTAAAACATAAGAGAACAATAAACAATCTGTGCTTATCAAGATTATATATTTTTTTACTTTAAATTCCTCTATATCCAGATAAAGCTTTACCTAAATGAGCGGGTTATACTTTAAAGATTCAGAAGTAAATAATTAAGCCATAAACTGCAGCTAAAACAGCTAATGTGTGTTTATACTTATATCAGGATTGGTTCACTTATGCTGTACACTCACCAGCTGCTCCTGGCTCTTCATCTGCTCCTCAGCTTGCCTGGCCAGCTCCTCCTTGGCAATTATGGCCTCCATCCTCTCAGCTTCCAGCCGGGCCGCCTCCTGCTCCACCCTCCTCCTCTCCTCCTCCAGCCTCATGGCCCGCTCCAGCTGCTCCCGAAGCTCTGCGGGTTTAAATCAGCACCCAGGAGAATCTATTAAATGCTGTATGCCAGTAGGGGTTGGGGAAGCTATTTTATTTTAAAAATTTTTCTCTTTCTTTATTCATTCTATGAATATTGGCGTAAAAAATCTAAAAAAAAAAAAAAACAGAAGCAGCAAAAGCAGAACTTTAACTGATGTACCATTCAGGGTCTGTCAACTACAAAATAAATGAATTAAAAAAACAGCAGAGGGCAGTAAAATCATTTTCCAGTGTTTGAAACATTCACTGCATCATGAATAAAGATGGTGGGCTCTGAGTTTTTGTCTTGGGTGCACTGGGAAAATAAGGACCATTTCTTAAGCAGCGTTCATATTTAGACAGCTTGGTTGTGACGTGGTTTGCCCCACCTCGTTCTGCTCTCTTAGTAGTCTCTTCAAACTCGTAGAGCTTCATCATCAGCTCCTGCTTTTCTCTCTCCATCTGCTCTTTCTCCTTCTCAATACTTTCTCTCATCTTCTTTTCGCTCTCCAGCTGTTCCCTGCAGGACACACACGCACATTAATCACTCACATCCCATACCAGCTTTACGTGGTATCTTGTCCCTTCAAAACCACACTTTTCAATGGCAACAGGAAACTGTTGCCAAGACAACTATTAACCATGCACCCCCAAATATCAGGCTTTTATCTTGGACTGGTTACAAGGAAGTTCCAGTTCCAGAAATGATGAAGAGGGGGCTGCTTTAGGATGAAATTAAAATTACATTTTTTTGGCTTGGGTACAAAAATGTTTATGGACCTCCAGCCCCAGAAATACGGTGGTGGCAGCAGCATGCTGCGGGAGCTGATCAGATCATATTCCTTCTACTTCCCAGATATGGACTACTTTATATTGGTCATTCCCCTAAAATTTCAATTAAACTTAATTTTTTTTTTTTTACTTTTTTGGTATAACGTGAAAAGCTCACGAAGTAAGAACGAAAATAAATTGTTTTCCTGTCTTCTTGAATCATTTCACATGTAGATTGTTTTGTAGATTTGAAGATCTTTTTTCATCTGTCTTACCTCTCCATCTTCTTCTGGTGCCTGTCCTGTTTGGCCTGAGCCTTCATCTGTTGAACCTCGATGTTGTCGGGCTTCCGACGGCGAACATACAGGGCATGGTTGCTCTTAGAAATAAGCATGATGTTCTTTCCGACACGCGGACGTGCAACGTAGAGAATAACGTCCTTTGAGAGGCAGAAAAAAAAAACAGAAACGTCATCTTAAGAAAACACCTGCTTGATTTGTAGAGCTAAAGTTACTGACTCACTGGGTAAAATCCCAACTCATGGGATACTTACTGGAGATTTCTTATCGTTTGGCTTGATGATAAATTTCTTTTCAGAAAAAGAAATGTTTCTAATTTCACTCCACGGGAATCCAATTTTGGGGGTCAGCCTGAAACATGTTTGAAAAATATGGATAAAGGCAGCATCAGAAAATCAAGCAGGAAATTAGAAGTGTATGTTGAGTAATAGGTCAAACTTGTGTTAGAAACACAGTCTACATGGTCAGCCAAGCGACTAAAACATGACGGAAGGAAAAATAAAAGGCAGCAGAGGTTTGACTGCTAATTTGATGTCCTCCCCCGTAAAACAATCTGAAAAAACTATAAATGTCCACAATGACTGATGTTAGTATTGAAATTCCACGTTTAGAAAAAAAGAAGAAGATACAAAAAAAATCTGGATATAGAAATTAAAAACAAACAAAAACAGTGCAATTAAACCCTATTATAAAGCTTTTACCTGTCATCCTTTGGATAGATGTTGATCCCTAGTGCGTCGACTCCCAGCCAAAGTTCTGTGCCCTTCTTGTTCCTTATCTCATAGTAATTAACACCGAACATTTCCAGATCCTGAGCGATCTTTAGATACTCCATCATTGCATCTTCCCTGTTTCAAGTCAAAATAACATTGGTTTTATTTATTTTATCGGGTGTGGCTCCATTATATTAGGGTAACATTAAATTATAGCACAATATTTACAGAATCCAACAACAATATTCATTGTGTTATTTGTTAACTTTGAACTATATCTATGAAGGCCTAGTGGATGATCATAGTACATATGATGCGGTCCATTGTGCTCGGAACCAGATTTTGAGAATTCTGAGAGCTGTAATCTCCCACTTTTGGACCACACTACAGCTACTGTTACACAGCCTCGAAATATATTGCTCTATACAGACTTACTTGTCAGTCTTACCTGAACTATTAACTGCAATAGAAAACTGTGAAGCAGGAGATTTTAACTCATGTTGATGAACATCCATCTTGAATGTAAAAGTCAGGTACCATCCTGTTGCGCTGACTTTCCCACTTATAATTCTAATTTTGGTGTAGTTCAGGAAAACACTGCTTGAGCATCATTCAGGACACATCTTCTTGTAACAGAAGAAAATGCAGGCAGCCATTGTGAGGGAAGTAAAACCAACATCACTTGCAGCTTTTTCATTTAGACTTAGACAAACTTTATAGTCATGTTGTATACACCGAGTGTATACAACACAAAATTATGTAGCTTGGGAGTGTTGGCCTAATGGGTTAGAGCAGTGCGCTTGTTCTCTGAGAAGCTTGCAAGTACCCAGTTAGATCACCACGGCCTCCACTCTGGATGCCTGAGCTAGACCCTAAACCTCACACTGCTCCCCGGGCGCCACACAATGGCAGCCCACTGCTCCCCAAGGGGATGGGTTAAAAGCAGAGATTAATTTCTCCATTGTGAGATCATGAAGTTAAATTATTATTATTTTGTTACAGCTTCTAACAGTGAATGAGCAACTTACAGCAGTGAAATGCACGTTATCACTTTAAGTGCAGAAGTGATAATCATGTAAACCATATAGGGTAAAAGGAAAACCACTTTTAAAAAAAGAATGGTGCAAAAGGGCATCAATATGGAAATATTCAGTGCAGTGCAAAATAAATATGGTTCAGAAATGTAGTATAAAATCGAGTTGTGTCCTATTTAAAAGGATTATAAAAGTTTCTGCCATGTCGGTGGTGCAAAATAATGTTCCAAGCGTGACGCCAAGTCCAGTTTAGAGTTCAACAGTCTGATGGATACGCTGTTGCAGAACCTGCTGTTCCTGCAGTGAAAGCTGCAAAGTCGCTTCCCAGAGGGCAGCAGGGAGAACAGTCCGCGGTGGAGGTGTGAGGGGTCGCTGATGATGTTACAGGTTTTATAGGTTTGTTCTGTATAATGTGATCTTTTTTTTTTCCTCAAAAGCTTCCTATTTTTCTGTTTTCACTTATCTTTTGTCTTTAAGCAACCTAGACATGTTCAATAAGATCTATAACCATCATGTTCAAGGACCACAGCTGGAATTTTGGCCGGTTCATTCAAAGTAGACACCGTAACATTTACTTGGAACAAGTGCGAGTGAAAATTCTGTATTTTTTTTTTTTATTTACCTCTAAAGCTGAAACTTTTATCTGGAAGTAGCATTAAACCCAACCTAATTACATTCCAGTTCAAAGTTTAAAAACCAGCACAGCCTTTTAACTGATTGGCTCTGCAGCCTTTTAACGCATAAAAGCCAACAGTAACATATGCCCTTCAATTGATATTTTTTTTGTTTTTTTTCCCCAACAGTTGAGATTTTAAGTTCATAAATGTTGGCGTCTGATTTCAGAGTTTGTGTCTGTTAAAGATTTAAGCAGAAACTAAAAGAGAGAAGTGAAAGGCGTTTCTGTCTTCATGTTAGCATAAAGTTTTATATGAAGGCAGCCATGTTGGACTTTGGTCATGGGTTATTGATACTATCGTCGGTCATTCAGGGTGTTAACTAGCTGTCACTGAAATAAACCTTATAGCAGAAATGTTACTTTTACTCAAAATCATCAACAGAAAAATATTTTTTGTCATAACCTTACATTCCTAACTAAGTTTATAAATGCATCTCAAACTGTCTAAAAATCCACTTTAATATCATAATAAAATGCTTATTTTATACATGTAGGTGCATTTCACTTATATAAACTAAACAGGATTTTTTTTTTAAGTAAACATTCCTGCCTGTTTTATTTTTCTTCTTATTTTTTTTTAACTTTCATTAACATAACAATGCAAAGCATTCATCAAGGCAGAAAACTCCCACATTGTCAGCAGGTCTTTACTTACTTCACCATGAATCTGTGCTCCTCGTGCCAAACCTGGATTCTCTCTTCCCACTGTTCCTTTGACAGCTTGTGTTGATCCAGCACTCTAAGAGGAGAGACAAGCTGTCAGAAAGCCACACGGCTCAAAGCGGGATCACTCCGTGTCTACATACAGAGCTAATTTAAACACATGCTGTATGCACTGAAGGCTCTTTCTTTTCTGTTACGTCTTGAATTAGAAACTGCAACTGATGTTTACCTGGTCTAATTTTGCAGCATATGGGAAGAAAAAATATAGATTTTCTCAAAAAATAAACATCCACTTTCAATAAAGTTCCCTTCATTAAATGTCCCTGTTCCATGTTTATCACCAAGAAGACACAAACTCTGCAAGGAAAGTAAGACATGAAGTAAATACTAGTAATTCAAGTTACTTTCATTCTGAATTATAAACACTGTTGGTGATATACAGTGGAAATGAGTTAACAGATCTCACATTTTGAGTTAACTTTGCAAAATTCACCTGTGTGTTTAATCCAGCATCAATCCAGAGAGCATTAATCAAAAAAATAAAAGAGCAACGAGGCTCTTGATAACTTAGGAGGAGCTACCCCTATAAGAACATCCACTGGCTCTTTGTCTGTATACATTTAGGGGAAAAAAAAGAACTTTTGGGTGACCATGAAAAGACTGCATAAGATGGAGAACTCCCCATCCCCATTTTGAGGCATGCTGGTGGCAGCATCATGCTGTGGGAGTGATCCGCCTCTATAAAGAAGGCCACATTCACATGTGCATCTCACTTTATAACAAATTTTTTGGAAGCATGTTATAAAAACATTTTTTACCAAATACGCTTTGTGCTGGTATTTATATACTGGTATTTGTGTAACTTTGAAAAATAAGAGGTATTTGAATGATTTTCAAGGCATAAGAGAACCATAAGCATTTCATGTATTGGTTTTAAAGAAAGTTGCAAAAATAAATTAATAACTAAATAGCAAAAAAACAAACAAACATATTAATAAAAATGAAAACTCTGCGTTTAAGATACATGTTTCAAAAACATTACACATTATGTTCTCCACCCTTTCTTCTTTTTTTTATCTACAGCATCGATACGAACATACATATTAGACTGTATTCTATTTTGCATGTATTTATGTTTTAACTTTGCTTAAACTTTTCACGAAGAGGAAAGTTAGATTTTCACTAATTTTTATTGTTTCTTATGTTAATTAATTTTGTATACATTTAACCTTATAGGCATGATGTACATGATATACGCCATGACTTACAAAAACTCAAGTCGGTTTTACTGAAAAAGCTGCAATGTAAAAAATGAAGATGAAACACAGCAAAATAATAATTTAAATAATTAAAATATCGCAAGAACAAAATAAGTGTTCTATATATAAAAAAAAAACTGCTCACAAGCAGTAAGTCAAGCTAATTGAAAAAAGAGACCTTGAGATGGATAGCCTTTATAGATTATTACTAGTGCAACGGCATAAAGCAATAAACACGTTAGGATAAATTTTATTTTATCTTTTTACACGGGTGTTTCACAGCCCAATGATGAACGTGATCTTAAAGTAACCAAACACCTACAGTAGGGGTCCAATGGTGCTATTTCAGACTTTATTTGACATAAATACTTTCTTCTTTTTTCTTTCCTTTACTTTGCTAAATACTCCTCTGGATCAACAAAGATGAAAATCAGTATATAATTATAATTATTTAGTAGGGGAACTGCAGCTAATAGTTTCCCTTCAGTATTTTTCAAATACTGTTGGTGGTTTTAAAAAGAAAATGTGTCATGAATTACTTATCTTATACACAAAAATGATAAAAAAAAAAAAAAAAAAAAACATTATAGTTTCTTTAAGATAGAAATCCAAGAACTCTTAATATTTCTTTCTGTTATTTCATCTAAAAAAAAATTTCTTGAATTATATGAAATTTAAATATCAGAATTTTCAATTTTTTACATCAAGCTTTAAAGACCACTACATCATCATCAGTGTGATATTTTTACGTTTGAATGATCTGATATATCTAATTCACAGAAAATCTATAATAAATTGCAGGGAAAAGCCTGAACTATGACAAATGGCAAATTACTTATCAAATTTGTTCAATGACAACTGAAATTTTTAAGAACTTGAATTTTCTGACAGTTAGTTAATGTTTTAGGCTATAAAGGGTTAATCAACACATTGTTTTAGATTTAAAGTTGCATTCAATTGCTACAACAAGGATGACAGACCTTTAACCAACATAAACTTGTCTTTTCAGCTGGGAAGCTATGAATAGACTCGTAGGATTTCCCGCAACATGATCTCACCTTTTAGGGAGCAGACGGTCAGAGGAGAGGTATCCCCGCTTGTGCACTGACTTCATGTACTCCCCGTACTTTGCCTGGACGGCGTAGGAAGCCAGAAGCACGGCGGTCTCCGGAGGACAGTAGATCTCATCCGTCAGGATGTCCTCCTTCACCTGCAGGAAGAAAAGCTTCCTGGTGATGTCCTGGATCAGCTCCTCTGCCACATCCTCGGGATAAAACTTGACTCTGAGCTTGAACAGCAGGGGAGTCTCATTTTTTACTTCCTGAAGCATCACCTGCACAGATAATGAAAAGTGTGCTTTAAAATGTATATTTATATATTAAGCAGTAGGTATCAGTGAATATACTTCTGGCTAAAGACAAAGAATTCACTATTATTTGGTAAAGGAAACACATTGAAGTTCTCAACTTATATTCATGCAGTTAGGAAAATGTCATGATGATTGTAATGGTATAAGATTAAACAATAAATAGAGATTTAAACCTATTTGCAGTATAACAGCCTAACTTTATATTGGAAACCAGAGGTGTTAAAAGTTTGACATGTTTGCCATTATGGTCTATGGAATAATTTTTGTCTCAACACTTTAGGTGTTTTTCTTCTCTTTGTCACCTTTGTGTTCCCCTTTAAATAGCATAGAAAGGCCACCGCTTTAAGGAAGTTTCAATGTTTATACTACCCTTATTGATTAAACTTGGTTAAAAGAAAATTGCATATACATATACATTTTTTGTTTTATTTTTTTGCTGAGTCAGACTTTCTGTTTTAAACGTATTGTGAAATCAGCTGTGAAATTTATTGCTTCACGCTACTCTTATTACTAGTATTACCCAAGCACTGCATAAGGCAGCTGAGTTATCTCACTCTGATAATGGGGATGAATTATTGTGAAAAGTATCCAGTAAAATATTTTATGCACAAAAGAACACAGATTATCTTCCCAATTTCTAATAATATTTTGTGTCTTAGATCTTAGACAACTTTTATTGAAATGTTGTTTGTTTTTGAACAGGGTTATAAAATAAGAGTAAAGATTTAATAAATAGCATTGATGTACCCATCACATGTTTTTTTTTAAGTGACAAGGCTTCTTTTATTCAAAGTAAATAAAAGTGGAACAAGTGAAAAAAAGAAAACTCCATCAGATCAATACTCTAGGACAAAAAAATCTGACATTGTAAACCCACTTTCTTGTCAGGATTCAGCCACGTGACAATTCCTCTGTTGTCCACAAACTGAAGTCCAAAATACCAAAGCTCACGCAGGCCAATCGTCTTGGCAACCTGGTGACAAAAGGAAAAGAGTAAAAATCTTCATGTCTTTCTTCCTCGAAAAACAGAAAGATTTAGTTTTTTTTTTTTTTTTTTTTTTTTTTTTTTTTTGCTTTAACTGTTTGTAAAACAAGTACTTTAAACTGAAACATGGCAGTTTTAGTGACAAAGTTTCTATTTTTTTTTTCCTTGGGAGCAGATTTATATTTTAGTATGCCTATTAGACAAAATGCACAAAGCTTTGCAGAAATATTCACTCCTCTTAAAACATTTCACATTTTGTTATGTTACAACCTAAAACTGTCATGGAGGCTTATAAGGCTTTTTGGGGGGTAGAACAGCACAAAGCACAGCTAAATTTGTGCATAGATTGAAAATGTTTAATGGTTTTCAGCAATTTTCTGCAAGTATCTCCCTGTATTTTGCAAATCATAGTCTCCTAATTTGTATTTATTTATGTCCGACAGCATGAAGCTGCCAGTACAAAAAACATCTCAAGCCTTTTTTAACTCTATTTCGTTGTCACTGACTAAGTTAGTAGTAAGTTGCATTTCCAAGTAAAGATACTATGCAAATGTAAAACTGATATTTTAGTCCAAACTATAGCTGGCTCTAGGCAGGGGCCGTCAGAGGCCAGAGCCCCTGTGAAACTGTTTCTGACACCTGTCATGACCCCTACAATAAAGGCATTGCAATAAATTCATTTCTGAAGATGATCTGAGGTGGTACAGAAAAGATAACTGATTTGTCTCTAGGATCTCTGTCATTTTTTATCTTTACATTTTTATCTTTACAACAATTTAGAAGCTAAGGTGTTGCACTTTCATCTTCAGCCGTATTGAGATAGGATGACGGTTTTGATCCACTATATCTGGGTAGTGCATAGTAGTGGCTCTTTGGTTCTGTGTCTCACTTATAAATAATAAGCTATTGCTATATTTTGTTTCTATTTTCTTTTTTCCATGCTTTTGTTCTTTCACCCCAATGAGAAAAAAACTGGATCCACCGTGGTCTTAAACCGCCATTAAAATGTTATTTGCTTTGTGAACTTGAACATCCAGACCTGCTCAAACAGCTGCCTTCCTTTGGTGTTTTGGTTAATGGAAAACTCCAGCTCTGCATCCATTGTAGTCACGCGAACATTCACCTGCAGAAAAGAAACCAATTCAATGGTTACATTTATGGAGACATTTTCCTATCAGTCTTATTGTCTTCCCAATCATTGTTTCATGTTTTAACTACTTGCTTGTGTCAAGTATATATCTGAGTTGACATAACTGTCAGTTTGGCTGCTTTCGGATATGCTGGAAAACATAAATAGCGGACTGATTTGTCTGAAGCACACCCTTAATATGGACCTGTTAAATGGATTATTCATAAACCATAATTGCTCACTATCTCATTAGACTTTAGACCAGCCATTTGAACACAAGGTTGCACTTACGAGGACTGAAACAGCCGAACACCTACTGCCTGCAGGAAGGCACTGAAATCAGTTGTTGGAGGAAATAACAAAACCTCTGATTTCAATTATAACTTGCACTCAACCAGTAAAAAATAAAAAAATATATATATTATTTCTATTCTTTCGGTTAAAATAAAACACATTTATAGATTTGGCTTGGGCCTGTAGCAGATATAGAACCGTTTTATGAAGTTGAACCAGAGCACGCCCTGGCTGTCATAAAGATAAACATACTAAATGTTGGGCAGGAACAAATGGAACATCTAATTATGAAACCATCACCGGGCTTTTACGCTGTTTCCACCTTACATGATCACCTGGAGGAGATAAATTTTTATCTGGTGTATTCCTGATGCATTTATCACTCTAGCCAAGGGTGGCTCGGGCTTTAAAAAAAATGTAGCAAGTGCAACCACACAAACCTTATATGGAAAAAAAAAGTCTTTAAACGTTGTCTCTATCGTATGTGTTTATGTCCGCATTTGACGTCAAAAAGCGCAGGTAAAAAATACATATTGAAAATGTGTGTCATAAGAGCAAAAACTATTGAAATGTGGACATTTATCTTAATTTGTATTCATTATGTAATTTTAACATGTTAATTAACCCCTTGAAGCCTGAATTTATATACATGTACATATTGAAAGGACATTTTGTGCATGTGTGCATACAAAATAAATAGAAATGAAGGTAAAGTATATTTTGTAACAGCAATTATGACTACATAATAACATACACTGTGACTAGCACTAGGGTGATGCAAAAAGCGCTATGATGGCTGTTTGCCTACACTGCAAAAATGTTCTAAAAATGAGTTCAAATGTTTTAAAATAAGTGTATTTACCTTTAATATGAGTAGAAAAGTAAGATAATCTGCCAATGGAATGAGCATTTTTACTCTTAAAATAAGATAATTAGATATTATGCACTTGAAATAAGAGACTGCAGTTGTTGTTTTGTTTCTTATTTCAAATGTAAATTGTCTTCTTCCAATGTCAAAGTGTCTCTCTTACCTGCTCAATTCAAGAAAAAAATGCTCTTATTTCAAGAAAAATTGACTTACCTAGATTTATATTTTTTGCAGTGTAATACAAGGTGTTTGTTGCTTATTAGCAACAACAGATATCAAAGGGTAAAACCTGCAACAAATTTTCAATATGCGCAATATTTTGCTGCTGTTTTTATACCAGATGTGATTTTCACAAGGGGAAACAAAATATGTTAAACTAACGTGAAATTGCGGGAAAATCCTCTGGTTTCTGTGTATTTTTTTATTTGTGTGAAACACATGTTGCTACAATTTCTACATGGCAATTTTGAGCTCGATTGAACTGTTTTTTTAAAGGGCCTTGAGATGACATGTATTGCGGATTGGCCCTATATAAGTGAACTAAATTCAAACAGAATTAAATTGAATATTAACCACGCTCTGGTGCATTACACTAGATTGTTATGTGAAATGTTTGATATGTTACAATGCAACGCAGTTTCAACACATAAAAATGTAACAGGTTTTCCTATGTTACTACACGATATAATCTCCATATGTGAAATATGAACATTTGTATTTGTTTTAGATACATGTGAAACACATTTACATTATTTATGCTGGTTATTAACCTTTTTTTATTTTCTTTTAGCCAACAACAAAACTCATGCATGTAACAGCGTAAACTGATGTTGAAACCTGCAAAACACCTTGAGAGGGATAAACGTTCAATCGGTGAATAAGATCTGTAGCTGTTGGTCTCACTACAAAAGAACTAACTAATTGTTACGTTTGTTTGACTCAATGAGAGGATCTTACAAAGATAAAATGGTATGTCAAAAATTAATTATACCTTGTTGACATCTAATGAAAGGCATCACTTGGAAATTGGACCGTTTATGTTAACTTGTGTTTGTGTTGAGCTTCAGTTAAAACTTGCTGGAAAATCCAGAGTAAAAAGCTAGATTTAGGTCTGCCTTGTTTTTAATGTCATTCGTGGGTTAGTGCTTACATTTGCCCCGCCTTAGTAACATAAAACCTGTCTCTGTTTTACCAAGACTCACCTATAGACTTAAAAAGTCAATAAGCAATCCACTGGACTTTTTTTTTTCAAATGTAAAGACGTTTCGCTTCCCATCCAGTAAGATTTCTCAATTCAAAATGTCAGAATTAGCGTTGAGATCCAAGCTTTATAGATTTGCCCAAATTAGCCTTGTTTGTTAGAAAACATGCTAATTGCTTAGAAAACATCCAAATTGAACCACGAGAAAAGGTCCACCCCTCAGTAACAAGGAGTCATTGAGGTCTTTGTTAGCCTGCAATACCCAATACTGGTCTATGCCTCTGAAAGGGGGGGAGTCATTAGGGGCATTGTTGGCCTGGCTGACCAGGTGAGATTATTTTTGGTCCCCTGCATGGTGATGAGGATTATGATAGCAGCAAAGAATCCACTCTATCGGGACCTGTCATTTAGGAGACTGGGAAAGTATGGAAAAGACACCATGGCTAACTGCTAATGTTGCTAACAATACATCTATGTGAAAGCGTATGTGAAATTGCTCTTGAAAATAAACTTACATTTAAAGACATTTTTATAAACATTATATGATTAAAAATACTTCTGCAATTCAAAATCCCAGACACTCAAAAAGTTAACTGGTAGGTCTACTTCCAAAAAGAAACAAAGAAAAAAAAAAACAGGGAACTAATCCAATTTTAATTGGTATTTTGTTAGGTTTCAAATTATAGCACATAAAAAGTTCCAAAACAATTGGTTGTTGTTTTCAACTCTGCTTAAATGGCTGTAATTCCTACCATTCACTTGGTTTTTACTAAATGGGAACCCCCGTTTATGATGATATGCTTAAGCACAAGCCAGATTCCAAGTAATAAAACATGTTTTTCAGCTTTTCTCATATCAACGCCATCAATACGCAGCGTCAGTTACAGTGCTACATCTCTCCAGTTGGCGTGATGTGGGTCAAACATGTCAGCATAAAGTCTTCATAAAGACCGCCTCCTTGTAGAGCCAATTATGCTTACTGTTGTAAAGGCCAGTCTTGTCAGCTTCACACTGAACACTTCAATAACTTTTCACTGAAGACATTTAAGAAATGTAGGAAATTCCTTTTAGCATATTGACCTTCTCTGACACATTTAGACAATTTGAGCTAAACATTGAAGTTGTAATAATTTGCTGGTGATTATCTTTCTTGACTTTGACAAATTATTTAAGTAGAAGTGACACATCTACAGTGATCATAATAACACATGCCACACAGAGTCTCTTTGAACCTGCCAGGTGCAACAAGAAGTAGGACTTTGGTGTTAATTTGCTGTTGAGAATGTGTCCAGCATAGGTCAAACTCTACTTTCAGTTAATGAGTAAATGACTAGAAGGATCGCTGCCTCTTAGAAAAAAAAGAACTTACAAAAAAAAGAAAAATATTAGCAGCGTAAATAAATCAGGCTACGACTGACTGACAGATAAAGACTCAACAGTATGTAATTTTATGAATTTTGTCCCTAAATTGCTTTTCATATATGATTTACTGAAACAGTATGGAATTTATAGATCCCACCATATCAAAATAACACAGGCAGTTATTAAATAAAAAAAAAGAAGAAATCCTACCATTTTGGGCATCTTGGCGGTGGTCTTTAGACGAGCTTCTAACAGAGGAAAGTGTTTCCCAGGCTGACCGAGGCTGCAGTGGCCGACTCCCAGCAAAACTTCCACCTGATAAAGACTTCCTCTCTGCTCTCGTTAGCAAGCTCAGGGGCAGGACTTGTGTCCTTTTGAACTCAGAAGGAGATAGCTGACAGGGATATGGGAGGACCAACCTCATCAGTATCGCAACAAACTAACAGATTTATCTCCGGTGTGAGTAAAAGGAAGGACAGCCACACAACTCCACCCAAAGACAATCACCTGTTTCAGCAGGCAAACCTCCTGTGACCTTTGATCAGAGAGCGCAAGGCTACTTAGCCCTGGATGTGCTATTTCTGTAGCCTATTTGGAGATGATAAGTCATGGGTTGCAATAAAAGAAACCATATCAGTGTATTCTTTCTAAATTGGAAATAGGTATTAGCTGGTCAAGTCTGTTTCAGAATAGAGTAGAATATTCTTTTAATGTTTTCCAATGGGGAAATTCAGCAGAATCGGTGGGAGGCAAGGGAAAATGTTTTCAAGAGAAGACGGAATATACAGGAATTGAAAATGGTAGGGAGAGATTAAATGAGAGCTCGTGAGAAAGAGAAAAATTGTCCTAACCGTTCTTCTTAACTACAACCAGATATCAATCCACATTTCCTTATGTAGAGAGTTTGAGAAATGAAGAGTTTTAAAAAACTGAGAGGTTTAGAAATTCCTCATAAATGTGACAGAAGATTCTTCAAACTTGTTTATCTAAATACGTTTCTACATATATGCCGTCTTTTATAAGATGGATTGAATATTTTTGGTATCAAGCTGGGAGCATGAGCAACTTTTATTCTGAATTAAAACATTGGACTTAATTGGATTTTGAATTTACTGAACATATAACAAAGGGAAAATGAAACCCATAAAAGAAAAATATACAGTAACACAGACAAAGAAAATAATAATAGAAGGGGGGAAAAAAACTACAAATATTTATTGGTTCAAACTGGTAGGGAAGAAGTCCAGACTAAATATAACCCCACCCTTTTCCAGCGATTACATCACTTCAAACAATTCCTAGTCCTTCGGATATTAGCTTCATATTGACTATGATTGTCCTTTTCTGAGTTAGAAAAAAATTACAAAACTTTAATAAATATTTCTTAAAGAGATTTTACAGTTTCACCTTCTATTGACCAAATGTTTTTGAAAAAGCTATATTTACAGTAACTACTAATGTACTTGTGGGGGTTCTAACTTAAGATCTGTTTTCTAGATAACATGATTCAATTCAATTGATATATACTGTATAGTCCCAATAAACTACACATCATCTAAAGGCACTTTTAAGAGAGAATTCAGTCAGATCATACAGTGAAGAGTTATTCAGTGTTTCTACCCAGAAAAATTGCATTGTGTCACTGACTTGCAAGACACGCTCACCTTAATGAGATTGTAGGGATGACTTTTGCTTGCATTTTGTTGTTGACTCGACAGCAATCCCTCACACTGTGCATGCATGCAACAACAGTGGGGAGGAAAAACTTCCTTTTCACAGGAATAAACCTCCAGCTGATCCAGGCTTAGAGTGATACCTGATAGAAAATAACACTGAGATATAATCAGGTCTCATATATCTTTCCTGTTTATTTATCAATAAAACAAGTTTTTACTGAGTCAAACATTTTTTATATCAAGAAATACTCTTATTGCCAACTTCTGCTTATTAGTTGAAATCTAAATGCTTTAAGAATCTCACTAATGCTGTTGATGATTTGATTTGAACCAATTCAGCTTTCACTGTGTTGGTGTTGTCCCAGATTTTAAAAAGGAATAACTTTACCTAATTTCATACCTCAAGGGCAGGAGTTGATCCATTTTATTTTGTAAACTTCTTGCCGCATTTACACCTTCAAGGGGATTCCATCTGGATGTTCTAAGATCTAAATGACATAGTTAATGTCGAGCTTTTACTGGGACTCTCTTAAAATACTAAAACATGTCTGTTAAAAGTTAATTTATCTTCTTTCCTTTTCAATTTGATTAGATTGTGAAACCCTAAATGGTTACTAAGTGTTGTTTTGTTTCTTAGAGGCAACTTATGTATTTTAAATTTTATTTCTAAGAATTCCATAAGTCTACTTCTTTTTTTGTTTTGCTGGATTGCAAACCAACTGTATTTTGTTATCTTTGAAGTTTTTTTTGCTGTAAAACTCAAATGAGACAAAAAGAAAGTTAACAGTTTTTTATTGAGATTCTATGAAAAGTAAACAGTTTCCAGGTGACAGAGACAGCAGCAGGTTTTAAGAGTTTAGTTACAATCACAGTCTTGCAGACATGCAGAATATGTCACAACTTTGTTTATCAAAGATTAGACTAAAGCCTAGATATGCATGCTTTAGACTGTATTTCTATGTCTTCCTCAATACAGTAAATACGTTTCATAATAGTAAAAAACAAAAACCTGTAATGTAAATATGTATAGAAAGGTACATTTTCTATGTAAGAAAAAACGTATCCTGTCAATATATCTTTTTGATTAGATAATATGTGCTCCAATTTAAAACATATCACCATGTTTTTTTAGTTTGATTTAATATACAGCCAAATAGATCTTAAACATAAAAAAAATTTGGCAAACATCTATTTCATTGTGTTATTTTTGGAATACTACCAAACCTCCATCCACTAGTTGGCAACACATCACCCAAGAGCCTATTATTCAGTTGCTTTGCACCTGCCTTAACCGAGGACCACAAGATCCTGTTAGATTCTCTAGAGCTATATTATTATTTAAAAAACACAATATATCGTATTTGTTAATCTATCGGGATATGTTACGATAAATTACATCCTTATTTCTCATGTCCAAATTGTTCAGATAATCAAGTAAATCTTTCGCCAAGATAAAAAAAACTGTCACAAAAAGCATTTTTTAAAATGATTTACATCATGAGGGGGATAAAAGATATTCATATGAACCTGGTCCTCTGTAAAAATTAAAAATAAATAACTGCCTCACTTAATTCTAGTCAATAATGATTTGAATAGAATTTAATATCGTAAATGTGTTTGCATAAAACTGAACATGTTTTGGTTTAGTTTAATGTTCCATGTCCCAGCCAAATTACAGTAAGGACCACAAAATCAAGAAAACATACATTGACTAAAATCTGTCTCACAGCTTGATTGGGTTAATAAATCTCAGATAGCAAAACAAAAACAAAAAGTTGAAACTGTAAATTTAGAGTAAATTCTACTATTTTTCAAGGCTGCACTTTTAAAAAGATTAAATTGTCCAGTGAGCTGTTTCCATGTCTTTCCATGTCACGTTGTCTTCCTCTTTATCCGCTTTTTCCGGGGACCGGGTCGTGGGGGTGGCAACCGCAGCACAGATCAGTCTATCGATCCCCTGCTGTATTCTTCCCTCTCCTGTGAACATGGCCCTAAGATACTTTAACTCCTCCCCTTGAGGCAGGAACTCTCCAACCTGAAGGTGACAAGTCACCTTTTTCCCGTCGAGAACCATGGCCTCAGACTTGGAGGAGTTCATTCTCATCCCAGCCTTTTCACACTCAACTGTGAACCACCCAGTGCATGCCATAGGTCTTGGCAGGAGGGAGTCAGCAGAACCACATTCTCAGCAAAAGAAGGGACAAAATCAGCTGGTCCCCAAAGCAGACCTCCTATGGCCCTTGGCTGCACCTAGAAATCCTGTCCATAAAGGTTAGATGAAGACCGTGACAAAGGGCAGTTCAGCACCGGAAACAAGACTTAATGCCGGTAATGTAGACTGAACCCCTGCTCCACTTACAGAAACTGGATAGCCCCTAGTATATGGCTTCTGACTCCGTACTCCTATAGACCACACATCTTCAACAGTACATCAGTGGAACACATCCATGGCCAAGAGCGCAACATGATGTTCCCAGCAGACCCTCACTACTCGCTTAGGTCTGCAATGTCCTCCCCTTCCATCATACCCAGCTCACCACCAGGTCTCACTGCAATCCTTTTTGCAGACAGGTTGAGCCCACTGTGATGCTAATTTTACTCAGGTCACTGGATTTACACCTTTCCAGTAGATCAGCTTTTTACATCCAATCCAGTTTGCACATTTGTTTTCACATCAACCTTTTGCAGATCAGGCCCTTTGATTATTTAATTAAATTCTGAATTCTACATTTATCCCTGTGACCAAGAGTAAGGAGAGCAAAACTTTATAAAAATTAATGACCTAATTAGTCTTTCGAAACCGATTCAATGTGAGATTAGTTTAGCGCCGACTTTGCTTGTTTCTTCCATGGACTCTGTTCTCTTGCCTGAGCCCTGAGCTGCTGGACATCCACACTCTTAGTTTCGTGACGGATGCACAAGGAGTGGTTTCCCAAACAGAGGTTTAGGAGGCTCTTGGTTACATGGCTGTACTGTAGGGTATATTTCAAATCCTGCAAAATAGAACAAAATAAAAAGAGGTGTAATGATGAAAGCATCAATAAACAAAGACATGGACAAAAACATAACCTACAAAGAGATCTGAAGACCCTTCTTATCTGTTACCACTTAATACATCATTGGCGCAGTATTTATTGTCACGCTTTATATTACATCAACAGTGGCCTAGGAATTAATTTGATTCAATTCAGTTTATTTATATAGTGCCAATTCACAACACGTCATCTCAAGGCACTTTACAGTTCAACAGATCATACAGTGAAATTGATAGAAAGTTTTTTATCTAAGGAAAACCAGTTGATTGCATCGACTCATTGACTCACACTAAGCATACTTGTAGCGACAGTGGAGAGGAAAAACTCCCTTTTAACAAGAAGAATCCTCCAGTAGAACCAGGCTCAGTCCAGGAAACAGCCTGGCAGACCAGCTCCAAGCCAGCTAACTGTATGGCAGCCTCACTTCTTTCAGTGTGCCCCAGGGCATCTATGGCTACAATGTAGTTAAGCACTATCTGTGTGAATGCCTGAATAAATGGTTAAGAGCATCAAGGTCCTCTGAGTTGATAAAGCACTACATAAGTACATTTAATGGACCAGTTATGCACTTACAGGAAATTTCTCGTCCGTGAGCTTGATGTTAAACTCCTTGTTAGAGTAACTTAGGTTTCTCATGTCATTCCATCGTAATCGAGTTGTAGGGGTGACCCTAAAAGAACACATTTTTTAAGATGACTGATCAAATACACACCATAGCAACAACAAAAAAATGCAATTTGAGAATGAGTGACTAAAGTTTGAATACATCCATATGCTTACTGGAAAACTTTGTTGCATGTCAACACAGTATGTTAAGAATCGTCAAACGACTGTTAATATGTGCATTGAGTGGTACAATAAAAAGCTTACACACTAGTATGCACCGTAAGCAAGCTAAAGGTTTTACCTGTTTTCTTTTGGATAGACTTTAATACCTTGTAGATCCACTCCCAGCCAAAGCTCTCTGCCAGCCTTGTCCTTAATCTCAAAGTAAGTAACACCAAACATCTCCAGACCTTGTGCGATTTTTAGATACTCGATCACAGCCTCTTCTCTGTTTTAGATAAAAAAAGATGGTCATTAAGAATAATTTGTCTTCTTCTTCTAAAATGTAAATGTCAGGATAATGACACTTTTTATCCTTAAGAAAAATTGCTAATTAATTATTGGTGATGTTACATTGCATTAACAAGACTGAGTAAATCTGTGAATGTCCTCACTTGTTGTGCTGCTCATACATTTCTGCACAGGAGGTCAAGAGCTCTGCAATATCTGGAGGGCAGCAGATATTTCCTGAGAGAATGTCCTCCTTCACCTGCAGGAAGAAAAGCTTCCTGGTGATGTTTTGGATCAGCTCCTTTTCTGTATCCAGTGGATAAAACCGAACTCTGAGTTTAAATTGCAGGGGGCTCTCTTTCTTTACATCTTGAGAGATTACCTGCAGAAGATTAAAAAACAGATTCAATATTAAGTGTACAATGGCAAACTAGGAAATAATTTAAAAAACAAAACAGCCTAAACACATATTGACAAACTGGACAAACTACTTTTTCTTTCTTCTTTCTTTTCTTTATCTTATTGTGTTGTGACTGTCACTATGTGTAAAGCTGCTGCTTCACTACAATTTCCCAGCTTGGGATAAATAAAGTAAATCTATTCTATTCTATTCTATTCTAAATTTCAGTCAGTATTCAGTAGTTCTGTTTCTCTCCTAAACGAGCAATGGGCTCAGCTTTACTACTTTCTCATCCAGGAGGAGCGATTCCTTTAAAGTAAATGACGTAATCAGCTTGGCTTAGTAAGATAGAGACTTTTAATTTATTTTTCTGAATGAATTGAACTGAAAAAAAAAAAAACAGGGATTATCATTGATAATACATCCAGAAGAGCAATAGCATTGCTTGGTACATCCACGTTCCAGAAAAATAGACTTAAAGCAGCACTAAGTAACATTTTTACCTTGAAATGTTTTTGTGAGATGATTGAGGGGTCTGTTATCTCGCTGTAAAATCAGACCAGTATACATAAGCACAGGACTGTGACACACTTTTGAACCAAGCTATAATGTCTGAAAGCAATACGAAAATGATACTGCATTATCTACACTTCAACTTATGGAGGGCAACTCATTTCATTAAGTTTATCTGGGAAGAAAAAAGTTGGTTTGGGGTTTAGTTAATCTTTAAAATTAATCTAGAGTAGAGTGTAAGCATGGGCTTATCACAAGAGTTAATTGCTGGATGCAGAATCATGATTCACCATGGCTCAGCAGGAAACAAGATTCATAGCAGTGCAGATTTTTGGTCAATAAGTAACTTTAAAAGTCATAGTCATTCTTTGCGTAACATTCCTTAGATACAATTATGGAGTTATTTTCTCTTTATGAAATTCAAGAAAAAAAGGGATCTGAAAGGCGAAATAATTTAAGTAAAATCGATATATTTAAATTCAATATATTATTTCAAAATCAAGTTATATTATTTTGAGAGAAAATATTTTGTCATAGAATACATAAGGATAAACTGACATATGGAAAATTATTTCCAAGGGAAAAAGCTTTTTCAAAAAAAATTTTTTATGCTTAAATATTCCTTTTTTTTTTGCAATCAGAGTTAACACCTTTTCTCTCAATATTAGATTTTTCTCTCAAAACTTTTTCTCGCTCTTAAAACCTAAGTCTTTTCTCTCGATTCAGTATTGTTCTCCTTATGTGAGAAATATTTCATGGGGCCTGTGCCTATTGGCCAGTCTCAACAGAAATGACAGCTGATTGGTGATCAGTGGACCCCACTTGGGATAGGCGTGCTAGAAAATGAATATGGATGGATGGATGGTGATCAGTGGTGTCAAAAGTACACACATTAGTTACTTAAGTAGAAGTATAGATACTGCAGTTTAAAAACACTCTGGTAAAAGTTGAAGTATCAACTTGACCTCTTTACTCAAGTAAAAGTGAAAAAGTATGTGCTCCAAAAACTACTTAAAGTATAAAAGTATAAAGTTACCTAAAAAAAAACAATCAGATGCCACAATATGAATTGAAAGCTCAATTTTTCAACTATTTTGAAAAAATTCTTTGAGATAGGACCAAGGATGAGGGAGGTCTTGTTGTCTGAGTCTCCATCTCCCGATATAATGTGTCCGACCTTTCAGACATTTCCACATCTTTTTCTGAATCCGACATTGTAGCATGGCATAGACAATTCATGTTTGCAGTTTGAAGAACACCTGCTTGCTTCTGATGATTTCCTTTGCTGGCACAAATTAGCACACATTTTACGAATAGCTAACCAATGAGGGTTTGCGTTATATGACTCATCCAATTACGCTAGTTTTCACTAGATGTGGATGGCGCCAATGATCTGCATTAAATGGCGCACATGACGTGAAATAAATATTTATAAACATAAAACCGAAGCCAAGAGTAACAATTAACATTTAGTTTAAAAAATGTAAGGAATAGAAAGTACAGATACTTGTGTTAAAATGTAATAAGTAGAAGTCAGAAGTAGGAAGAAAAATAAGTAATGGAGTAAAGTATAGATGCCTAAAAAGTGTACTTAAGTACAGTAACGAAGTATTTGTACTTTGTTACTTGACACCTCTTTTGGTGATCTTAGGTGCGTTTGCGATGGGCTCCGCCACGCCTGGAATGGGAGCTGTACTGATGGTCTGAGTTAAAAGTCTGTTCTGAAGTTGTGTTTTTAAGGGTTTTAATGTATATTTTACACCTGTAACTCCTTATTTTACTTTCAAAAGGATTTCCCCCTGTTAGATATTTTTTTCCTAAATTTAATAAAAACACAAAAAAAAGAAACAAAACAAGGGTAAACATTGGTCAAGCTTTACAACTTTGGTGCCAACGTAAGGAAGTATTTATTTTCTCTCCAACTGTTTGCTTCTCTTAATAATATTATCAAAAGAAGAATTCTAGTTAGAATCCTCATTTTAGTACATTTTAAAATGTGAAAGTATTACTGCAGCCTATATGGAGAAATACAATTATGCAGTTTAAATAAGATTCTAAATATCTATGGTTAATATTTGTGTTAAGAGACTAATAAAACATATATTTATTAACCAATACATGAAAAAAAAAACAATCTCACCTTCTTTTTAAGCCCTAGCCACCTTGTGGATCCTTTTCTATGAATAAACTGAAGTCCAAAGAACCAGATCTCACGCAGGTCGATTGTCTTGGCGGCCTGAGATATAAATACATACAGAGAGAAAAGCGTGAAGACGTTATAACAAGCACTCCCCAAAAAGGAAGTTAAAAGGTTGACATGATGGAAAGTAAGTGGGAGGGATTTCTTAGCAATAAAGTTAACGCTCAGTTAGTCAAAAAGAAACTATTTAGTTTAATCCTTTACAATAAAGTAGTCATAATGATTTGCAACATATCAGGTAAGCATTTGAATGGTGGTGTCAAATACATCAAATAGCAAAAAGGTTAACATTGAAAAATTATCTCTACTACACCTTTTTTCTCTTGCATTATTACAGAACATGTTTTTATTTAACTGCAGATGCTGCACTTAATGTAAATACATGTGCTCGCTTATCTTAATGTGACAAGATTTAAGTACGCACAACAAAAGTCATCAGTCTGAGGTCTGAAATGTTTTTTTATGTATAGTTTAACATAAATAATAATTTCTTAACCCTAACACAACATCATTATGACATCATCACTTACCTTGATGAGCTTTCAATAATTAATAAGTTGCATTTTTTGACAAACAGCAAATACCAATCAGACATTAGTTTTAGTTTTAAACAACAAATTCCAAACTAAATACCTGATCTCTGTTTTTAGCTTCAGCCTGTATGAATTAGACTCACACATACAAAACTAACATTATTTACAATTGTTGGTCAAATATTGTAATTTGCATGTACACAAGGCCATAGTGTCAAAATGTATACTTTTTAAATCTAAGCAGCAGTGGTTATCAAATTTTAGAGTTGCTGTAAACAGCAGACCAGTGCAGTTGAAAAAGCTCAAAAGCATTCAAGGACGGCAGGACGGTCATTGACACTCAATGTTCAATTATCATAACACAAAACTGCCAATTGACTTTGACATACAGTATTTAGGGTGCACTTGGTTAGCACTAATAATGCTATTTATAGCCTTAGATTTTGGTAATAGCATAAATTAAAACGTTTGCAAGTTATACTCTAATTTCAATGATGATGATCATAGTTTTACACTTAACTTTAAGACATGTTTTGTTTTCCTCCACCTGTTTGTGTAAGTTTAATGTTAACTTTTAAAATGAAGAAGGTGCAATCTTTATATGCAAACTAGGTTTACACTGCATAATAAGAACAGAAACCGGTGTTTTTTTTCCGCATGTGCCACTAGATGCTTCCTCCATGTTTGGATCCAATTTCTAACCCAGCCGATGGATTTTTACTTAATAAAAATTCTACTCAGTAACAAATGAGATTTCTAGATGTAACTGAGTCAATATTAAAAACCGACTCAAGTAAAAGTGCAGCTTCAATATATTTAACATTTTAAAATTCTAGTTGCAAATTATTATTTGAGAAGCAAATTCACTCTTATAGTCTGTGGGTGTATTTATTGGGAATATTTAATTTAACAAAAAGAGTACACAAAAATCATTCAAACCTTGTAAAGCAGCTGCTCCCCTGTAATCTTAGGTTCAATGGCAATCTCTTCCTTTCCATCCATTCTAGTGATGCAAACGTTAATCTGCAGCAACAAAAAGGTCAAGCATTCTGTTTATGAAGATTGTATTTACAATAAACTCTGAGCTTTTCAGTTAGTACTTCATATCCAACTTAAATATTTTCCTGGTTATTTATTTTTAACTAGAGTTGTATTATTAATGCTTACAAGCAATTAACCAATTTTACCGTTTGAACTGTTTGATGGGTTAATCAAAGTGACTAATATTTTTTCTTTTTTTATATTAAGAAAGGCAAGTTTAAATATCATAATCAGTAACATGTGCTTTTATGAATAAAACTTGGTGAAAGAAGAAAAAGGAAATTCCAGCAAATCTACATGGCAACAACATTAAATCAGTTAAAGAAAAATTAGATCACAGACTAAAATCAAAAATAACTCAGCTAACAGTTTAAATGGAGCAATAACAGGAAACTCTAGACAATGAGGCTTTGAACCTTGATTTAAAAGAATAAATGGTTTCAACTTTTTTTGCAGTTTTCTGGGAGTTTATTCCAGATTAATAGAGCATAAGAAGTAAAAAAAAAAATAAAAATAAATAATAAGTCTTTCTTTGTTTCTGGTTCTGGGTGCAAAACAGATATGATCCAGAAGACTGAAAATGTCTGGGTGGTTGATCCACTGAAAATTATGTAATGTGTTTTATTGCCAAGCCATTAAGTGAATTATAGACTAAGAGAAAATTTTTAAGGTTTATTCTACAGTCAGTAGCCCCAAAAAAAGGAACTCATATCAGAAGCTGTTCAGACCCTTAGCTTTAGGGAAGCTCAATAGAGCACTAACGACATAAACAAACCTACACAGAGGGAGTTTCTTCAAACTACCCCAATGAACAGCTCACATTCAAGGCAAAATTAAGGCTTTTCTACAGAAAAGGGTGGGGTGAAAAATCAAGAAGATAATTAAAAATTAAATAATCTGTCTATGCAGCATGAGATTTTTTAATCTAGAAACAAGCATGTAAAACAAAGTCTTACAATAAGATAAATTATCTAACATTTCTAACTATATATATATATATATATATATATATATATATAGTTTCTAAATATATATATATATATATATATATATATATATATATATATATATATATATATATATATATATATATATATATATATATATATATATATATATATATATATATATATATATATATATATATATATATATATATATATATATATATTTATTTATGTTGGTAAGAACAAAGTAACCTGCCTTTAAAGTTTTATTTATCTACAAAATAATATAAAACATGTGCAGTGAACAAATACAATGCGAGATTAAAAACCTAAACTGACTCCCTTGTCTATGCATACAGTTTCTAATTAAAGTTGACTCCTATACTCATCCTATTTCATACTTAATAGCTGATCCCCTTTATCTGAAGACATTTAGACTTGTGACACATTACAGCTTCCTTTGCCTTAGCCTGATCGAGCATTTCTATTACATTTAGCCTAGCAGTGAAGCTCTGGAACCATAGCATCATTATTTTATGCAATCATTATTTACTTTGAGAACTCATTCATGAATCTTTAAGTTGAACTTAGGTCTCATTTATCATTATTCTCTTGTTCGTACATATCAGACTTTCTGCTTGAAAGACAGAACGATCAGCATAAATAAATAAATGACCAATCTTTTTTTTTTTTTTAAACAGTTCATCCTAACTTATTTAATGAACATTATGACCAGAATGTATAAGCTAAGTAATACCTTTATTAACAACCAGGAAGAAGACATGAAGTGAAATATGTATGTAAAACAACAGAGGTCCTACCATCTTAGGCATCTTGGCTGTGATATGAAAATTCGGAAAGATGTTTCCCAGGCTGACCTAGGCTGCAGACACTTACACCCACAGAATCTCCACGAGGAAAAGACAGATTTACCTCTGAAAGGTGGGGCGAGCTTCATAGCCCCACCCAATGAAGATCACCTGTTTAAGCATCTGTGACCTTTGATCAGAGAGCACCAATCTACAGCTTCCTGGATTTGTTATTTCTGAAGCCTGTTTGGACATAAAATGAGTCATCTCCTGTGTTAGAGAAACTTCATCAGCATAAAAACAAGATAGGCTATTTGTTACACCATGTGGAGATGCCTTCAACATTGTCAACCCATGGTCTATAAATTTACCAAAAGATGTAATAAACACCTCCTATGTTGCAGATATACCTGCTTGAATACTGCCACTCCTTAAGTTGGGTTTTAGATGAGTTGGATCGTGCTGCTGTGTACACACTCATAAAAAAAGAGAAACCTATTCATGTTTACTTCAAATAAAAGCCACTATATGAACTACGTTTCCTTTCCAAAGGGTTTGAGACGATAGTTGTTTAAATATAACCGTTAAAGTTTTGAAAGCCATGAGGTGTTGGATTGAGGTATTAGATCTCACAATGCTAAGACTCAGAGATTAACAGGTGATTCTGCATATTTGGTTGTTTTGAGTAAGTTAGGAACAAGTACAACTTTGACTTAAACGATACCCTACAACAGGGGTAGGCAACCTCGGTCCTAAAGTGCCACTGTCCTGCAGGTCCTACATGCATCCCTTAAACAAAACACCTAAAACAAATGAATGGTCAATGGCCAGCCCTCTGATAAACTTACAAGCCACCAAGAAGTTAATTTGGCCTTTTATTTTAGGTGTATTGGAGCAAGGATGCATGCAAAAGCTGCAGGACAATGGCCTTTGAGAACCAGCACTGCCTACCCCTGCCCATAGGAATCAAATGTTCTGTTGTTTTTTGTGAAGGGGTTCATGCTGGGTCCAGTTTTGTGTATCCCAGTTTCTTTCCTCTGATGTCTGTCTTTGGGGAGCACTGATGTAGTGCTGGGTTGCCTACTGTGTCAGTGATACCTGCTCTTTCTTAAAATTTCCCAAAGAAGTTGTAGACGGTTGTTTCTTTGTTCGTTTTATTAGCCATTTTTGTTGGGAGACAATGCAAGCGACCACGCCTCTTTATTGTTTGCAAAAGAGATCAGCTCCTAACTCTGGCTAACTCAGCTGAGAGAAGCTATCACAACTTCGAAGGTACAGACTTGTCATTTCATCCACCACAATGGTGAAATGTAAGATTTCTTCCCAATAAAGTTGATAAATTAGCAGCACTAACCTAATAAATCCACAGATTTCAAAATAGGAGAACCAGGGAGTGTTGTATGAGAAGAGGGTCTTGCTTTGCTTGTGAATGATGATGGTGTTACCCTCGGTGTGTCGCAATCAAGAGATGCTTTGCAGAAAGGACCAAAATGCTTTTGCACCTTTTGCAGGTGTCTACACGTCAGCACTACCTTTGCATGTTTCCCCCACTGATGGAATCAGCCATCTTTTATAGTGTTGCATGTTAGACCATTAGCTTAGCTGGGGTTTAAATGGAGTGGTTAGATGAGCTTATTAGAATGAAGGCCAGCTCTGTCCTAGAATGGGAACCACACGTGTGAAGCGGTTACAGAATCCTTCAGTGATAGGAGACTCCTGCACCCCCAGAACACAAATAAGCATTCCCATAGATCTCTCTTCTCAGTTGGTGTTAGTCTTTGGAGTCATAAATCCTGTCAAAAAATTCTTACATTTATGCAATGTGCATTTTCCATTTTTTTTCTATGTACATATATATATATATATATATATATATATATATATATATATATATATATATATATATATATATATATATATATATATATATATATATATATATATATATATATATATATATATATATATATATATGGTATATATATATATATATTTTTTTTCCTTTTGTAAAGCTTCAAATGTGTGCTTCTTGAGTTACACATTTAATTTAGACTCAGTTTGATTCATAGAATTATTACACATAGCCAACATGACCTCAACCATTACAAAAATATCTACAGTAAACTGGAAAACTCCCAACAATAACAAACACAGAAAATAAATATAATTGGCTCACATAAATGGCCGAAAAATAAACTGACCAAAAATCATTACCAAAAACCTAAGGATCTTACTGACAGTTTGACTTTTATATATTATTTTGTTAAAAGAAAACTTTTGTCCAACAATAAATAGACGGGTTTTGTTTGTTCTAAAGCTACAGGTTTAAAGAGTTTAGTTGTGATCAAATGTTTACCTCCGCTGAGGAGGTCATGTTTTTAGTCAACTTTCTGTGTTTGTTTGACTTTCAGTTTGTGTACAGGATAACTTTAAAAGATATGAACATATTTTAATTGCATCTTTACCAAAGGTGCGCCGCAGTCCAAGGAACAACAAAGTTTGGTGATAATCTACATCATAATCCGGATGATAGAATGTCTCAAAGGATTCTTTAAAATTATTTGGCGGAAAAAGCAGTTCTCTCCTAAACCAGAGGTTGGCAGCAGTGACTATTGGCAGCTTCAGCACTGGACTTAAAAAGTACAAAAGTATTATACTAAAGAAAAAAAAAACACAGCAACTGTGCCATGCATCGCTCATAGTCTCAATCAAATGCAGGTTTCACAAAGTAGACTTAACAAACAGACTCAAACTCTCAACTTTAAATTAATCTAGCTTGAGGTGGGAAACTGAGTTTTTTAGTTTCACAAAGGTTGCTGTGAATTTTTGTTAATCCACTCAGAGTTGAGCATGTGCATAACGAGTATAAAAATCCATTATCAGCAGAGCACCTATTCAACGAGCCACTATGTCAACAGGCAACATGAAGTGCTTATTTCACACCACTGGATTTAGAGATCATAATGAAGAACTTTTGAAAAAAAAGGAGAATGTGTTTGAAAACACAGAGCAACGGTGCTAGAGCTGAAAAAGGAGATGGAGATGGTGTGAGAGAAGATTGCTGCTGGAGTTAACGCATTAGCCTATATGAAGTCTGGCATGGCAGGCCGTTTTGACATTTATTAAGAGCACTCTCCTCTCTGTTTTTCCATTTGTAAATAACTATGTTAGGATTCTTCCTGATCAAAATCCCATTCCTATTTGGAACTCTGACAATGGATTTTCTAAATTACATTTAAATTCACATTCACATTTTTGCCTGCAAAAACTGAATTTCGGAAAGTCAATAAACAAAATTGTACTGGTACAAATTAAGTTAACATGCCAAGAAATTTTGACACATTTTAAGTGGTCATATTGACACTTATCAGCTTGCCTGAATATGTATTCATGACATTTGAAATACATTTCTTTCTGATCTACAAAGCTTGAAGAGTCTCAATACTCACAAACTCACATTACATGATCCACACACACAGGACGAGATTTCATCACACATGCTCTTAATTATTCAAACAAGCACATGAAATGTACGTATTTACAAGATTCACAAAAGTATGTGTTATGTATACACAATTATATCTTCATTTATAAACTACCAGTGGTCTTTGAACATACTACATTTGTGTGTGGGTTTTTGAGACTCACTTGACGTGACTCGATTTTTTTTACAAGCTTTGATTTGCAACCAATTACATAACTTGTTTCAGTCGATCACAAGAAAAAATACAGCACGAACGATGATTTTGATACAGCGGGCATAGAAAGTATTCAGACCCATTTCAATTTTTCACTCATTGTTTCATTTCAGTATTTGCTAAAATCAAAAAAGTTTATTTTATTTTTTAAGACCCCTCCTTTAAAAGAAAAAAACAGAAAAGTAGAAATTTTTGCAAATTTATTTAAAAAGAAAAGCTGAAATATCACATGGTAATAAGTATTCAGATCTTTTGCCGTGACACTCATATTCAACTCACATACTGTCCATTTCTTCTAATCCTCCGTTAGATATTTCTACTCCTTCATTGGAGTCCAGCTGTGTTCAATTAGACTGAATGGATCTGATTAGGAAAGGCACACACCTGTCTATATAAGACCTTACAGCTCAGTGTATGCAAGAACAAGCAAGAATCATAAGGTTGAAGTAACCGCCCAAAGAGCTCAGAGACAGAATTGCAGCAAGGTTACAAAAAAATTTCTGCACCATTTAAGGTTCCCTAAGAGCACAGTGGCCTCCAGAATCCTTAAATGGAAGAAGTTTGGGATGACCAAAACTCGTCCTAGACCTGGCTGTCAAGTCAAAGTGAGCAATCGTGGGAGGAGGTGTTCATTCTAAGCGGTATCTTTGGAGAAAACCAGGCACTGCTCATCACCTGCCCAATATAATCCCAACAGTGAGACACATGGCAGTGGCAGCAGCATCATGCTATAGGGACAGCACGACTGCAATTGAAGGAAAGATTATTGCAGCCATGTACAGAGATATCCTGGAAGAAAAGGACTACAGACTGGGCCGAAGGTTCACCTTCCAACAAGACAATGACCCTAAGCGAACAGCTAAAATAACAAAATGGCTTGGGAACAACTCTGTGACCTTTCTTGACTGGCCCAGCCAGAGCCCTGACCTAAACCCAACTGAGCATCTCTGAAGAGATCTGAAAATGGTTGTCCACTGACGCTCATCAATCAGACATAACTGGAGAGGATCTGCAAGGAAAAATGGCAGAGGATCCCCATATCCAGGTGTGAAATCATGTTAGACTACTATTATTGTAATTTTGTATAAACAGAGTATACAAAACGAAATTTTGTTTTGTACAGCTTTTAGAAGGGTTAGTGACTCAAACCTTCCAAAGAAGTTCTTTAGGTAATTCAGGAAGTCAGCATCAGCTGTACCCGCGGGGGAGCTGTGGTTCCGCTTCGCTGGTCTGATGGCACGGTTTAAGCTGGTAAGCGCTGTCATCAGTCCTTTTTGTTGCATAATTTCCAAGAAGACTCATGGCTGTACTAGCTCAAAAGGATGCTTCTACTCAATACTGACCAAAGGGTCTGAATACTTATGGTATGACCATTTCATATTTCAGTTTTTCTTTTTTTTAATAAATTTGAAAAAATGAACACATATTTTGTTTTTCTCTGTCAAGATGGGGTGCTGAGTGTACATCAATGAGAAATAAAATTTACTTTATTGATTTTAGCAAATGCCCTGTGATGGACTGGCGACCTGTCCAGGGTTTACCCCGCCTCTCGCCCATTGACAGCTGGAGATATGCACCAGCACCCCTCACGACCCTGCTTGGGAAAAGCGTAACAGAAGATGGATGGTTTGATTTTAGCAAACGGCTGAAATGAAAAAATGAGTGAAAAATTTAAAGGGGTGTGAATACTTTCTGTACTCACTATATATGGAATAGTAGGATGTTGCTGGCAGAGACTGACCACAGGGTGGACCCATAACATATTTGGACACTATATCCATTTCCCGCTTCATGTTTTTTTTGTTAGATTTTTTTAATTTAAAAATCTACATGCTTACTGTTGTTACAATAAAAAAAGATAATATATTTTATAACATTATATTAAAAGTAAAACAGGACCACATAAAAAAACATCTTGCCTTTTGCTTGTAAGGATCACAGTATGTGAGTTTGTGAATATTCAGACTCTTCTAAATCAATATTTGTATCCACACTTAAGACTTTGGAATCAACTGGAGGTCTCCACAAGGGACAAGGTACACATTAGGGATGTGGGAAATAATCGTTTTGGCGATATATCGTGATATTCGGCTGCCCAATATAATATTGATCTTTTACTTCTTAGTATCGATTTTCAAAAAAAAAATGGTTACATAAAACATTGATGGGAAAATGGGCTACCTCTGCACCACCACTCTGGCAGAAAGCGCTGTGGAGCCCTTTAAGTGTGCGTGCAGCACCACATCTGTATTTGAGGCAGTCACAGTGGAAGAAAACCCCAAACAACATGTATAATAATACCTAATCAATATTTTCTGATGAAAATATACAGCACTTGCTGTTTTATCTCATCATTTGATTTTGATAGCTGGGGAAAATATGGCAATATATAGTGATACTGCGATATCGTGATAATATCGTATCGTGACCCAAGTATCGTGGCATGTAACGAATCGCAACGCTCATGCCAATACTCACCTCTAGTACACATTGATGCCTTGATGTAGTCATCTGAAATGGATTTAAATTAACTGCAGGTGTCTGTGAGAGCAAAAGGACTGGACTGATCTGAGAAATAAAGGCTGAGAGTTGTAAGCCACTCCTCTTTGTTTCTGAAATCCCAGCTGCTTGGTTTGAAAGCACACATGACCCTCAAGATCAGCTTATCAAACTCTATGGGTACATGTAAAGGAATCTGAATATTGGGAAAAAGTGTAATAATTTCTGTGACTTACGGTAAGTTGGAAGGGAAACTCATGTACTAAATTAAGTCACTACACATAAAGATATTTCAATCCTTTATTCTTTGTAAGATTGATTTATGATTATGGCTTACAGACACTTAATGAAAATCCCACATTAGGTGACCCAGGGAATTGGAACGAGAAAAATGTCAACATTTGAATCTTACGATGTTGAACCCGAATCAGCTAAAACACCCAAAATAAAACATTTCCTGAGCTTATGAATAGTCTTTCAGTTGGGGTCAGTAGGTTAAACTATATCATATCAGTCAAGTTTTGGATTTAAAAATGTGGATATTTTTACGACATCCACTTTGAGCCGTTCAACTATCCCAGTCAAGCTCCAGTATCCATAATATTATACAGGTCCACAAGATAATCTAAAATAAACACTTTTCAACTAATGGAAACTACAATTAGGGGATCAGATTTTCACTTGTGCTTTTTAAGATTGCTCCATCTGGAAAGGTGGATCGATGTTATTTTTTATTGTTTTTGAATACCAGAGAAAACCAAGGAGCTAGTGGAGGACTTTCACAGAAGTAGATCCACCCCACAGACACTGGTGAACATCCAGGAACTTGACATTGAGATAGTGGAATCTTATAAATACCTGAACAAAAAGCTGGACTGGACCCACAGCACTGAGACCCTCCACAAAATGGGTCAGAGCAGACTCTTCCTCCAGAGGAAACTGAGGTCTTTTAGAGTGCAGAGTCCGCTCCTGAAGACCATAAATATATATATATATGTGTGTGTGTTTGGTGTCACATCTTTTGTACAAGTAACTGTGAAATATTGTAAAATTACATATAAAATGTACATAACAATGTCTATATATGTGAGCTAAATGACATTACCAGTGCAGCCAGCTCCATTTTGTGCAGTTAAACGTTGGTTATGAAACAAATAAAAACAGGAGTAAAATGACCAGTTTCTATAAACAGCTCCAGCTTTCACCACACATAAGAAATTGAGGATAAAGAAATTCAAAGGATCTTTAAAGAATAATTTATTTTTATTTTCTCCTGAAAATATGTTTCTCACTTTTACATCATTATTAGATGTAGAGTAGAAAACCCTAAATTGAACCTAGAACTCATCTTTGATTTGAAAATGGGGCTGGTCTTCTGGTTTGAAGTCTTCGTTGGGGCTTCCATCCTTGTTCAGGAGACGTGCTGCAGTGTAACCCACAATAGGATACTTGGCTTTGTACGTTTCCTCAAATATACTATCCAGACTCTTTAGCTGCTCCTCAGTGAGGCCAGTCTGTAAAGGACAAGATAAAAGAAAACCTTTTATAATAATGGAACCATTAATAAGTCTCACATTGGAGAAATGTACCTCTGCATTTAACCTATCCTCCAGAGTGGCAGTCTGTGGGAGAGGGGCTCGAACTCACAACCTCAGGATTCCAAGCTCTATGCCTTAACCACTAAGCAACCACTCCTCAAAATTTTTGTATTTTAGTGCTATTTTTGCGACCTACAAACACAGAATAATCCTTAAGTGTCAGATTTAAAATTTTGGAAAAATAGGGACTTAGATATTCAACCTGGGGATGTTATCTGCTTTTAGATAAAGAAGACCAGGCATCCTCTAGATCAGGCATCCCCAAAGTCGGTCCTCGAGGATCGCTGTCTTGCAGGTTTTAGAGGTTTCTCTGCTTTAGCACAGCTGATTCTGAAGATTGCAGTTCAGCAAAAGCCTGTTAATCAACTATAATTTTAAATCACCTTTGCTGGAGCAGGGAAACCTCTTAAACCTGCAGGACAGCGGCCCTTGAGGAGCGACTTTGGAGATCCCTGCTCTAGCTGATACGCTGAGGGTTGTAAATCTATGGGGGGGGATCCTGGGAACAGACACCTCTGTAAGACAAAGCAAGAGAGTGTTTGATTTGGAGCACGTGGCCAGGAGCCTGGAGGGGAGTGGATGGTGAAAAAAAAGAGACACATTATTGTATTGATTAGTTTAAACTTTGGCTTTATCTTGGAGTTGCTGAACAGACTGTGCTTTATCTACTGAACTCCTTGCTACATGTAATCTGTCATGTCAACAAGGCGGGTGGCTGTTGTTTCTCTTTTAGTAAGGTAAATATTGGAATTTTAATCAAAAAAAGCGTGCGGGTTTAAGTTTTCTCTTTTAACTAATAAAATTCAGAGAGTGCTGGGCATTTTGATACCATATCTAACCTCATTGTAAGACACGGTGGTGGCAGCATCATGATCTGCAAAGACTTTTTGATGAAGTATGTATCTGAAGCTCACCTTTAAGAAGGACGTCCCTAAATCCCTAGAGCCAAAATTCAGACCAAAGTAAATTCATCTGTTAAAAGTCAAAGTCCAGACTTAAAACCAAATGAGAATCTGATTAAATGAAAGTGATGCTGTTGAAATCCTGTCGGTTCTGACTAACCTATTTCAAAAAGAGGAGAAAAGAAACAAAATCTGCCTCTTTAGTCTGAATTGGTGTACAGATAAATGAATATAATTTTTATTATTCAAATTTGAAGGGGATTCTAGAGACCTTACTTCCTGGGTGAATCGGGTTCCACCCAAAAAAAGTCTGTCCAATACAGTCACCATCTCCTTCTGCTAACTTTTGCTTTACAATGTCTCATGAAAACAAAACATGCAAAGTAGCATTTGATTGTTAATGATTAAATGAAACACAACAGTCAGCAGGTTTCTGAGAAATCTGGATCTGATGATTCACAGAATGATGATGGTCTGGTGACAGCAGGAAAAAATTTTCTTAAGTTATGTTAACTTATGTCCAACAAAGAAAACCAAAAGTTTCAGGAAATGTATGTGAAGGAAAAATTCAAATTTTGTATTCCAAAACAAACAAAGTAAAAATAAATAATTTTTTTTTAAATTATTTTATTTTTAAAATCACAGAGGTATTAAATTTTTGGTTTTGTTCCATGTATTTATATTCTTTAACCCTATATGCCAGAGAAACCCAGTGAAACGCTGCTGTTATAAAGTCATCTGAATTCGATATGTCTGTTGAATTTCTATTTTGAATATGTTAAATATTCTATATTATTGATGAACTTGAACCTGAACATACAACAGCTCTAACTAGGTACCAACTTTCTCACTCCAGCTCTTCAACTAGCAGAAGAAAGTATTTTTCTTTAAAACAAAAAGCTAGCAGAAAATAACTCTGGACAAGAGAACATTCATAGCCACAAAAACAAAGAAACCCTGGAGCCAAACATGTATATGGTGGCGTTGATAGGAGGAAAACCAAAAGATATTAAAAATCATAAAAAATAGAAACATTAAAAAATTTTCATGCCTTTAATAACTCATTAAATGTTCCAGATTCAACAAATGTGCAGAAATAGCATTCATGTGAGAGTTTTAGGTTTAAACCCACTAAAAGAGCACAAAAACCTATCCTGCATTTACTAAAACCCTCTAAAACATTCCTAGATATTGTATTTCCCTTTAATAAATAGTATCCTCATGTGAAAAATGTTTATAATTACTGAGTCTTTTTTCGTATCAACAATCATCTGATGATTTTAAACACTGAAGAGTGCCAAAAATATATGTCTCTAAGGGGGCAAATGATCATGTGAAAGCAGTTATGGATGCTGTGTTTAATGAGTTTTAGTCAGGCCCAAAATGTTCTGCTTTTGTGGTCATTACTTTTATGAAAATGAAAGGCCCTACTGTGCAAAAATCCAATTTAGCGTGATGCATTCAAATGATTTTGCACAACTTTAATGCACTTAATTAACTTAAAGAATGCAAATCACCGTTCTAGATAAAAGAAGGATTATATATCCAACTTATGGGAGCAGGCAGCATGAAAACAGTCAGGACAATGGAGTGGGTGTGTGAGGGGAAATCAGGCACCTCGGGTGCTTTTTAACTCACAGTATCTGATGTCAGGTCTGCTGGCTTCAGAGACATCTTTGCCACGGCTCGACTGCAGTCCTTCCCAACCAGGGCGTTATATGGAGCATCTTTACCATAAAACTCTGCAAAAGAGAAAAGATTTAAAAAAGCAAAAGCATTATGTGTGATCAAAGTAGAAAATAAACTGACAGGGAACTGATCCGAGTTAAATACATACAGACATATATATACATACATGCATACATATATATATACATACATGCATACATATATATATATATATATATATATATATATATATATATATATATATATATATATATATATATATATATATATATATATATATACATACATGCATACACATATATATATATATATATATATATATATATATATATATATATATATATATATATATATATATGTGATCGATTTAAATACCTTTCCCTTTGGAGACATCAAACACGACACCTTTTATTGCCATGTAAATAGGCTGGCCCTCCTGAAAAAGGGCCGTAAAGCAATGGAAAGAAGGTGACTCCTCATCCAATGAACATTGCGATCATAAACAAGTAGCAAAAAAAAGTTTACCTCCCTGCCGTCATATCTCTGGAGTTCCTCCTCGGTGAAAAGCCGAACTGGTTTTGTAGCTGGTTTGTATTTTAGTTTCACATCTTCTGCCAAACTCACAGAAAGAAGTAGAAACAGGACACAGACCTGCACCGTTGCCATGGCAGGGACGTTGTTTGGACTGGGCTCGTGCGGAAACTCATCCTGCCACTTCCTATTCGTCACACTATTTCTCGATGTTGCGTTTGGATACACTCGGAAATAGGAACACACATTCCCAAGTGGGTTTGTGGAATTAAATTCCTGCTATTCATAGAGTAATGTGAAATCTATTGCTTTTTTTAGTTTCATTTTGTTTGTTTTTTATATTTCGTATGAGTTATAATCATTGTCTAATGAACTGAACCGTAGAAGATATTATGGAGAGTTTAAGCTGTTTAAGAATAAGCGGCACAGGTGCTCAAAATCAAACCACACATATGTGACTTTTACTTCAACCTGTTTCTCTTTGGATTTTATCTTCTACCAGGTTGGTTGCTCACGGTCTTATAAAACCAAAACCACATCCCATCTCTGAAATTCCTACAGACATCTATCCTCCCATTAGTTTTATTATCCTGCTTTCAAACTTTAAACATAACAATTATTTTCATTGAAAGATTTAAAGGTTTATTTTCATTGAAATGTGCTTAAATGTATTAAAATTAAAAGTGAATTTAATACATTCCTTGAAATTTACTTTCAGTTCTGATTTTCTTACAGCTTTTGCTGAGCTGGCTCAAGATGCTTGTAAGATGTTTTTAAAGATTAAGAACTGTTTTCTTCTCATCTTTTATAGTTTGTTTGGATTTGCTTTACTCAGTTCAAAATGATGAAATTCAAACAGAAAATCATAGTAAATATAAACTGTGGGAGCCAAATGCTACCATTTGAAAGCAAAAAAAAAGGCACATTGCATGTCATAACCATTAGATTTAAAGTATTTATGTCAAATTTTCAATTAATATAAGTGAGATACAAAGTCGCAATTTCAACTTTCAAAGACATATATTTAAATCTATTCTATTATGAGTTTAAGAGTTGAAATCAGGAGATTCCAAATAATAATTATAAGAAATAAAGTCTTACTTGTGACTTTTATCTTGTGATCTTAAATAATACTTTAAAAATCAAAATGAGGATTTTGAATCTCAGAATCATAACATTGAAAGTCAATACCGATGCCAAGGAAAATCTATATATAAATATACATATATGTTCATATTTATAGTGTGAAATGTATAGCCTGTGACTATTAAACCTCTTAAACTGAAAAACATTTACACAATTTACAATATTTTAAAATTGTTTAAATATGACCATATAAAGTTACAATGATATTTTTCACTGAATTATTTGGCCAGTCTAAATAGAAATACAGTAGTTTGTTTAACATTACAGTATAAGATGCAAACAACCCCAAGAATATCTATCAAAGATTAAAAACGGTGTATTGCCTATCATTAAAAATATACAAATTATTATAAATATTTTGATGGAAATAACCCTCTCCGATTTCTTTTTGTTCCTATTTCTTGTTTTGCTAACCTTTGGGTCTGTAAAGTAGTACAATCTATATTTTTATGTTTTTTTTGTTTTTTTGTTTTTTTTTTTTATTTAGAAAAAGTTTTTTAAATGTTCTTTCTGCATATCATATAAACTTCTAATAAACCCAAGAAAAAATAATCAATTCTCTATAATCTCTGTAACCCAAGAAGTTGGTTAAAATTTCTTTGTACTTAAATTGGATCAAACTAACACATTTCCAAACAAAACATTTAGATTAAAGACTTAATTTTAATTCAATCCAGTTTATTTATATAGTGGGATTTCACAACACATTTCATCTCAAGGCACTTTACAGTTTACCAGATCATACAGTCAAATTGATTCAAAGTTTTCTATCTAAGGAAAACCACTTGATTGAATCGACTCATTGACTCGGATGCAATCTCTCACACTAAGCATGCTTGTAGCGACAGTGGGGAGGAAAAACTCCCTTTTAACAGTAAGAATCCTCCAGCAGAACCAGGCTCAGTGTGAGCAGTCTGCCGAGGCCGACTGGGGTTCAAGGTGACAGAAGCAGAGATACAAAGGCAACTGTAAAATGCGGCCCTGTCCAGGAAACACACAGGCAAGCAGACAAGCTCTGAGCCAGCTCCCATGTCAGAGGATGAGGAGAGCACATCCAGCTAGTCATAGTCAGAGAAACAGTACTACACTGGAAAACAGGCCAATCTCCAACATCTATAAACAAGGGTGTTGATGGCAGCAGCACAGCTGATATTTCTCTCCAGGGTGGTGTCACAGCCAAACAGGAACAGATTAGGCGAACCTATGAGAAAATACAGAGAGAGCAAAACGTTAGAGATTGAATTAACAGATTCTGCAGTGTGGGAGAATAGAGATAGAATGAAGCAGAGTGATGAAATAGTGGTCCCTATGTCCTCCGGAAGTCTAAGCCTATAGCAGCATAACTATAGAGCTAGCTTAGGATAACCTGAGCCACTCTGACTATAAGCTTTATCAAAAAGAAAAGTTTCAAGCCTATTTATTGTTTCGTTAACCTTTGGGTCTGTGAAGGAGTACAATCTATATTTTTTTATATGTTTAGTTTTTTTAGTTTTTTTTTTATTACAAAAATGTTTAAAATTTTCTTTCTGCATATCATATAAACTTCGGATAAACCCGACGAAAAATGATCAAATTCCCTTTATTCTCTGCAACACAAGAAATTGGTTCAAATTTCTTTGTACTTAAATTGGATAAAACGAACACGTTTCCAAACAAAACGTTTAGGTTAAAGAATTAACTCGGCAGGTTTGGAGTAATAAATTAGCAAGGAAAATGTTATACGTGCGCTTATAACAACGTTGTTACGAGTCTTTAATAAAATAAACTTTTGGAGTTAAAATAGGTGGTGAATATTCCCGTGAGTACGTGAACGCAGCGCTAGGAAAGGGAAGGAGGAAAGGAAACAAGAAAAAGAAACTTGAGCGTAAATGCAGAGACAGGGGCGGTTGGTTGGGGGTTGGATGAGAAGCGGCTCTGAACTGCAGCAGAAACCGGCTGAGCGTCTTCAGGGGAAATGAGATTCTCTGAAAAATGTCCGCCTTCTTCAAAGTCAGTGTTGTGACTATAAAGAAATAATTTCAAGGATTCTAACAAAGACCCAGTCAGGAAAAGAAGAGCGGAGGAATGCCCGGAACTGGAAGAAGCGGCTACCAACAGGTGTGTTTAGAACTTCTTCTTTTTTATTTGTAAGGTTTTTCCCCAAATATTCCATAAACAACAGTTTGACTTTCTTCTCCCGGGACTGTTTACTCTGATCATGTGACTGGAGCAGTGCCAGGGGCGGCAGCTGACCCAATACTGTACAGGGGCACAATAGGGCACCAAATAAAATGCAAAAAAAATTGGGAACAATTATTTATTTAAAAAAAGCACGTGCACAGATAATTAATGCAAGCAAGTGAGCAAATATTTTATAGCACTTATTTATTATTATAAAGCGTCATAAATAAATTGTACAATCAGATTGTTATTTTCTGCATCATTAAATACCTACCTGAACCAAACTGAATTGAAATGGCCCACTGGTGAACTTAACTGTATTTCTCTAATCCACTACTGATGAAGGCACAATTTATCTTCATTGAATACTTGAAAACTGAAATCTTGAAATTTGTAACTGTAAAAGGAAAAAAAAAAAACAAACAAAAAAACACCACTATATAGAACGGTAACGGTAAACGGTAGCGTCTCGGCCAGTGAAACGTACACTAAATTATCACACCAATATATTTATATGAATGCCAACAACAAAAACATATAAACATATAAAAACAAACCATAATTTCATGAACAGCTTTACATTTTGTTCAAAAATGTTGCCTTATGAGGCTCTGTGGAGGTAAATCTGTGTTTTTCATGGTCCAATATGATGTCACAAACCTAAGAAAACAATGTACCAGTTTAATAATGGAGAATCTATTGGTCAGCTTTATATTTTTTAATATATAAAAACTATTTATTTTCTGTCAATGTGTTTATTTAGGATCAAATATGCAGATTAACAAACATCTAGAAAAAGTAGACTATATTATATTATTTTCCATGTGAATCCCAGATTGTTCATTCTTCTTTGCCTTTTCTACAAAGTGCTTTAAATCAGTCTTAGCCGTCTTTATCCATACTGAGTCAGATCTTAATGTTTGAAAAAGGAGGCAGGGAAAGCAGAATAAAGCTACATGCTGCTAGCTAAGCCTTCTTGCTAAACCAGGTCCTGGAAAAGGACGTTTCTTGCACCATGTCTCTCTCTCTCTCCGATGCGTCTCCAGCCCAAGCAACTCGACCTGTCAATCACCTTCAAAACGTCTGAGCTGTGGCGGGAGGTGGTGAGCAAGTACACTTCCTGTCAGCTCAGGGCGCACCAGAGTGGCGGCGGAGCTGTTAGAGATGAGCTGTGAAAGTGGAAAGTTAATCAATTAAAAAATCAGTGCCCCAGGCATACCCAGGCACTGTAGATCCACAGCAGGGCACATGCTCCTCTGAAAAGGGTCTGCCAACGCCGATGGCAGCCGCTCTATAACTCTGTAATTAACTAAAAAATAAACACTATTGAATAATCAGAATCAGACATACTTTAATAATCCCAGAGGGAAACTGCTTTTGTTACACGCTCCAGATATACAAATATTTATATATATATATATATATATATATATATATATATATATATATATATATATATATATATATATATATATATATATATATATATATATATATATGCATATGTATAACTATAAATCCATATAAAGTGATAGGATTTATTGTACTTCCTAGTGACTGATATGGAAAACTGAAAGATGTTACAAAAACTCTGGTGCTATGGTAGAATTTGAGGTCATAGCAAACATTATGCTTTACTTTGAGTGCGAGATAAAATACCATCACACCATAATAAACTAGTTCGCCAAGCGCATTTTAACTTTTTGCTACAAGTGTAGATTTAATCCCAAAGTGAAGTAATAATAAATTATTGAACTTTATTAACCTCCCATTGGAGAAAATTACCTCTGCATTTAACCTTTCCCCTTGGGGAGCAGTGGGCTGCCATTGTGCAGCGCCCAGAGAGCAGTGTTGGGTTAAGGGTCTTTGCTCAGAGTGGCAGTCTGTGGGAGTGGGGCTCAGGATTCTAAGCTCTATGCTCTAACCACTAGGCTGTCACTCCCCACAAATGGATAACTCTTATATTCAATATGTAAAGCATTCTGAAATATACTAAAACAGACTAAATTGCAAACCTAGCTTTGGACCAAATCTGGACCATTCCAACTCGGTTGATTAAACTTTGACACAGCTTACTTAGGTAGAGGCTTAACAAAAAAAATAAAAACACGTTAGAATGACTCATGTTTTTAGGTGTGGGATAAAATATTTAACAACTGGATTCAAAATGGGCCGTTGGTACATGTTTGAGTTATGGGAGGAGAAAACCCTCGCATGTCTGAGGGGAAGTGAGCACTTGATATTCACACATAATTTCATCAGCCTAGAAAGAAGAACTATGGACATTTTAGCTCATGTGTTAAAATCGAGTCTAAAAGAAAACATTAAAAGCTAACCTCAACCACCTTTTAACACATTTAGAGAATAATATGCATATTTAATTTAACCTCTTTTAGAAATCAACCAATTCAATTTTTTTAAGCCAATGTTGGTATCGATTATTTCAGCAGGAGTCTAGCCAATCCAAGGTTTGCTACTGATTATCCAGATTGATGCAGAGCATGATGCAAAAACTGACATAATGATAACAAAGGTTTCACAATTCTCAGTTTAAACTTAACCTGTATTAACAAATCAAACAAAACATGGAGGGAGCGGCAATGCATCTACTTTATGTGATCTAAAAGCATAGCTGCTGAATGCACTAATGAATCAGCAAATGCATACCCGATATAAGAAAACCCCCCGAAAATATTGGGCAAAACTATTAGCCTGCCGATTTATCTGCCTTTCTTTAAGTATTTTCATCTTTCAGTCAACTTTTTGCTGCTGTGTTGTTTTTCTATCTGTTCGGAAAATATTTATCTCTAATTGCTTAGAAAGTAGGACCCAGAATTCAGGCAAGACAGACAGTGGAATAACTTAAAAAGCATTTATTTAAACTAGGGGCTGCAGATCTGCAGTGTAAGTGGCTAGGGCGTCTATCCTCTACGGAGGAGGATTATGAAAGCGTGAGTCACTTACCTGGTTTGACAGTTCAATCTGGCCCCAGAGAACGAGGATGATTCCAGCCAGTCGACTGAACAGACGCAGTGGACGCTGCCAGAGAGTTCCAGACGCAGATCAGTTCCGAACAGACAAAGCAAGGCAGGATAATCCAGAGAGCTAAGTCAGGAGGCAAATCCAGGTTCAGGCCACAGAAGAATCCAAAAGGAATCCGAAGACAGGCCAGGCAAACAGATCAGACAGTGGCAGCCAAGCTCAAAGGTCCAAATACAGAAACGGATCAGGATCAGGCAATGTAGAACTATGGAGGACCAGCTCTACAATATTTAAATATAAATACATAAATAAATAAATGATAAATAAATAAATAAGCATAAAATTAATTGCAGCCTGTCTCCACCAGCCCTCTCTCGGCATAGCCGTGTGTGAAGGACCGCTGGCTATGATTGCTATTTTTTTGGAAAACGTTCATTTATTTGTGTTTATCTGACTGTGTTAATTATTATTCCCCCACTAAATGAAAAAACTCAGAATTTATTATTATCTAGAGACTATAATAATAACAGGAGGGGAAATGCAGCTCCAGACAAGCTGAGCGTATGTTGACATCATGAGTACAATTCTGTTCCAGTACAGCCCTTCCTCATTTGAATAATGAGTTAGAAATCTATACAGACATGTAAAAATGAAAGGGAAATAAATAGCATTGAAGAAATTAATAGGAAGAATAAAACAGACAAAAATATTATAACATGCACATAAATAAATACTTAAAAAAAATAAAGTTGAAGATTATAACGGACAATGAATAAATCAGGTAATTATTACAAAGGCGAATAATAAAGAAGCTAATTAAAAGAGATATATACATTTATGTCTCACTGTATAATTTAATTTCCTCCTACATTTATTTGTTTATTGTATTTTTAGGGCAAGTAATTGTATGTTTTTTTTATTTATTGAGCATTTATTTTTTTCTACATTTAGTTTTGAATATGGTCGAGCTGGTCCTCCATACAGAACACTGTAAGAAACGCTAGAAAGCTCTCACACCTAAGGCTGAAGAATAATCTTGCACTGATGGCTGGGACCAAGGAGTTTAAATAAAAGCAGGAGCAGGTGGATCAAATGAGCAGTGATAAGTAACAAGGCAGAGCTAGACAGGTGAATGGAATGAGCAATCAAGCCAGCCATCAGACAAAACATACTTAACAAAACTTACTGAAATATAATAGTGTGTTTATGCCAAAATCATGCGCAATAAAACTATTATAAACCTGACTCTTTGTGAGGACTTTATGACCAATTCATTGGTTCAACTAGCTTGAGTAGCTAGTCAGTAAGAGGCTAAAGTTAGCTTGAGTGGATTAATTCCTTCTTTTCGAGCTAGTGTCATTATAACAACCTGCTGAAATTAAAGTTATGATAAACAATTATTTGTTATTTTATTATGTTTGCTTTACCCCTCTGGTTTTCTAATTAAATTTCATTTAGTTCAAACAAGTTTGTCTCTACAGCTTCAAGCGAGCAGCTTTTACTAGTGGTTAAATCAAACGTTACAACAAAATGAAAATTATTGGTAGGAGAATCCACTATATTATCATCATAAATATTGTTTGGTATATGTTTACTTGCTTTAGTTGTTTTAACTTTGAAGATTTCTGTTGCTTATTGCTTAATACGTAGTTGTTTTTCTTCTTTTTTTCAACTAAACAGTTCAACGATGATGATTATGATGATGAGGAAGGTAACGGTCAGTCTCAAGACTCTTTTGATGAAATCGATGAGGATCTGGTCCCAGCAGAAGCCAACGGCAACATTACAGGAGGCAAGCGTCCCTTTTACTCGCTGATGTTTTTGAATCATGAGTTCCTGCAAATTAAATTTGACTCCTAACGTTTGGAGAATAAGAACATCAGCTAAGCTAAGTTCATTCTTTTTTAAATTATACTGTTCTTCTCATTTTTGATCACATTCTTCTACCGTGTCTTGCTTTCTTTAGGGGATGACTTGAGACGAAACAGTCCACCGAGGAGATTCAGCAAAACCTGCTTAAAGAACGTCTTCACTGTACTGCTCATCTTCATCTACCTGGTGCTAACTGCCGTGGCAATTTTCCTGGCCTACCAGACTATCTCTGATTTTCTGGATAAACTGAGTCAGCCCGTCATGTCTGTCAGCTACAAGGAAGTGGACTCATTCCCACCTCCAGGTTTGTGTGGATTTGAATCGCTATGATTGTGATGCTGAAAAGGGGGTGACAAGCTGTTAAGCTAAACCAGTCTGAAACTATTGCATAGGCATCCACAGAAAGGCAACGTAACAACCACAAACTTCCATGTATTTTATCCAGATTTTACAGGATAGACCTGCAATGGCAGAGGGATGCAAACGCTGTGTTAAAACGTATTTCACAGTAAATTCAAAAGGTCCTGCAAACACAAAAATGAGACCAACACGTAAACACTGAAACACAGGAAAACTGCTGAAAGCAGCAGGAACAACTGCAAATGAAAAATAAAAAAAATCAGCAGTCAAAGAAAACATAACAACAAAACCTGCTGTGGATTCATAAATGAACACACAAAACACATGCTAAGGAAAAATACTAGAGGTAGCAAAAACAACTTTAGAGTAAGACAAAGCTGCAAACTAGCACCACTGTTTCCCACTCTTTAGCAAGAAAAGCCAAGTAAAACTGACTTGCTGCCTCCATGGTGTCTTGCAGTAGATTATCCTAGTAAAAAAAAAAGGCCATAGCAGTCCTGGCCTCAGCTTCCTCTGTAAACAAAAAAGAATATACAATAAATAATGTTCCAAAAAGCACAAATATTTGGTTGTACAAGAGATTTTGAGTGTGTATATATATATATATATATATATATATACATATACAGAGTTATTCTATAAATATGTGACGAACCATGCATATGCCTTATAGGCTGAGATAGATTGGTGAACAATAATTTTTATTTTCACTAATAAACTAAACTCAGAAACAACAGGTGGCTCACAGGAACACCAGGCATGCAGAACAGGAAACATAAAAGGCAGTGAACACTTAAACATACAAGATACTGAACTTCTAAAAAAAATAAAAGAGAAACCACAGGCAAAAAAAGACAGACCATGATAGGACATTTATAAGGGTTGCTGTTCAAAGGCAGCATACACCTGCAATTGCCTTTGGTCCATTGTTTCTTGGGAAAATGTCTCATAAACAGTTATTAAACTCAGAAAAGTTGCTACTGGTTGTCCTGAAAGTCACAAGATGACATCATCACCTATTTTGCACCTTTTGCAATGCTTTGATACAGATCCAGCCATGGGACAGAGGAATGTCAACATCAGCGAATCAGAAACTTATTTAAAACCCTCTAAATATGTTTAAAAGTAAAAATAAACTCTAGGAAATAATTTAAGTCTTGAATAATATTTTACCTGATCCAAAACTACAAAAAACAGTCCTATGTTTTTAAATTCAACTTATAGACAAATAGCAGAGGCACACACAATGGATGAGGCTGTGTATGACTTAAATGCATTGAGGAATTATTTTAGTCCAACAGCTTTTAATTAAAGTTGAATTTGACTTTGCCCATTGTGTGATTTTTCAACGGACAAAATAAAAAACAGTTGCTGTTCTCTCTGACTGCGGCAGAGCTTTGGAGGATCCCACCAGAGCCCTAACTGCTTATTACAGACAGTAAACTCAATGCGACCAGAGCTTTTTACTCTGTTGTCAAAGTCTCAAATAACATAGAAAATAGTCATTAGATTTGTCACTAGTCCTAAAAAAAAAAAAAAAAGACAAATAGCTAGGGCCACATGACGTTAGTGCTCCAGACCACTAGGGGGAGACGACTTTGAGTCATAAGGGACCAGATCCTTAGTAAGGGTAAATGTACTAAAAGATTAGATGTAAATGTAAATAGTGAATGTAAAACGATTAAGTGTTTACGAAAGATTCCTAGAACTTTTATTTATTCCCCCAGATGTCCTATAGATTGCATCTCATTTATAATTTTGCTCTGGTCCATAGATATTTATTCTTTGTAATATCTATTTTCATTTGAGCTGATATTTGTCTCCCTCTAGTGGTCTGGAGCTTTTCATCATGCGGTGCTAGTTTTCAGGTTTTCTTAAAGAGGCATTGCAGAGTTTTCTAATAATACTGCAAAAACACGGACCTGCAGCAATCTTCTGCTCATTCTTTTAGCTCCTGCCTATATTTAACAAGTTGTTCCTTTTTTTTTACTCTTTTCAGACACCATTTTCCATTGGTGTCTGAGTTGAACTGGATGCTGGTAGTTTTTCTATATCCATAAAAATTAATCTTAAATATAATGCTTCAATTGCTTGCTAGGTTGGATACATTTGTTATGGTTGGACTTGACGTCAACTTGACCCACAGAACAGCATGGGAACATTTGACAGGAAGTACATCCAGCAAAATCAGGCTAAAGGCTTATAGTTGCATTGGTGCTGAACTAATGAGGTCTCAGGGTGCTCATCAAACAATGTTTAATCATAAAGGGTCAAATAAAAAGTATTTTTTGAATATATTTTCAGGAAAAAAATTATGAAAGGTATTTAAGTTGTAGTATGTTAAATCCATTTGTTTGCCAGTCTAAAATTTGAGTTTGCAGGAACTTTTTTATTTTGCTGCAAAATCAGTTGGGTAGTAACCAGTTATATTTACCCAGTTATATTTTTACGAGGGAAAATATGAATAATTATCCCTACTTACTTGAGTAAAAATTCTAGATGATCTTGTCTCAAATAAAAAATACATCAGAGAGATAAACCCGTAGAATTTATTTTTGACTTAGATTTTCCTGTTTTCTATTTAAGGTTCATTGGTTTAATGCTATTTCTTATCTGCTGATTTTGCCGTGTCATGTGGCGGTCAAGTGAACAAAAACAGTATTCTGTTTCTTGTTAGTGGAAGAAACATATACTATTCTGATCTATATACGCATAATACTGTAAGTAGTGATAGGTCTTATAATAACAAATGCTTCATTTTTTAAAGTGTCAATCAGACACATAATTACTGTGTTATGACTGTGTGTTAGATTCTTTTTTTTTTATCTTGTTCTATAAGAAAAAACTTTGCATTATTTTTCAGAATATTTAATCTGATAAAATCATTACATCTAGTCTATACTGTTTTACTCCTTGAGTAATTTCATGCATAGCTGCTAGTAGTGCAACTTTTACTTATGTATACTTTTGGGTATTCCATCCACCTTTGTAAATCATCTAATTACATGCTATTTGCGCCACAGTATAAGACTAACTCAGAGCGGCACATTTTATAAACATGAATCAAAGAAAATCTAAATAAACGTCCAGGAACATGAAGACATAATAAAAGATCATTTAGCCTGGAACGCAGGTTTATCTTCCAGCAGGACATCACTCACTAAACATACAGCCAGAGATACACAGAAACTGTTTAGGCCAAACATCAATAGAGCAACCCAGTCAAAGTTCAGGTTGATTTGCTTCACAATCTGCGGTGAGAGTTAAAAGAATAGCTGTTAAGAGGCTGACATCCAAACTATCTGAGCTTTAGCTGTTTATTAACAAAGAAGGAAAACTGGGAAAAGATTTATCAGCTGTGCTGATGTAACCTGGTTGTTGTTATAATTACACAAAATGTCTTCTTTTTTTGGTTGTTTGTATTGTTCTCTACCTGACCGAAAAGCTGTCATTGTTTTGAACGTGTTAGTTTAAGAACGGTAGCCCCTCCTTTTTTTATTTCTTCTTTTATGGTTTTGTCTTTAAAATGTTTGCGTCCCTTAGGCCCTCCCCTTTTGTCATGTTGTCCTGCGGGAGAGGTGTGTCCTATTTATTTCCTATCTAAATACTTCCAGTTTATTTATAGATTTATTAAGTTAATTTCTGTTATGTATTTTTGTTTGTGTAGGACTTGGAGCGGGCAGCTTGTAAAACGATTGCTTTTCTCTTTAATGTTTTCGTCAGGTATGTTGTGTAAAGAAGGTTTATTTTGTTTAATGTTGTGAGACATGATCCGCCCTTTTGTCATGTTGTCCTGCGGGAGAGGACTTGGAGCGGGCAGCTTGTAAAACGATTGCTTTTCTCTTTAATGTTTTCGTCAGGTATGTTGTGTAAAGAAGGTTTATTTTGTTTAATGTTGTGAGACATGATCCGCCCTTTTGTCATGTTGTCCTGCGGGAGAGGACTTGGAGCGGGCAGCTTGTAAAACGATTGCTTTTCTCTTTAATGTTTTCGTCAGAATAAATCGAAGAAAGCCAAACCGAGTCACGGCCTGACTAATTACCAATAACAAGCACAACGCAGAAGGGAACCGGTTACACTGAAGCTGGTTGGGGACTCTTGTTAGAAACATTTCCAATTGTAAATGCATCCTCTTCTCTATTATGTTTAGCTGTATCACATAAAACAAAGATAAAATACCCAGAGAACTGTGGTTGTAACATAAGAAATAGAGGCTACTTCTTCCAGGCATTGCTCACCTCTCACACAGAAAGTGCTCTTATCAAATAGTTTTTCTTGTTAATCTCTCCTACTGATGCAGTTAAAGTAACAAAACCGTTGATAACATCCCCCCTGTAGCTCAGTTTGATGTCATTATCTTGACTGATTTTTCTGACCCAAGCATTTTCTTTTTGAGGTTTGGGTACTTTTAGCTGAGATAAAATTTGGAGATTAAGAGATTAACAGATGAAGAGTTTGTCCGAAATGTTTACATAGTACCTCTAATGAGAGTATCTGCGACTTTACGGCTGTACTTCACACCTCCTTCTTTGTGCCACCAGCCACAGATTTGGCCAGTTAGGGTGTTAATTATGAATATAACACATTTTTATTCTGTTGTATCAGATTACATTTATTGGAATTCAAATACACAATGCCAGGGCAATTAATCTAAAGTGAATTTGACACAAAAAGTAGATCAGATAAGAATTAATCTGAAATAAAACTATGAAAAGATAGAATAAAATGGAAAGTGTGATTTAAATTAAAATTTCTAATGCTCTGTTGGGAGTTTCAAAGGTGAAACCTTTTCTTTTTTGGTTTGAGTAGGTATCGCTCTGTTCCCTGACGACGCCCAGCTGCTGAGCTGCAAACATCACTACCATGACTACATCCCACCTTTGGTGAAACCCGGGACGCCTCAAGAAGTGGACTGCGAGATCGAAGAGGTGACTTACGTTGGGCCGTTCACAGAACAGAAAAAGGTATGATGTGAAAGCAGATATGATACTGACACCTTTAGTGATAAATAGTGCCCCTGCAAAAGTATTCCAACCCCTTAAAACGATGATGCTTTTAACCCAACAAAAAGTCTAAACTCTGTAGAACCTTTGGCTTCAATTACAGCTACCAGTCTGTGATAGCTTTGCATGTTATGAAAACTTCCCTCTTCCTCTTTTGAAAGGCTCAACTTAGTCAGTTCAAAGGGAAAATGTCTGCTATTATTTTTTTTTCACCAACCATTGACTCCTGACTGGATCTTGGTCTGGACTTGATTGGGCCAGACACACGGATCTATATGTTTTAATCTATAACATTCTCCTGCAGCTCTCTCTGTAAGTCATTTAGGCTCACAGCTAGTTACTATATTTAAGTCAGGGAATTAGCTTCAGTTCAGAGTGATAATAGGTTGAAGGTTTTGTCTCATCTGGCCAGAGGACTGTTACGGTCAAGCGACGCCAATGTAAACAGAACTACTCCCCTCTAAAGACACACCCCTCTGGCGGAGGTTTTAAAATGGGTAACTTCCTGTTTTAACGTCCTATTTTGCCGGTGGCCCTAGTCAATGTAAGGCTAGTCTGAGCGCTTTCAGCTGAAGGCTACGCTAAGTAGCGACCAAATCCCTCCAGAGAAGTCTGCGCTCGTTGGACCGAGTCGAGCTGCCTTTTTTCCTGCGATTCAAAAGAAGGTGAGTGCAGTGTTATTACTTTTCCTGCGATTTAAACTAAGTTGAACGCAGTGTCCCCGAAGCCTGCTACAGCAGAGACAGAGAGGAGCTAATCCAGCTCTGCTAACCTAAATCTAACCGCCGAACAACAGGCCCCCAATCACTTAGAAGCCGTTAGACACCGCCAGACCTGGGACTGTCTATGACGGAGAGACGGAGCAGCACAGTGGAGCTGCTGTTTGAAGGCTGCAGCTACAAACTATCCACCGTAGCTAAAAGGGAGATGTCCCTTGCTACCGAGAGTTATAGAATTAACACCCTTGCAAAATCACCTCTTGTTATTGCATCGGATTGATCCAAATATTTTTGAGAGTTGCTGTTGGAGGACCTGCAGAAGGCCTTCGGACCGAGCTAAAGGCCTTCACTCCACCGAACCAAAACAGTAACATCATCCTTCCCCTCCTTTCCATTTGATGCTTAAAGGGGTCATAGAATTATTATATAGGGTATTTTGTGCTGGTCCTTAAGGTCTATGAATAGGGTGTGTAACATTGGTTGGGCTGAAAATTTGCTGTTCTATGAGCCCTAATGCAAGCATGGTGTTCTGCTTGGGTGAACCAGGTAGAATAGGTACTTGTGTTGATGTTTTATTTGAAAGAAGCTTTCTGATTCAACTGCTGATGGTTTAAAGAGTTTTAACTGAATGCTAAAGCTCACTACACAACATTGTAACTTCAGCTACCTCATGCTGTACACGTTATAGAGGCTAACTCCTGAGCTAACCCTTTGTTTGTTTCAGCTGGACCCTGTCCAGACCAGAACCCCTGGGGCCAGCGAAGCTAATGCATTTCCATTTCGGCCTCATCATAGTTTAATGCATTCCTGAGTCATTATTAATTCTTCACCATAAACTGAATGTAACTTCACTGTTTTGACTGCAGTGAAACATCTCTGCGTCAGGTTTTATTCACATTTTATCTGCTGCTATTTTTAAAGGACACTTTCAATGCCTTAAGCCTTAAACGTTGAACATCCCTCAGACTTTGAACGGACCTTTAAACCCCTCTTCCCCTTTTATTTATGTATTTTTTCTTATTTTCAGTAGTGTTTAGTCTTTGCATAGTTATTAGATATAATACTGTGTGATTGTAGCTACTAAAGATACCATTGTAATTTAACCCTTGGTCTTTGTGTTTATTTTACACAGAGAAAGATTTATCGCTCAGGTTGGATTCACTCTTCTTTCAGTAGCATCCGAATGAACAGAGACACTTTTATTTTATTAATAACGTTGCTAAGAGTCATAGCCTAAATTACTAAAGTTATGATAGACAACTCGATTTTTAACAGATGGATTCAGGAGTCCCAGCCTTTTAGGTAAGAGGCTAAAAACCCTGGTCACTAAGCAAATGACAGAATCATTCAACTGATAATAATTCATTAGTTCTACCCTTGACTTGAATGACCTATTAATTAACTATAACTTCCAGTTCTAGTTATTTAATATATTCATAATCTCTTAGTAAACTCTAACAACAGGACCTTCTTCCATATCTGCCATGATTCCTACAAGACTTTTAGTAAACTGCAAACAGGACTTCCTTTTTCATGACAGCACATCTCTTCCATTGAGGACAGATTTATAGATCTTATAGCTTGTCCTGTTTATAGATTCTCACACCTGAGGATCTTCTCCAGAGTTATCTGCAGAGTTGGCTGATTAGAGCTCTGAGATGTTGATAAGTTTTGGATAATTTTTTTAGAACCTGTTGAACTTCTCCAAAACTTATTGTTCGGTTCAAACTTTCTTACATTTGCAAACAGATTTGAAAAGGTGTATATCCTTCCACTCAAGTTTTATAGGTCACTTTTTTAATTGGTTTGTTGGTGTAATAATACAAAGTTTAGTACATCTTAAGGGGTTTGGATTTTTTTTTACATGCACTCTTAGCTGCTCATTTACAGTCGCATGTCTGCTTTTTTCTGCTGATTTGTAGAAACGAGCTGTGGTGGTCCGGGGCCCATCAGACGTAAAAAACAAAGAGCTGATCTTCATGCAGTTCAGTCAGAATGAAACACAAGAGGACTTCAGCGCCATTTCTTACATGCTTTTTGCTAAGTTTAGTGACTTGATTGAAAGGTAAGCCCAAAGTATTGATCCTGTTTTGTTTGCCATGTGAGATAACTGCCGTGGGCAATCAAGTCTTTGCTGCTGCTGTTTATGTGTACCTTTGATGTATGTCCTTGCCTAAATAAAACCCTTTTATGTGCCCATCTGTAAACTTAATCTTTAACGAAGTTGTCTGAGAGAAAATACCAATCTGTTTTAATTCTTGTGTATTCCGTCACCCCAAAGTGAACCTTTGGCTAGAAATACTCACAGTCTGTTAGACAAACTGTCTGCAGTTCATTATGATATGGTTAATAGGAACAGGCAGAGATCATGTGAGCTCTAAACAAATTTCAAATTTCTATGTTGTTGGGGAGTTCTAACATCACATCTAAAACAGACCAGACAAATCACAGTTTAGGTGGTGGGCCAATAATGCAACAACACTTATTAGTAACTATAACAATCCAGATTGCAGTCGCAACGGAGCAATGTTTGGGTAAAGTTGGGTAAAGTTTCTATAACTGGATGCTCAAAGAGTTTTTCTTTAAAAAAAAAAAAAGAAGGAAAAAGAAGATCCTTTTGCGTGACATCCATAGTTATGTGATTGGTTAGAAATTGTTTCATCTGACTCTGTTAGTCCTGCCTTTGAAATCCGGCTGTACCTGCTTCTTTCTAGAATAATATGCCATGTCCACGACATAAATCAATCTGGCTGGGAAAAGTGGGAGTGTGATGCACTGGAATTAAACCTTTTTTATTCAGACTCTTTGGTAGAATGAAAGGGAGGCATAAAGAGAACAAACAAGCATGCAAACAAAAATTAACTGGTTTTGTGGTAATTAACCTTGAAATCACGTGATAGGCTGAGAATAGCAACATAAGAAGGAGGAAATAAGAGCATCTGTACAATATTTTTTAGATAATAAAAATCTCTTAGGCCTTGCTTGCAGATGTGTTAGAAAAGGAAAAAAATGCATGAAGAAACAGCAGTTCTACTAAAGCAAAGCACTAAAGTCTGGCTAAGTAAGGATAAAGAGGCAGCCAAGAATCCCACGGCATTTTAGAGGAGCTATAGAAATCCACAGCTCAGGTGTTAGAACTATTAGTTATATAGTAACAGGTTTGGCCTTTAATGAAGAGCAATTTGAAAAAAATAGTTTTATGTGGAGAAAACAGCTGAGATGTTAAAGAATAAACTGTGCAAAGATGAGACCAAGATAGATTTTCTGTTCACCTACATTCAGAACTCTACGTGAGGCTGAAAACTAACACTTCACAATACCCTGAATGCACCATGTGTACACTGTAGCACGGTAGCAGCATCATACTGCTGGGAGGCTTTTCTTTAGTAGAAACATAAAATCTTTTATTATACAAAGAAATAACATTTGTAGTGAATTCTGTTTTGTTTAAAATTTTTGCCATTTTAATAAACACTTTTTTTTTATCCATTAAGATAAAGGACACAGGTAAGGAGGCGCCAAACCTCACTGGAAAGTTGACGTCCAGTGAATTGCCTTACCTTGATCTTCTACCTGGCTTGTAAAAGTACTACGTTTTTCAAATTTCTGACCTACATTGGTCTATATCCTGAGATCTCAGCAAATTATAATAAAGTTTTTGGTTGCAAAGAAATTAGAAAATGTTTTAGGAGGTATGAATACTTCTTTCAATGCCTGAATTTTGTCTAGCCTAATCCAGCAGCTCATGTCACCTCTCTTTTCTGTTCTTCAAGCGCAAACAAATCTGAGTTTATGAGGGACTGTGAGCGGAATTACTCCATGTGGACCTTCTCTGGAGGATTCAGAACCTGGGTCAAAATGTCTTTAGTGAAAACATCTGGAAGAAACAATGAAGCAGTCGAGTTTCGGCAAGAGGTAATCCAAAACTCATTTAATCTTACATTTATGAAGACGTTTTTTTCTTAAAGGCTTTGCTTAAATGATAAATGTTTATTCTTTTAGTCTGGAGTGGTGAAGTTCAATGACAAAAGGCCAGAACAGGAACAAACAGTTCAGCTCTTCTTTGTTGTCTTTGAATGGAGAGATCCTTACATGCAGGAAATCAGGCTGGTAAGTTTCCCAATGGATGTTAACCTGGTGGGAAAAGTCTCTAATTGTTCAAGTTAACTCTGCTTCTTTCTATACAGATAGTGACTGCAAATCCTTGGAGCTCGGTTGGCATCCTCTGCGCTGTCTTTATGGCTCTCTTTAAAGCTGCCAATTTTGCTAAACTTACTGTGAAGTGGATTATTAAGATGCGTAAGAGGCATCTGAAGAACAAAGCTAGGGAGCTTAATCCTATTAACTGACACACAATGCAGAAAACATCTTCTTACACAAGCTGACAGACCTCCAATAGTGATAAACACCCAACATCCTTGATATTGGGATGTACATGATTGCTTATACATTAGTGAGAGTGATTTACAATAAGCCAGGATGGGATATTTACACAGACACAACTGGCTATTTTTAGGGATTTAGGAATATCAACTGCCAAAGATGTTTGATTTTTTTCAGGAAAGTTAAAGTTTTTTCCAATTGTAAACATTTCTGGAAGCACAATTTTGCACATAAACAATAGTGTTGCTGAGAGAAAAGACACTTTAGAATTTTATTTTATTTTTATATTTTTGTATATCTTTTTTAGTAAAATGTGCAGTTGAATCTGAGAAACTATTGATGCCACAATTCTGTGGTAAACATTTCAATTAAGGGAATATTTTTGCTGATTCTTTCTTTCTGTATTTTTTTTTATCAAATAAAAATTATTCAGAAACATTTCTAAGATTAATTCTAAAGGGATTATTTCAACAACATAGAATGTTGTGTTGCTTTTTAGTATGTTTTTTTTTATTTTTATTTTCAAATTGTATTTAATTTATATTGTGTTGCAACAAATGTAAAAACAATCAATGTTATTATTCTTATCCCAAACTATAAATGTTTTTATTAGGTTCGGTTGTTTTCAAATACATTTGATTTGTGTGGTCAAATATTGTCTATAGTTCTGATATCACACTGAATGATACAATGTATTTTGAATATATAAAAAAAAAGTCTTTTTGTATTAAAATGTATCATGAGGTCAAATACATACTGACATGAATTAAACAACTTAAGTGATGAGATCATTTGTTTTCTGGTGATCTATATTTTCGCGGGGGTTCCGACACTTACGCCCTGCTCATGAACGCATCACAGGAAGTGGTTCACTGGGCGAGGCCTCCAAGGAGGATGTTATTGTTAGCTGCTGTAGTAAACACACTACTGCACACATTTACTATAAGAACTTGGAAAGGTAAACAGAATTCATATTGTACGAAGTTATATTTATTTGCACATTTCAAATAATGGTTAATACTGCGAGTTGGCGGAGCAGTGGGGAGACTGGAGGGCTGGTTAAACGAGCTGTGATCAGTTTGCTAACTTTAGCTCAGATCAGAACTTTCCTTAACTAACTGTTCCACCGAGCGTTTTTCCCATGTTATATTATAGTTCTTTACACAATTTATTATTTTCCTTATCAAAGGTTCTCGCTGGAGTTTATTTAGGACGATTTTCGTTACTCTTTTACATTAGCAAAGCTAAATAGCCATGCTAGCAAAGGGGGACCCCCTCTACACAAACTATTCGATTACATCTGTGATCATGGATAAGATTCAGTCAAATTCTTATTAAACTAGCACAACAAATGTCGCAACAGTGATGCAACCTATCGTGTGGGATTGCTTTAAACAGGTAGGTAAAGTAATAAGCCAACGTACTCCTTTGTTGTTAGTCGTTAGCTGCTTCTTTTCAACTTCAAGTCGTAGTAAGGAGCTGCTAATAAACTCGTAACATGCAATGTATATGTTGTGCTGCATTTGCAGTTATACTTGTGATCTCCTAATGCTTTCTTAACCGAATGCAGAAGAGGCAGAGAGTGAATTTAATTCAGTAAGTTTGTCTCCCTCCTCGAGGCAGAAATCAGTTGCAACTTTCATTGTCTTGAGTTTTATCTGTAGATGGCTGTAGCTGCTGGAAAGGAGGGTCTCATGCTGCAGATTTAAAGAAGACTAAATAAAGTTTGTTGTTGGATTATTCTTTTTTTAATTAGAGGTTTGAATTTGTCATTTGTACTTTTCCTTATCTAAGGTAACCGGTTTGAAGGGCACACTGGCAACAGAGTAGAGGCAGACTCCCTCACCAACATGTTGATTGAAGATGGAGTGTTTGTTAGTGGCATAACAGGAACCTAGATCAACCTAACAGAAAGTGGAGGCTCCTGTTTGGCTTTTTAATCAAAGGTCTTCACTTAAAAATGTACTTTAATTTGGTTTATATGTGAAATAAATTAATTGTGCTTTTTAATCTTACTTTGCTGCCTTGACTGAGGATTAGTTTAATACATTTCACTAGTTTTTTCCAGCTAGGGATTGATATATGTGGTTGTAGTTTACAACGTATTATTGATTGTGGTACTAAGACTTTGATTTTGATGGTGTAACAGCCCATATTAAATGGTACCAGAATGTTATTGAAATAACATGATCTGATTGTACATTAGTTACATTTGGTCCAGTGCTTAGACAACATCATATTTATTATCATTTTAAAGAGACTCTTTTTACTGTATTTGTGGTTTCTATTTTGCCGTATTTGTTTCACCAGCAGTACAAAGTAACATTAAATAAATTAGTTTCCATGACAGGGTTTTCGCGGGTCATTAAAAGTAATTAAATTATTATTTTTTAAATTAAGGCCTTAATTGGCATTAAAATTCATTAAATGTAATTATCGTGGCATTTAAAATACTTTTTTTTTATCAATCAACAATTTCGTCAGATATATCAAGATTTATTTGCGCGAATCTTCTTATGGTTGAACGTAAAGCCGTATGTTCAGAAAAGAAGCTCGAGGTAGAGAAAAAGCTAGAGAATGGGAAAATGTAATTTGGTTTGTATCTTAGGGTTGGGTTTGTTAGGTTTGTTTTGCTTTTGCTTTATTCTGGTTATGTTTTTTGCATTAATCTATTTTTGTTATTTCAGGTGTTCTCTTTTTAGGTTTAATTTCTTTAATATAATTTAATAAATTACATTTTCATTTAATGTGAAAATCCTTGTGCTGTCTCCTTTAATGTTACCCCACCAAATAAGTGTGGTGGACACGATTTTTTTACAAGATTTTTTTTCATTAATGAAAATTTTACAGGATTTTTTTTCTTTCAACTTTGCTTGGATGTTAAATATTACAGTCATAACAGTTCAGGCTTTAGTTTTACAAATCTGATGCTTGGTGTCCCCTTTAACTGGCTTTTAAATGCTAAGTCAGTTTGTAAGCTTTAGACAAGTCCAGGCATGACTCCAATGCGACCACGGCTTTATACATTTGGCAGCAGAGTTGTTCCATCAGCACCCTGGAATAAAAACCAGCATCCCGGCTGATCTCTGCTACCATTTGGACCTCTGGTGATGCATTAAATAGACACTGCGCTGTGCTCTTAACGGTGTGAAGAATTTCAAATATTTTTGCTAAGGTTTCAGTTTTCTGCAGATATCAAAAGCTTTCCAGTAGCTCTATGAAAGCTTGCAGTTCATAACAGAACACTTTAATCATTTCTTTAAAGTCTGATTAACTCTCTCCCCTGACAGTAATGGGCTGAGATCCACCTGCGTAAAAAAATGATGAGGAACAGACAGTGCGTTCTGTGTGAAATCGTCTGCTCCTCCAAGCAGGTAATAACCCAGAGGTGGAATTTTTCTCCATGCTTCTTCAATTGATGACCTCTGTATGCATAAAGCTCTGTTTTACTTTCTTGTGCACAAACATCCTCTCATTTAACACTAACCCCTCTGGAAATGATCTGCAAATCCTAAAAGTGAAACACATCTCTTTGTTAATCTGCAGGACATGGATGAGCACATGAGGAGCATGCTTCACCACCGGGAGCTGGAGAAGCTTAAAGGCCGGTGAGTTCAGCTCTCGCCCTTTAAAAGTAAAAGTTTCTTTTGTCCGAATCTGTTTGGGTCATTTGCACGTGTGCACACAAGCACGTGTTTTGAAGAGGTGCTGACAGCTGCCTTCACTGCTGCATGTATATTTAGACCCAATCTGAACAACAGACATGGCTGTTAGAAGTCAAAGGGCTCCTTGTGACTCTCCATCCCCCCCTTAGATGACTGAAAGAATGTGGCCTGTTGCTGAGATTGCTGTCAGGATTTTGTGTCAATATGTAACATAAAGCGGTGGTTTGGTTTAAAAATGACACAATAATTCAGAGTCATTGTTAAACGCTGATGGTTTGTTCTGATTACTTTGTCCTAAAATTTGAGACAAAACATTTTTTTTTTTTTTGGAGCTGTACCAGAAATGAGTAACTCTATTTTAGAGGGGCTTGCCAGCTGCATGAGAGGCCTGAAAATGGTTCCACCCCATGACACAGATTTACAGAGACCCAGGAAAGCAGCTGCACCCACCCCCCACCCCCAAATGCAGAATGACAGAATGGCATACCAGGGTGAGGTTTAAAATGGAGTCTATGAGCAGCTGCCCTCAGCTTCGGTTTCACTGCTTTACTTGGGATTGGCGTTCAGGGTCTCCAGGCCCAATAACACAAACCGTCATGCAGGATTGAGGTGGGGGGTGGGTTTTGGCATTTGGAGCGCAGAGGGAGGTCAAATACAGACGGCGCCTTCTGTGAAGCACCAGAGCGCAGCGGACACCATCATGAAGGCGCACTGAGCTGAGGACGGCGGCCTCTTTTCCACCCACACGTCCCAGCGCTGTGCTGCATGGCTGGACTCCAACATCTAAACTAGCACGCTGCCTGGGTCCAGCCTGGCCGCCGCCATCTACGGCCTGCTGAAAAATAGGGAACATTAAGATCAGGATGATTTAAGACTTTAACGCATATAAATTTCTAAGTTAGTTGCCTCCTGATCTGCAAGAGACAAATCAGACTAATTATTTGACAGGATTGTTGAGTAATCTCCTTTCCTGGGTTTATTATTAAGACGTCAAAGTTATAAGCGAGTAGAGCCGGCGTGTAAGAGCAATCAGCAGCATCATGCCTGAAGGAAGGATTGAACCACCGCTCTCGCCTTCTCTCCCCAGTGACTGCGGACACGAGTGCCGAGTGTGCAAGGTGAATATGGCTAGCCTGACTGACTACGCCAGCCACATATCCGGCCCCACACACAAGCAAAACGTGGAGGCAGCCGTTAAACAGCAGAACAGGGATGACCAGGACGAAGAATACTTTGACCAGACGCTGGTGGAGCTGATCCAGAAGAGGAAAGAACAGATCAGGTAAGAAAATAAGATAGCTGAGTGATCTGATTGAGAAAAGAGGCTCCAGACTGAACTGCTCTGATGATTCTTTACTTAAAAAAATTTTTTTTTTCTGTGTGTTTTATATCATATCTAAGATGTAATCATGAGTAGGTCAAGCCACAGTCGGCCAACATATGCCATGTAGTCGCATTCTACCCTTTTTTAGCCGGAGTCAAATGTCAGACCTGTGGGCTAAAAAAAAAATGTGAAAATGCATGACCGCACACGGAGTTCAGACACGGGCTCAAACCTAAAACTTTGTGGATATATTAAGACACACTGGATATTTAAGCCTTTTATGATGACTTTGATTTATTATATAAGATTTGTCTAGACTAATTTTTATGCCATTCCATATGTTGATCTGTCTTACACCATGAATTAGAGACATTTCAATCAGGAGCTTCCGGAGCTGGTTTGACACCAGGCTTTGCTCCTCTGTCTGAGTCATGTTCAATCAGCTCCCATGACGTCAGCCTCTTTTCAAACCTTTAAAGAGCAGCGGTATTTGAACATTTTGTCCACATTTTGTAATTAAAGGAAAGCTCACCCCTAAATAATTTTCTTTGCTGATAAACTGCAAACATGGGTGTTTTATAGGGCTGTCTACATGTCCCAGGGCATTTTAGAGACAGTTTGCTGCACATTCCACAGTTTGGTCTAAAACTGTCTGTTTGGCACTCCCCTCAGTTCAAATGCGTGTACTGCGACTTTGAATCTGTTCTCCAAAACAAAACAAAAAAGGTATTTTTTTGCGAAAAAGCAACAGGATGGGTCAGAAATCTTTATCTGAGATGTGATAAATAATAAACGGATCTAACCTACATTTATTTACAGAGATGTTTTTAGAAATATTCAGAGATCTCTTTACTTTTTGTTGGCGATAAAGCTTTTCCAGCAGTTTTCCACTCAGATGAAACCAATCCCATGCAGTCATTAAGTCGCTTATGTAGGTGACTTCCTGTGATGGCCGTAGTGTCTGAGTGCTTAACAAAAGCAATATATGAAATCAATCACCTTAAAAAATTTGCATCTTAGCCTCATGTAGCATGTTAGCTGACGCTAGTTAGCATGTGCTGCAGTTTTGCTGGACCTCTGAACCAGAGCCGTCCTGCAGAGAAAACTTCCCCCCTTCATATACGGTAGTATTTGATTATAAAATTATGAATACATGCCAATTTTGGCATGAATGAATACATCTTAATAGTGATAAATCTACATTGGGTCGGGACAGATAAATCTTGAAATAAAAAAAAATATATATACATACCGTATGTTGACATTAATTAAGCTTACATAAAGGAATGAATATATCTTTAGATAGATAACTGATAAAATGTGTTTTTATTTAATTACAAATATTAATTTATGTTATGGAATATTTATTTATAATTTGTTTACAGTATTTTTGTTCAATTTAGAAGTAAATGGCACCCCTTGATTGTTACTAAGGGCAGTACTTCTTTATTCTTTTTTAAATCGATGCCTTTCATATTTGTGAGTCATTTTGGTGGAATGGCGATTGTGATAACATGCCCTTAATATAGCTTATACATAGTCAGAATTCTGATTCTGATTAACTTTGATTGTGAGGTTTTATACCAACATATCCAAAGCCAGTCTGTTCCATGGCAGACATACCTCTCTAAGACTGAAAACAGCCTCAGAAGTTGTTCTCATATTTTTTAATGATCCAATAACATCCATGTTTATTTCATTTGTAGAAAAGAGAAGGAAGCTGCAGCTGCAAAGCTGGCAAAAGAAGAAGAAGAACGAAAGAGAAAAGAGGAGTTTCAGCAGAGACTGAACAAACTTAAGGAACGTTACTTTCTGGAGCGGCAGGCGTCCCAGCAGGGCTTCAATGGACCCCGCCAGCACAACTCTTGGCACAGAAGAAGCTACCATGATGGCAGAACGGAGGGGCTGAAACCATTGTATCAGAACCAACAGGGGAAGAGCGCCACGTGGCACGCCCAGGAGGCCCCTGGTTTACAGAGATGGGCGACCATGGAGTTTTCCAATGAAAGGGGGGATGGCAGCAAGACTCGGGGCAACGGCAGTGAGCAGAGTCGACTGCCCTGGCTCTGCAGTGGAGGAAGCAGTAACGGACTCTATGGTCATAACAACATTGCCAGGTACGCCTCACAGGCAAGGCCCCACAGCTTTTTGGGGCCTAGGTTTCTGGGCCAGGCTTTCAACCACTTTGGAAGTAGAGGAGATGTTAGGAGAGGTCAGCAGGACTCCAGGTATCAAAAAGAAGAGGCTTCACCGGCAGACTCAGACCATCATGGTAAAAATTCCAAAACTCTTGGCAGCAATCCTAAGTTAGACAAAAGCTGCCGCTGGTCTCCCTATCCTGTCGTGTCCGGATCGCATGGTGAGATGCTCCAGAATACGTCAGAGACGCTCCTGAAACCCGCCCAGTCTGATCCCAAACCAGGTGACTCAGGCGTGCAAAGTGTGGAAGAGAAAAAGAAGCATCCATTGAAACAAAGACTGGCCCTCAGTGATAGCAAACAAAGCAGTGAGCCTAGAAATAGAACCTCACAACAGGAAGAGCAGAAGAGTTCCTCAGTCCCTGAAACCAGAACTGTGGCCTCCAGCCTGAAGTCAAAACCAATTGGTAAACAAATTGGGAGCAAGGTACCTGTTGGCTACCTGACTGAACGGCAGGAGAAGTTCCTCCCAGAGGTGAAACGCTCAGTCAGACAGATTGGATTCGAGAGAAGGAGCTCTATTGAGAGGACAACCCGCCCTGGGGAGCAACAGCTGGATCACAGACACAACCAGAGCCCGCCAGTCAAAGACAAACACCGGAGTTCTGGTAAAGCATCACCTCCTGTGGTAGTCAGGCAGGAAAAGGCTCCACCCTCATCTACCGAAGACAACTTTGTCCAGTCACTTCAGGTCAGCACCTCCAACACAGTGAGCACAGAGCCTGCAGCTTCAGAGCCTGCAGCTTCAGTAAGGAAGGAAGAGGAGAGCGGGGACGGAGCAGAGAGGCGGAGCTCCTCAGGAGTCCAAACTGAGGCAGGCCAGAGCTCAGAGAGCGACACGCTCAGAAGCAGTGAAGCCCAGATGGCCTCGGGGTCGGACACATCCGCCTTGTCCAAACTGGACCTCCCCCCTGTCTTAAAGAGGGACCTTACCAAACACATGAGCTCCAAAAGCAAAGCCACGGGCCACGAGCCGAACCTGAACATCGCCCGCCGCGTGCGAAACCTCAGCGAGTCGAGGCGGAGCGACGCGGAGAAAGATTCTGGCCTCAAACCGACTGTGAGGCAGCTGATCAACTCCTCCGGCCCACGGCGCAGTGTGAACTGGGAGCAGGTTTACCAGGAGGTCCGAAAGAAGCAGGACAAGGGAAAAGGCATGCCGAGGTGAGGGTTTCCTCCAAGACGTTTCCATTCTCTGTCACTGCTGTTTAGATTAACACGTTTCATCTGCGCTTCCTCAGGTTTGGCATTGAGATGGTGCCGTTAGAGCAGGAGTCCCAAAACCAGGGGGAGGATGGAGACGCCCTGCTGGAGGGCTTTCAGTGGGAATCACTGATGGAGATCACAGCTGAGAGCAAATCTCGTAAACGCTCCCTGTCAGAGAGCAGCCTCACGTCTGGAATCCCTCATCCCGTGTGTTTTTCTTTAAAATCAGAGGAAACGGTAGAGGAGCAGGAGTCTTTGCCTCTTTCTGCTCCAGAGAAGCCAGACAAACTGGCCAAAGTTCTCCAGCCGTCTGATTCAGCGCTGGGGGACAGCAGCTCAGGGACGGAGCAGTGTGACGGGCAGGGGACGGGAAAGAGGAGACGAGCCGCAGGGGTGAGTTCAGGGAAACACGCTTTAACCTCTAGTTTATACCTCCATGTCTAAACATTTCTCTCTCATGTTTAGGACTCTCCCAGCATGGGGGCATCTTCTCTGGAGGGGGCCAACAAAAGGAGGAAAATCAAACCCAAAAAAGGTTTGCATCAGGATTAGAGATTACAGCTCTTAGAGGCCTGAGTTTACCGCCACTGAAGATCCTAATGCGTTTATTTGTGTTCGGAGCAGAGCGCCTGCAGATTGACCAGCTGCTCGCTGTGTCACTGCGGGAGGAGGAGCTGAGTCAGTCCCTACAGAAAGTGGACGCCAACCTGATCCAGGCCCGGGCGGCGCTGGAGGCCGCCTACCTTGAGGTGCAGCGACTCATGGTGGTTAAACAGCAGGTAGGCTGTGTTTCCACAGGTCCTTGGAAAAACAGACCATGTTAGATTATTAATCCAAGAATAATTTCAATAATCTTTAAGAACAGTAAAAAAACTACACTTAGTCAAAAATTTTGAAATCATGATGCATGTTCTCAAAATAAGAAGTCTCCCCAAGTTTTATTGTCTTTCTGCTCTTTGAATTAGATTTTAACAAAAGTGTTGGATCTTAAAGTGTTTCAGTAAAACCTCATTAGAACCCAAACTCCTTATTACAGCTAAAGTTAACGTGTTTTTATCCTCCTTTAGATGACAGTGGAGATGAGCACGCTGAGAAACAAACGGATAGAGCTGCTCAAAGGCATGCAAGGTAAAAAAAACAACAACATTTAGGTTATAATCAGTTATTATATTATATTTAGATATTTTTAGCTAAGCATTGCTCTTTGTTTCTTTTGAACTTTCCATCCCACATTTCTTAAACAGATTTACCAACAAACAAGGAGAATGATGCGTTTTCTCAATGATTTTCTTAAAGAAAAATCTCAAAAGTGTGGTGTGCATTTTTCTTCCCCCTTTCACGCCTCTTCTCTCACAATACCCCTCCACCTGAGGTTCTAGATATGTATGAAAGGAGCCTTTCTGTCTGTAATCTAATCTCCATCTTTTTTTTAAGATCTCAGAAGTTTTGTTGACATAGGTGGACAAACTGCATCAGGAAGACTGAGTCCCAGAGTAGACTGACTAGAAAGGAACTTGCGGAGAGAGTTAGGCTATAAAACGGTGTTCAGTTTCAACATCTAATGCTACGTTCACAGCACACGTGATAGAAGCAGCTGGTAAGGCGCATTAAAAGGTCCTGCAGTGCGTCTCGAGCAGTGCATCTTGACACATTTTAGCATCCGCCTCATGAGCTTCTGAGCATCTGATGCGCGTGACACACTTCACAAACAGCAGCTGCTGGAGTTGGAAAATTTTAACTTTTACTGCTCAACGTGCCACACCAACCAATCAGAGAAGCTGATCTGTGAGCTGACAGGGACAAAGACATGCCGCTGCTGATGCAGAACAATATGATCAGTCCTTTTGAAACAGTTTATTAATGCCTAAATTAACTTAAATTGTCAAAACCGTCTGGCAAAATGTTATTATTTATTTATTATTATTCTGGTGCCTACAGTTTGTACCACAAAAAGTAAAAATGCTAACATCTACTTCCAGCCGTCACAAACAGCAGCGGAAACCCCCAGCTGCTGCTGGATTCCCAGTGACCGTGCACCCGGTATGTGGGCGTCTGCGCACCTCCGACAGCAAAAATTATATTTTAAGACAGAATGAACAGATGATGTTTTGAGGTGCACTCTCTCACTTAAGAATATATTAAATCTAATTTTTACCAGCTTATCACAGCAAATATAGCAAAGCTGCTCTGCCATTGAACACAGGAGCAGCAGAAGCATCAGACGCACCTGTATACACTTTACTAGACGCCCCTCAGGAGCATCAAAAATGCTCTTAAGGCGTCTGAGCTTAATGTGTATAAGTATCAAAATAAAGGAGCAGGCGCTTTTTTGCTGGACAAAGCGCGTGAGGTGTAAATGTAGCATAAGAAAACCCCAAACTCTCCCAGATACTCCATCAACTGACAGGCTTTACATCTGCTCATTGACTGATGCATTAGTACGCTCAGCAGGCGTGCCTTGGTGTCCTAAAGGATAAGCATTGCTGGTCTCTCTACCTGCTATCCATTGTTAATGTTTTGTTTGTATTTTTTGTTGTTGTTTAAATGTAGACTTCTGTAGCATTTGTTACCATTGGATTTCATGTAAATGGAAGTAGGAAAAGTAACATGGACTCTAAGAATCGGCTCGACAATATCTGCTGTTATCAGGAGTGGCCTTAAAAAACTGTATTAGTGATTAGGGAAGTGGCCCAGAGGCCCTTTAAATAATGTGAGGTTTATGTTTTAGATATGAGAAACGTGTACTTTTGAAAATATTTGAAGGGGAACTCTTTTGACAAAGTCTGTATGAAACACTTTGATGTGCTTTTATCTTTTTAGGTGCTACTGAGGAGGCTCCAGAGCTCAGTCTGAAACTGAAAGACATGGCTGATTTTGGAGCAGAGCTCTCTGAGAAGTCCTCCACTGCTGGGTGCAGTCCTAATCATTCTGCAGAGTGTGCTTCCCCGCCTTCCTCCACTCTCCCTCAGCCCGTAGTCATCAAGGAGGAGCCCCAATCTCCAGTCTGCATCAACTTGGAGCCGGATCCTTATAGCAATATAACGAGCTGTGCACACAGCACCACCGCAGAGCTACAGAACCCCTCAGGTAACTTCATTTGGAGTCCCTGGTCAGTGAAATAAACCATGTTGATTGTGTGTCTCAGCAGGTTTTAAATGTTTACTTTTATTAAACATTAATGTTGCTTCAAGCTTTTAGATACAATTAAAAAATCATTTTCTATCTGTAACCCAGCAGATCCTGTCCACAGCCTGAGGATGTCTCCTGGAAGAGAACCTGAACCTCAACAAACTAACACAGAAGACCCTCCAGCATGCAAAGAGAAGCTATCTGCACAGATCAACAAAACCGAAAGGTCTCCAGAGGCGTGGAGCTGCAACAGCTCTAAAACAGTTTCAAAGTCATCACCCACCAGAAGAGGCTCTGAGCTCCCTGATACTGCTGTCACTGAGTCGCTCCAGTCCACCCCAGCGTTTATTTTGCCCGACCCTCCACTAGAGCTAAGGAGTGGAAGGCGCGTGAGGAAGCTCAAGAAGAGGAAGGTGTTGAAAAAAGCCCAGGGAGTAGAGCAGTTTCAGAGCAGTGACACCGAGATGGACGAGGAGGCCTCAAGGCCTAGGTGGATGCGCCAGCGCAGGAGGCCGAGCGGAGGCTCTCAGTTCAGCACCTCCAGTTTGCCAACGGATGAAGGCAGCAAGAGACCTAGCAGCGGCGTAAAGGCCAACAAACGTTCAGACGCAAAGGTAGCACTTCCCCAAGAGAACCTTGATGTAGAAGGAAGCATGGAGGTGTCGGCGGCCTGTCAGCAGCCACAGGAGGACGCGTTCACCCAGGCTACTCCTCCACCTGCAGTCCCTGGCCCAATAAAATCTGAGCCGCACAGCCTGGCCTGCAACGAGGTCTCCTCCACCAGTGACATGGATCTGTGCAAATCCTCTGAGAGGTTGGTCATACAAAAAAGCAAAATCCCGAAAATTAATATTTATTTACATTTTCTAGAGTTTCCAACTAAATAATCTCATAAAGCATCAGAAAAGACTAAATAAATCCCATGATTCAGTTCCTGCCATCTGTTAAAAAAAGAAACAAAAAAATATTTAATGTTTGGAAGAAGATTGCAGCCATTGCTGCTTTAATATCATCACCAGTGATTTATATGGAAGAGGCTAATATCTTTAATATTACACCAATGTTTTGGTGTGTTTTTTCTGGATATTTTTTAAGGAAAAAAGCAAAAAAAAATTTTTATAATGCAAAATATTTGTAGAAATCACACATTTACAGAAATTACAAATCAAGTTACATTGATATATCCATTGCATAGTTATTTAAAAAGTCATATTTTGTGCCTTAGTCTTATAGATTATTAGCTCTCTGCCTCAATAGTGTCTAATGATGGATGTTTTGTCTTTTCAGTGATTTATCTTTTCCCGTCACGCTGCCCAGGACCTCATCAGGTACGTTGGTCATTCATTTTATTGTTGTATTTTTTAAGAAACAGACTCGAGTGGATATTATTTTACAAAGGCCAATTTATTTGGAGTTATTGGCCAGGTTATTTGGAGTTGTTTAGTGAGAAAAGGGGTTTAGGTTCAGCAGGTCTTTCTGTCTCATATATTTTTTCTTCATTTTATCTCTTCCTGTAAAAAAAACAGTTAATACCTGGGGCTGTTTAGTATGGGTAAAATATTATTTTGTTTTTCAGCATTTGTATAAATTACAGTGATGAATAGCTATTAAAATGTTCATATCGCATCAAACATTTAATGTAGTTGTACATATCAAAGGTGATAGCAGTTAATTTTTACTATTATTGCTTTTGTGTACATTATGTCTAATTATGTTTAGTTGAAATAAATATTTTTTTAGTGAATATGGGGAAAATATTAGAAGTTCATAATGTTTTTTATTCACAATTGTAGTTTTACATGAACAAATTATATTTTTTTATTGAATTAATGAATTAATGAAATAGAATAAATCAAAATCAAATCAAGAGCTACAAGTTTACCACCTCCATTAACATTAGCACTCGCCCACCCATGTCTGCTTATGGCTAACCTTGATTGGGGTTCCCCCTCATTTCACAGAGAAGAAGCCAATAATATCAGCTATGTGTGTGTGTGTGTGTGTATATATATATATATATATATATATATATATATATATATATATATATATACATACATATGTGTATATATATGTATATGTATATATATACATATGTGTATATATATGTATATGTATATATATACATATGTGTATATATATGTATATGTATATATATACATATGTGTATATATATATATGTATATGTATATATATATGTATATATATGTATATATATATATACATATTTTAGACCCTTTAAAATGCAGAAAACTAATATTTATACGCCATATATTGTTTTATTTTCTGTAAAATCAATACTTGCTTTAAACATATGGTTTGTTGTTCGGCTCCCTCCAGTGGTCTGGAACGCTTTCGTTTTTTTTTTTGTTTTTTTTAGTGACTTTGCTGCTGTTTTCAGTATTTGCATCATTATCTTTTTGGGGATTGCAGCATTTCTCTCTTGCTTTTTTTTTTGTTTGTTTGTTATTGCGTGTTTTCCGAGTTAGCTTCACAGATATTTGCAGCTCGTTTTGTCGTTTATTCAGCATTTGCATCCGTTGGCCGCAGTCATTTTGGGCAATCGGCCAATACTTTAATGTAAAAGCGATCTTATTTTCTCGCCCTCAAAAAAGAAAAATCCGATCGGCCATAAAACTGCTACAATCATTTCCTTTATTTCCATTTCCATTTAAGCCCTTAATCCTATTATTGTTTACTATTTTATTTATATCAACAAATTATTTAAGGACATCTGCTAAAGATGCTACACTCACCTACTAATCTGAAAGTATTTTTGATTAGCATTTCTTAGCTGTATAATGTGGAACTTTTTTTCTGTGTGTCTGCCTGTGTTTGTTAGACGCCTTCTCCGATCATGGTGAGGATGACATGCCGACTGAAGGAACATTTCATGGCCACCAGGAGGCTGTGAACGCCCTCCAGATCCACAACGGGCTGTTGTACACGTGCTCCGGGGATCGGACCATCAAAGCCTTTGACTTAGTGGTGGGTGACGCTCCAACTCTGCTGCCTAATATCATGTATTTGTTGAAAATAAAACAGCTTTTCTTGTTGCAGAGTCATAAATGCGTGGGCGTGTTTGAGGGTCACAGCTCCAAAGTGACCTGCCTGTTGGTGTCCGTCGCTCCATCCTTACATCATCGCCTTTATTCGGGGTCCAGCGACCAGACCATCCGCTGCTACAGTCTCAAGGTAAAAGCAAATTTGTTCTGAATTGTTCCGTTGCCATGTTTGGACATTTCCCTAATGCTGAATGTTGTCTGCAGACACAAGAGTTTGAGCAGCAGTTCCAGCTGTCCGACCGAGTCCTCTGCCTCCACAGCCGATGGAAGATGCTATACGCTGGTCTGGCCAATGGCACAGTGGTGACCTTTAACCTCAGGGTGAGGGATACATGACAACAAGCTACTGTTTAGTTTGATTGATTTTATTTGAAAAGCACCAAACCTTTATTATTTAATGTTAAAACTAATATATTTTCTTGAGTTGGTTTAAATAGAGGATGGACTTTGACCCTATTCAAAAACTGTTATTTCAAAATAGTTTTTGTTTTAGTTTTTATATATAGAGGGAATTTCGTTTCATTATTGTTGCAAGCAAAGATAATTTTTTGTCAATACAAACATAAAACATTTATATAAAAAAAAAAGTAGATGTATTTCTTTTAATAGTCCTAAAATATGAAACATAATTTGAAAAAAAAACAAAGTTTTTGTAAAAAAAAAAAACTAAGTCTGGGAAAACATCACAGTTACTCTTAAAACCTTTTTCTGATTAAGAAATGTTTCAAAGTTTTATTTCTGGATCGCATTTTCATTATTAAATTTCCATTTACAAAATGTTTTCTTTGATTTTGACAATAATGGAACGAAATTCCATATAAAAAAGGTTTATGAGTCAAGTTTTTTCACTCCTGGACACATTACAGACCTCAGGAGAAAATAAAAAGATCAAAACTATTTTACCAAAAAAAGTGATAAATTAGGTAGTTTGGGTCTTTATTGGTTAAAGAAGGAAACTTTTGTTCCTAAGAGTCAGCCTGGCTGTATGTTCAGGGTCTTCTGCAGCTTTTAACTGGTTTCCTTCCAGTATTTACTTTTATTCAGCTTTCCATGGGCTGATTTGCTTCCCTCTAAAGCTGCTATCGTTTCTTTTTTTTGGGCTACATCTAATGGCTTAAGCTGCTCTTGAATGAAAGCCTGATTTGTAGAGTGGTGTCTTAAAGTCCAATCATTGGTTTCTTCCAACTGAGCTGTTGTTCCATGTAGCTCCTCCATAGATTCCATAGGTCCTCCTGCTGTTTCCCTGATTAATGCTCTCCTTGCCTCTTTACCTAACTTTATAGATTTTTATTTACAAACTAAGGTTACTGCTTGGTAAAATGATCCATATACTTAACATTTAAGCACCACCTTGTGTCGGCCCTGAAGCTTGTGTTTGTTTTCAACTGATGAAAAACTGCTTTCATCTGCAGCAGCTTGAGTTGACGGAGTTCATGTTTTTGCGCTTCATTGTTTAGACAAACAAGCAGATGGACACATTTGAGTGTCACGGGCCACGTGCCGTGAGCTGTCTGGCCTCGTCGCAGGAGGGAGCACGGAGGATCCTGCTGGTTGGCTCCTATGACAGCACCATCAGCGTGAGAGATGCTCACAGCGGGCTGCTGCTGCGCACGCTGAAGGGCCACATCAAGGGTGTTCTCTGCATGAAGGTCGGTCAGCGCAACATTCTGAAGACATCTTTTTATGGTTTATCCAAAGGTCTAATAGCCTCCTCCATCTTTTCTCCCTTCCAGGTGGTCAATGATCTGGTAATCAGCGGATCCAGTGATCGTTCTGTTCATACCCACAACATCCACGTACGTTTCTCTCATGGTTCTATTTCTCTAACATGAAAACCTTTTCTTATTAAATTCATAAATTTACTAAAACTTTTTTTTTTTTTTCTTAAAAAAGACAGGGGAGCTCGTTCACTCATTTAAAGGTCATAGCCATGGTGTTACCGTGGTGACCGCTCTGGGGAAAGTCATGGTCACAGCCTGCCTGGACAAACTGGTCAGAGTTTATGACCTACAGGTCAGTCTGTCCAGAAACTAAAAAATAATTGTTCTTGCTACAGATTTCTTTCAGTTATAGAAGGGAAAATAAGATTAGGTTTTGTTTCATTCTGGAAATGTTCACTGTGTCCACAGACTCAGGACCAGCTGCAGGTCTATGGTGGATACAGTGATATGGTGTTATGCATGGCCATCCATAAGAACATGGTGAGAAAACATGACGTATTTATTTCTAAGTAACTTTGACTATTTTATCTAGATTATAATTCCTCCCACATGTTCTCACAATACTTACAGGTGCTGGTCATAAAATTAGAATATCATGAAAAAGTAGATTGATTTCAGTAATTCCATTTAAAAAGTGAAACTTGTATATTATATTCATACATTACATACAAACTCATATATTTCAGATGTTTATTTTGTTTAATTTTGATGATTACAAATGACAACAAATGAAAATCTCAAATTCATCATATCAGAAAATTAGAATATTACTGAAGACCAATAAAAACAAAGGATTTATAGAAATGTTGGCCAACTGAAAAGTATGAACATGAAAAGTATGAGCATGTACAGCACTCAGTATTTAGTTGGGCCTCCTTTGGCCTGTATTACTGCAGCAATGCGGCGTGGCATGGAGTCGATCAGTCTGTGGCACTGCTCAGGTGTTATGATAGCCCAGGTTGCTCTAATAGTGGCTTTTAGCTCTTCTGAATTGTTGGGTCTGGTGTATTGCATCTTCTTCTTCACAATACCCCATAGATTTTCTATGGGGTTAAGGTCAGGAGAGTTTGCTGGCCAATTAAGAACAGGGATACCATGGTCCTTCAACCAGGTACTGGTAGCTTTGGCACTGTGTGCAGGTGCCAAGTCCTGTTGGAAAATGAAATCTGCATCTCCAAAAAGTTGGTCAGCTGCAGGAAGCATGAGGTGCTCTAAAACTTCCTGGTATGTGGCTGCGTTGACCCTGGACCTCAGAAAACACAATGGACCAACACCAGCAGATGACATGGCACCCCAAACCATCACTGACTGTGGAAACTTTACACTGGACTTCAAGCAACGTGGATGAAGTGCCTCTCTTCTTTTCCTCCAGACTCTGGGACCTTGATTTCCAAAGGAAATGCAAAATTTACTTTCATCAGAGAACATGACTTTGGACCACTCACCAGCAGTCCAGTCCTGTTTCTCTTTAGCCCAGGCAAGACGCTTCTGACGCTGTCTGTGGTTCAAGAGTGGCTTGACACAAGGAATGCGACAGCAGAAACCCATGTCTTTCATACGTCTGTGTGTGGTGGTTCTTGAAGCACTCACTCCAGCTGCAGTCCACTCTTTGTGAATCTCCCCCACATTTTTGAATGGGTTTTGTTTCACAATCCTCTCCAGGGTGCGGTTATCTCTCTTGCTTGTACACTTTTTTCGACCACATCTTTTCCTTCCCTTCGCCTCTCTATTAATGTGCTTGGACACTGAGCTCTGTGAACAGCCAGCCTCTTTAGCGATGACCTTTTGTGTCTTGCCCTCCTTGTGCAAGGTGTCGATGGTCGTCTTTTGGACAACTGTCAAGTCAGCAGTCTTCCCCATGATTGTGTAGCCTATAGAACTAGACTGAAAGACCATTTAAAGGCTTTTGCAGGTGGTTTGAGTTAATTAGCTGATTAGAATGTGGCACCAGGGGCCATCAATTTTGAACCTTTTCACAATATTCTAATTTTCTGATATGATGAATTTGAGATTTTCATTTGTTGTCATTTGTAATCATCAAAATTAAACAAAATAAACATCTGAAATATATGAGTTTGTATGTAATGTATGAATATAATATACAAGTTTCACTTTTTAAATGGAATTACTGAAATCAATCTACTTTTTCATGATATTCTAATTTTATGACCAGCACCTGTATTGTCTCAATGTCCAAAATGATCATGGTTTATGACTCAACAACTCAATTTTATTAAAACGTTTTCAAGTAATCCTATCAAAGAACCAACAACGCTTTTGTATTTTTTCGTCTTAAGTAAACTTCTTCCGAACTTTTAAGTCCAATGCTAAAGCTGCCAGTAGTCACTGCTGCCACCCTCTGGCTTATAGTGGAACTGCATGTTTCACCAAACCTCACTATCTCACATGTTTCTCACAATGTTTAAGATTCCTTTAAAAACTCCTGGATCCAGCTTATGATCTACATTATCTATGTAGGGTAGAGTGAGATGAAGCAACTGCATTAAGGAGCCATTGCTAAGTTACATTTGGGTTGATTATGTAGTAGTGTTATTGCAGTAAATGTTGGTTTGCTTAAATCCATCATATCAGATCCCCTCAAAATGTATTGAAGTTTGTTTTTACAACTTGGAACAGGAAAACTTCTGGAAGTTAATATAAAATGTGTATATGTGTCAAAATTTGAGTTAAAAGCTTTTTGGATGCATTATTGAGTTGTCCTCTAAGCTAAAGTCCTGTGATAAACATATAAAGAACACAGAAATTATTTCTAATCTTCAGGATGATTGTGTGTTTTCAGATCTACACAGGGTGTTATGATGGCAGCGTGCAGAGCGTGAAGCTGAACATGATGAAGAACAACCATTGCTGGGTAAGATAGCATCCTGATTCATTTGGTTTGTTTACAAACTTCCCCTCATACCAGCTGTTCAGCATGGAAATATTAATGGCCGCTGTGTTCACAGTGGCATGGCTGCCCGCTGGTCTTCGGGATGTCGAAGCATCTCCAGCAGCACCTGATCAACGACCACACTGCAACTGACTTCCAGGCATTCAAGTGCCGCTGGAAGAAGTGTGAAGAGTTTTTTAGCGCACGCAGCAGCTCCAACCAGGTATAGCATCAGCCAGCACAATTTCAGACATTACTTTTCAGTAGAACTGCCTTTACGCTAAAACACATCTGACTGAAGTTAATAAAAAACTGTAAAAAAAAGGGAAAGAAATATATTTGAAATGTTAATTTATTTTTGCAGAAACAGTGCTTTGCAGAATATTTCTACCTATTCATTGTTTTTGTTCTATTACAAACACAAAACCTAGTTTATTTTAGGGGATTTTTATTAGATAGGCAAACACACAGCTGTGGGAAATAAAATCTTCTATATAAGTGGATTTGGTGGTTGAGACTATTCTGTATGAAGTCAGAATTCAGCTATAAGTCCACATGTGTACTATATAGTCATAGGAGCAGTTTTATTTAAAACACATGCACATGAACTACTACATATTTTATGAACATTTTATGCAACCAGATTCAATACCATGAGGACCCCATTATATTCCAATCAAGGAACTAAAGGGTAGTTAACCAGTACCTTAAGGGACTACTGGTTTGTTAGCAGATTAGAAAATCTCAGTGTTGAATAAACCCTCAACCAGTGTTGTCACAGCTAATGAAATACTTCTTGCTACCAAATGACTGCCTAGCTATTATTTTATGGACTTTTTGAGCCAAGCATCATATCAAGTAGTTACTAAGGAACTAATAATTATCTAATCAGAACCCGACCATTATCCAATGTTTTTTTGTACCCTAAAGTGAAACTACCCATTAGTTCCTGCTTAATTGCTCTGTGTTTCCTTGGTAACTACCCATTAGTTCCTGCTTTATTGCTCTGTGTTTCCTTGGTAACTACCCATTAGTTCCTGCTTTATTGCTCTGTGTTTCCTTGGTAACTACCCATTAGTTCCTGCTTAATTACTCTGTGTTTCCTTGGTAAATACTCACTAGTTCCTCATTAGTTACTCTTTTTCTCCTTGGTAAATAACCATTAGGGCCTGCTTAATCACTCTGTTTCCTTGGCAACTACCCATTAGTTCCTGCTTCATTGCTCTGTGTTTCCTTGGTAACTACCCATTAGTTCCTGATTAGTTACTCTGTGTTTCCTTGGTAAATACTCATTAGTTCCTCATTAGTTACTCTTTTTTTTCCTTGGTAAATAACCATTAGTTCCTGCTTAATTACTCTATGTTTCCTTGGCAAGTATCCATTAGTTCCTGATTGGTTATTCTTTGTTTCCCAAATTTCCTCTCATCTAATGCAGGAATTTCCTTTTCTTTTGTAGATGGTGATCCTGCACATGCAGAAGCATGCTGAGGAAGAACCAGCAGTGGAGTCCTAAGAAGGCTGGTGGTGGGAAAACGTTTTCACTATCAGCCTTCTCCTTTAATAACCCTGCTCTCATTTAGCCTCCCATATTGGGAGGGGGGGCTTTGACACCTAACCGCCCTCCTTCCAGCCCGAAGAGCGGCTGTTTGACTATGTTATCCTTTATTTTTCCATGTTGGAATCCAACTGTGATTCTGTCCCAAAAGAAGTGGGGTAGGGGGGGTTGTGTTGTTTTAATACTTTCTAAGAAACGCTGTCCTTCCTTTTCCTTCTTTTCGACCACTGCGTGTCTTTTTTTCCAACTGACCAAACCAAGATAAAGAAATGCGCAACTTTTTTTTGTTGTTGAAGAAACTCCAGTGTTGCCAGGGTCTGAGTGATCTGTTACACTTTTGTGCTGCAAACGCAGTAAAAACAAAACAAAAATGGCATGGTTTGAGATGTTTTTGTAAGTGTGCATTTGTGAAATGTTTTGTTGAGCGACCTGAAGTAACTTTGTTTCTCTCTTTTAATTGCCGTAACTTTGTGTCAACGGCAGGACTGAGTCTGTTCGTGTGTAATCTCTATTTAACAGTTTGCTGGTAAAAAATCAGAAGGTTTTTCTTAGGGTTTTGTATTTATTTGTTGCGCCTCAGGGCATTTGGGGTGAGAACTGAGGTGTTTCAATCTGCGATTTGTCAGAAGAATGTTTTATTAACACTGTTATGTGAAACTGGTTTATCAAGAGTGAAGTGAAGTTGTGTTTTAACTTTTTTTTTTTTTTTTTAAGTTTAGATTTAAAGTATGGAGCAGAAGGCTGAGGAGCTTTATTTTCCACATTCATTATAGTTTTCTTATGAAAGTGTGGATCAGAGGGATGTTAAGAGAAGGTGTTGGATGGAAAGACGTAGAAGGAAAGAAAGTTTCATCTCCCATGCCAAAAATCCATAACTAGTAGCACAAGTTGTCCTTTTTAAGGTAAGTTCTCTTTAACCAGCAGTATGTTCTCTTTATTTGTACAGTTCACCTCTAATCTGGCATTCCTGAGTTTCTTCAAGATTATCCGTTCAAAGTTCTTTAAGAGCTGTTTTTTAAAGAAGTGCAATCTAAGATGTTAATAATAAAAGTTGTCTCTAACATAAAAATGTGTCTGTTTATATTTAAAGTAAAAAAAAACAAAAAAAAAAACAAACAATTTCACATCAGAACTGGTGGCCAACGCAGTCAAACCAACAGCTACGTATTTATTTATTGGGTTAAAATGATTAAAAATGTGGTACACACTCATTTGACCAAAGCCTTCATGTAGAGGAAAAAGCTGCAGTTAAAACCCTTTAACCAGATACTTTAAATCCATATTTGAACTTTGGTGTTTTAACTTCAAACCGATTCCAACCATGAGCAGAGTTTAAAAGGAACAGAGGAAGCCTGAGTTTCACCCAGCAGGGACGAAACATGGCTCAGTCACTGGTGGAGGGAATGTTTTTACCAACAAAACTTTGTAATATTAGAGATTTTATTCCCAGGTCTGTGAAAGAGGATCCATCCTGCAAAGTATAAGAAAAAAAAACAGTATGATGTATGAGAGGGGCTCTGTGAGGTATCGTGATGGTAAAGAGGTTGGTTGTGTTTGCTGCCTGAGAGAAGAAACAGTACAACGGTGATGATGTCATAAAATAAAAAATAAATAAACAAAGCCAATAAGTGAAAAAAGAGACTGATGTGGTGATCATGGTAGAACAGAAAGGCAGTGGGGAGACGTGGTTCTGGAACACTGAGCACTGAGGTAAAGGCTGGCGGGTCTGGTCCTTGTGTGGAGCGGCGTTCACCTGGGAGAAGATGGACCTCTCTAGGCGTACATGGTCAACTGGAGCCACTTCAGATGCAGGGTGGGGGAGAGAAGAAACACTTTTAAATAAGCAACAGTTCAGTCTAAACTTGGATGTTTGAATTTGGTTTGCATACACCATTTAATGTCTTGGTTCAGGGTTAAAATTATTTTGTAGGAGAAACAACATGCAAATTCGATTGTTTTAGAATTCAACATTCTACATATTTCTATCTAGCTGGATGTTTGACCAGTTGTCTTCTTAGAATCAGTAGAGCTCATTTGAAATGGTTGCCGTTGTCCAGTGGGGTCCCAGTGCAGCCAGGGGCCATTTGTGTCCCTTTGAAATATTTAATCCAGCCCCGAACCTGAATCAAACGAGCTGCAACTGTTATCCATAAATGCATGTTGTAAAGAGACAGTTGTTTGTTTTTATTTTGTAGAAACACATTCAAGGACTTTTACTCAATAGCTCAGTCAATAGCATATTTTTATTAGTATTTCTAAACTATATTTTCAATGCATAATTGTTTAAAGATACTTGAATACTTGTAAAAAAAAAAAACAAACATTTATATATATAATTTAAAAAAATATTACATGTTTACTAATCATTTTGTGTTTTATATATGTATATATAAATATAAATATTTTTTTTTGCATGATACTACCTCCACCATGCTTAACAGGTGCTATTATGTTCTTAGATTAGAATGTCTTGGTTCCTTGAAATTTTCTACTTGTATTGAGACCAAATTGCTATCCCTTTTCCTCATCTGACCATAAAGCTCTAGATTCAAGCTTTGGATTATGTGAGGCAGTTTTATAAATTTCTTTGATATGAAGTTTAGAGCAGGGGCATGTCTCTCTGTTGGTATGGAGTCAATTTTGTTCCACTATAGTTGCATGTAGAGAAGAATTAATGAATGTAAAGAAATACAACCCAGTAATTTGATATAAAAAAAAAAAAAAAGGTTAGGAAATGTCTTTGCTGTTTTCTTTGGAAACAAAAAATTAAATCCCAAACTGTGTTTAAAAAAACAACAAAAAAAACCTAATTTTTTGAGAGTTTATGTTCTAAAATTGTATTTTTCATATTTCTGTTTTTCAGACTTTTTTTTTACGAACTGCATTGAGGTACAAAGATGCATTTCTGTTGGTCTGCTTTGACCTTCATAAAAAACTTTTATTGAGTTTGAAATGAAAAGAATGAGATCTGTAAAATGCAATTAGATAAAATGCAACACTTAAAATTTGGAAAAACAGAGATTTAAAAACAGAATTTGAAACTTATAAAACCTGTTAAAAGAAATTGTGAAAAGAAAAAAAAAACTGTCTGAAAAATTAAAACCTAAGAAAACAGCAGTTACTATCTAAACTTGTTTTTGAAGTAGACGTTTTAAAAAGTTTCATTTTTGGAATTCACTCCTTTAACATTTTTATTCACAAAGCTTGTTTTTGCTTGCAAAAAATATTTGGACCAAGATTTACTCCATAGACTGACAATGTTTCAGTGGATGTTAATGTTAAACTGGCTTTACTTTGAAATCCTTGAAATCCAGCAAGTTAATGATCATTCCTGAACATACAGACTATTTCTATTTCATGGTACCAGTTTGGTCTGCTTGAAGAAATAGTGACTGTTGTAATCATGGCAGGAAACCAACAGATTGAAAGGAGACAGAACATTTGTGTCATAACTATATAAACATGCTGATTGGCTTCCTACCTCCAGGACGCTGAGTCTAATGGTTCCATCGCCATCCTGGTCAAATGCTTGGAAGGCCCCTGAGAAAAAAATAAAATAAAACTGCAACTTCCACTGGACATTTAGAGGTTTAAACCTTTGTTATCCAAAGTAACTTGGACACCACTTTAAGCAAACAAGGCAAAATCATGAGGTCAGATCTGATCTGCAGGGTCTGAAATCTAAGATTGGATTTATAACAAGGCCTCAGGATAGCTTCAAACGTAGGAAGTCAAAGCTTTATTTCAAACAATCTGATTTAACATGCTGCTATATCTTATTAATTGTGCTTTGGTGATTATGGTTTTCAATAAAGTGAAATTGTCAGTTGAATTGTGGAGAATCTAAGCTTTCTAAAGATGTATGTATGCATGTCTATATTGGTAAACGTTTAACTGGTGTTATTTTCAAGCTAATTAAAAAGCTGTGTTCAAAGTAAATATACAAAACGGTGTGCCGGTGACCCAGTGAAAGTTAATCCAAAAGCTAATTAAAAAATTTAAGCAAATTTAAATAGGTTAAAAAGCTAATTTAAAAAGTCAATAAGCTAAATTAAAATGTTCATAAGCTTATTTACAGAAAAGTTAAAAAGGTAAGTTACTTTGGCGGCGAGGGGCACCATGCTCATTTTTGTCCGGTAAAAGGACAGGCTCAGTAGAGCAGGAGAGATTTCTGCTGAGCTGCACCAAACTCTCTGTCTCACCAGATTTGCTATTTCCGGTGACTATCTTGGTTAATGGCAAGAGTCATGATACGGACTCAGCCTCTGATAATCAGTTCATGGATGAGGGGCTGGCTAGGCAATTGGGTATCAGGCTTCTTCCTTTGCCAGCTGCTTTTACGGTGATAGCCTTAGATGGCCACCAAATTAACCAGTCTCATTTAGTTTCGTAACCTATTGAACTAGAGGTTAGGGTTAACCACATTGAGAAACTGTCATTCCTCATAATCGAGTCACCATATGTTCCTACTGTTCCGGGGTACACTTGGCTGTGTAAGCACAACCCCCAGATTTATTGGCAAATGGTGGAGGTTCTTGGTTGGGCTTCTTCCTGCTCTGGTTCATGTTTGCTTTCTGTGCAGCCCAGCCAGGCAGCCGAGAACAAGGTTGAGGAGTTTTATCTGGACCTCTTCAAGGTCCTGGAAGAATACCACGACCTGAAGGAGTTGCTTAGCAAATGCAAGGCTACTGTGTCACAGTATACCTTGGTTGCGATATAGATCTGTCCCCTTAAACAATGCCCCCTAGGGGTAGATTATATTCTCCTTCTGCTCCTGAGTGTCAAGCTATGAAAAGATAGATTTCTGACTCCCCGATGGTCAGAGTTATCCATCCTTCTACCTTCCCAGCCGGTGCAGGGTTCTTCTACGGTGGGAAAAAGGATGGTTCCCTCAGGCCGTGTATTGATTATCTGGGCCTTAATGAGATAACAGTAAAGAACTGTTACCCGATTCCCCTGATTAACTCGGCGTTTGACCGGATTCAGGAGGCTAAGATCTTTAACAAACTGGACCTACGAAATGCCTGCTACCTATTACGCATTTGGGACGGGGATGACACCATGTGACCACAGGACACTATGATTGCCTGGTGATGCTTTTTGGGCTCACTAATCTGCTGGCAGTATTTCAGCATCTGGTTAATAAAGTGCTAAGGGATATGGTGGGTTAGTTTGTCTTCTTGTATTTAGATGATATCATCATTTATTCCAGAGATCTGGAAACCCACAGGAATAATGTTTGTTGTGTGTTACTACATCTGTTGCAGAACCAGTTGTTTGTAAAAGATGAGAAGTGTAAATTTCACATTTTCACATTGTCTTTCTTGGGCTTTGTAGTGTCTCCTGACCACATAGCCATGGATCCTGCGAAGGTCAGTGCTGTCACCGATAGGCTTGTCCCTAAAGATCGGAAGCATCTATACCTCCTAACATTGCTTTTACCTGGTATTAAGATAAATCCAATGCTCTGCTAGTGTGGAAAAAACTTTTTTTTTTTAATCTGGAACTTACTTTACTTTGCCCTCATTGATTTGGGTTGATTTGAATGACTTTAACCAGGTGATAATTTTACATTGATCATCAGGAGGTTATGGAAAAAATAAACTTTTCAGCATCACTCAGTCTCTGTGGGTATTTGGACAGTTTTTTTTTGTTTGTTAACGAGAAAATTCTGTAGCCGTGACTTACTGAACATGGCTTCAAGCCGGACCAGACAGCTGATGAAGCTGTCAAAGTCGATGTTCATGTTCTCGTTTGCGTAGCGCATCGTGATGATGTCATACAGCTGATTGTTGAGACGGAAGCCTGGACAGGACATAAGACACATGACTGCACCATGACGAGAACAACAAGAGAATGAGTTCAGGCTGTAAGTGAAGACTGGAAAAAAGACAACTTCTTGTGTTTTAATTCAATATTAAAATAAAACAACAAACAAGCGCTTTAAGGCTAGAGAGTCTCATGATGATGACCCAGAGATTAAAATTTAAATTATATTTACATATAATCTCTTTATCAAATTCAGCTTTACGAATTACATCTTTTTAACTTGCATTTTCAAGATTCTCTCCATTTCTGGGGGCGGACTTTCCTCCAGAGTGAGGAGCGAAGACACATTTCTATCGGTCTAAATGGACGTCAGTAAGGAAATTTTTATTGGACATCAGCAAAGCATATGTAGTGAGGAGAATGTGATCTGTGAAACGCAATTTGAAAAGAATGCAATATGTAGAACTTCATCTGAAACAAAGACATTTAAAAAAATTCTAATAATTTAAGAAAGCAGCAAAGTTGCTCTAAAATATTTTTAATAAGACTTTTTCAAAAGTTTCATTTCTGCATTTCATAGTTATTGTTTTTTCAACTTTCCAATTCCATGTTCTTTGCTTGCAACAACAAAGAAACAACATTTACTCCATATCTGAGCAGGTAAATAAAATGAGACAGAAAGCTCCTGTTGGTTCATTAAGTTTTGTTAACAAAAAAGCAAAGATTCTAGATCTATTATTTTCCAGTTATATAAAACTTAAAGAGACGCAGTGCCTCTCAGATATATTTGCACCCCTTTACTTGTTTTTTTTATGTGTCATTAAATCCACAAACATTAGTTTGTTTGTTGTTTGTTTTTTTTCTTATAATGTGTCACTGTGAAGGGAAGAAAAAGCATGTTCCTAAACCAAATCCAATTAATACTTTTTCTTCCACTTCACAGTACGGCACTACATCATTTAAAAAAGCCCCATTCTAAATGTTCTTACCTGCATCATTGACGGCGTTCCTCATCTCGTAACTATTGATGCTGCCGGACTGATCTGCATTATAATGTTTAAAGATTCCCTGGAAAACAAAAACAAAAAAAATACTTTTTCTACAGACACACTAGAAATAATTTCAGGAGGAGGTTCCTTTATCTGATACCAATGCTGTAAAACTAATGCACTGGAATTCTTATTGATGAATCTGAAGAGAATCCTATTTTGTTCCCCACCTGCCACTGCTTGATCTTATTCCACAGATGTCTGAACTCCTGCAGATTGAGTCTGCCCGTCCCATCCATCTAAATGGACACGGTTAAGTCCAAACTGGGCGTCATGTGAACACACAGGAACACAGAAAAGCCTAATTTTTCATTTTAAAACATTTCAAAACTATCCAAGAAACTCCCAGTGTACCATTGACAACAGCATCTGTGTGGGCTGTTAAGTCGGAGTGAACTCATGCCTGCTGAATTGAGTTTTCCTTCTTAGCAGGTAAATGCCACCTTGTCTGTGTCATGTTGCTTAGACCCCGTCTGCGTCCACCACAGACCCCACCAAAGGGTCTTAGCAGGTTGTGTCTCTTTTGCACAACACAACCTGCATGATGCGCTCGATACAAAGGATACGTCCATCAGAGCGATCATGCTCCTGCAGCTCTCCAGGCTAAAGCCCTCAGTGTTCAGGTCTTTATCTACAAGGAAAAGAGTAACACCAACGAAATTTGACATTTCAACCTTCCATATAATACAGACCTTTGAAAAAGTATTCATTCTCCTCAAACGTTTTTTTTTTTTTGTGATAATACAAATATTAAGTAAAGTATTTTATGAGAAAAATCAAAATTATTTATTGAATAAAAACCCATCATGAAGACCAAAGAACAGGTATGAAAACAATAATTTCTAATGTAAAATCATAAGCAGTCCTGTTTTTAAATTTGTTGAAATGCTCCGAAAATGGTTGGCCTACATGCAAAAAAAACAACAAAAAAACGTGGCGGATCAAGGGATTCTAAACATTTTCACAATAAAACATGGCAGTGGCAGTATCATGTTGTGGGTTCTTTTGTGCGATTGCTATATTAGAAACTACAATACAATTCAGCCTGCAGTTTAGCTTCAACCAGGTGAAAAATATAGAGTGAGAGTAGAATGCCTCCTGCATGTCATTAAAAATAAACCAAACAAAGGGGTTGTTTTGGTCCAACAGGCATCTGCCTTCACAACATAGTCCATCAAAGGAGGCCTGCGTAATAGTTTGCTGTAAGAAGCACTTGTTGCTGTTGACTATATTAGCTTAGCCGCAGTTTGGCAGGGCTGTCTTCAAAGAGACCATTCCTGTCCCATCCTTATCAGCTAAAGCAAAAAGCAGCACTAAAAGCAAAGCAATCATTAAAGTTGTGCACAAAAAAAGAAAAGGGGGCGAACAATTAGTGTCACATGACTGTATATACTCATGTGTATCTCTGGGGGTCAATACGAGACTTTGCTAACATTGGTACTCGATCAGCAAATGTATAGCAACAATCATTGAGCATTGCCTGGGGCGATTAATAGGGATGAAATAGAAACTAAAAGATGTATAAAGCAGTTCAGTATGACAACATCTAAAATGTTTCCATATTAACTCAAGGGATTCATTCTTTTCAGATTAATAATTTCTGAATTAAATCTAAAAATATGTGCTATTTCTCTTTTAATTATGCACAATTTTAAAGTGAGTAATACAGCTAGATATAAAAACTGACTGGACTTACGCTTGGTGATCACCCTATTGAGAACATTCCTCAGTTCATTGGCTGTGATTTCCATTTCCTAACGTGGAACAGAGAAGCAGTTATTAAGGAGAAAGGGAGATAACTGGACAATTATCATCATAAATCGCATTTGACTCATTTAAAAATACATTTTTACGTTAACAATTTGACTAAATAATCATTTAGAGGTCAGTTTTTGCGCCCTGTGTCCTTTTGTACTCACATCACCGGCTATCTCCTGAAAAATAGTTCGAAACTGGTGGTCCTCCTCGCTCTCTTCCCCCGCTGAGGCTGGAGCCGGCTACCAGGTAAAGGAAACCCAGAAGAGCAATTAAAAAAAAAAAACGAAGGAAAAAAAGTGGATTGTGACATTTTTTTAGAGGGTTTTTAAATCTATACTAGCCAAAATAATCCAAAAGGTATTAACTTTTAAATCTGGGCAAAACAAGAGATGAGACAGAAGATCCTTGATGCCTTGAGCTACTGTAAATCAAACTTACCACAGGATGGTCGGCCTCGATCCTATTCTCTATCTCCCTGAGGGAAAATGGACAAACAGACTTCATCAACCTGTCCTCCTAGAACTTCAGCCATGTTTAAGTTTTTCATGAGATATTTTCTGTGTGTGTTAGAGCAACTAATACTATGAGATGGATCTAAACTTGCTCTGTCACTGAAACAAGTAAAAAGATAGAGGATATTTAAAAAGTATATGAATGACATTATATTTATCACTTTTCCCCTGAGTGTCTTTGGTAATATACTCTAAAACACCACAATAAGCTAGTTCTCAGCCTAATCTCATAACCTACTGCTATATCAGTGTCATCTACAATAAGTACCTGTTTACATATGCCCATCATGGTTGTAGGGCCTTAATGATTATACAAGGTAGAATGATTACACTACATCACAGTGGTTTTTAAAAACTAGAAGTGGGCCCAGGTTTGAATTTGTTATTCATTGTAAGCTACCAGTTTGTGAGGTGAGGTTTCTCTAATGGCTGATGGACACTAAACCCTAACTTCAGGGTGGATGCTTATATATTTGAGCCAGACTGTGTAATTCTGACTTTCTGTGGATCAAAGAAAAGCCACAATTAGGTCAAACTTTCTCACCCAGCTCCTGTTTTTAGAAACCATTGACATTTAATGTTATATATTTCATCCACCCTGAAAGAAGAACAGCTGTAATGTATCATTAAATACTTCAGATGCATTGACAATGATGGGTGTATGTAAACGTTTGACCAGAACTGTATTACTTTAGGGAACTGGGTGTCTATGAAATAAATGTGATTCTCCACACATCTATCCAAACACCACATTCTGGTCCATTAGAATGCTCCGCTGGCTGTGTCATCCTCCTGGTTGCAGGGTTCCAAGTCCTTAGAAAGTTCTTAGAAAGTTTACCGGATCACTCCCAAATCAGAAGTTGCTTGTCCTAAAAAAGATTCCATAACAGCTTCGAACTGCGGCCGATTTCTTCCAGTTCTACAAATCAAACTGCCGTTAAAATCGTTCGCTCTTGGTGTTCTTTGTCCCACCCAACATTTTGGTTCAAGCCCAGCAACACAAAGTAGCAGCATAGAATAAAAACTGCTATCTGCAGGGTAACTTACAGAAAGCAGGACTGGGTATTGTCAGATATGTATCTGATATCAGTTGTTTCAATACCTTTGGTGTACTCAATGATTATTAAGATTAAAAATAAGTAAAAAAATTTCGTTTCTTTTGTTGAAGTGCATAATAATTCACTGTTGAGATATGTTAAATGTTGAGCTTTTTTAATATAGTCCTGTTGTATTTTCACCAAAAACCATGCATATATTTTAGGAAGACGGTTTAAAAATGTAGTTCGGACTCATTTTTTCCTCCAGCAACACCCAGCCCTACTCCAAAACATAAAATATATTACAAAATATCATAAAGTATACAACACAACTAACTTTATAGCTATGATGATCTGAGGAAAAAGCATTTACCCATTTACAGACCTGTTCAACCCCATCCCATCGCCCACACCCACTCACTCTGAGGTGTTCTTCTTTTCAGAGAAGACTCGCAGAATGAACTCTCCCTCCTGATGTGGCTCGTACGTGGAAGGAACGATGACGTACTCGCCAGGGCTCAGGCGAAAGCGCTGTGTCACCTCCCGGAGGTTGATGTAGGACTTGGAGCGGGCCTTGGAGGAGTTAAACAAGAAGAAATCCTTCTGCATGTGCTGCTTGTTTCCATGCATCTGCAGAAGAGAGCAGCAACAATGCAAAAGGTAAAGATGAAACCACAGACAAGGAACTAAGGTAAAAATATACAATAACCCCCCTGATAATGAAAGCAAATGGAGGAAAAAACTGTTTCTTTAATCCTGATTTTTTTCTTGACATCTTCCTCACCTCCTTCGGCACCTGTGGAGAGATACAAGCATCATCACTTTTTAACCCAAAGAAATCCTTTAGTTGCTACATACAGCACCAAAAACAGTTATTTTAAAAAGTCTTCACAGACTTCATACTAACGTAGATTTATGATTTTAATTCAAACAGTCTTTAAGGTTTTGCATCAACACTTAGATGAGCTACAAACCAGTACTTCCTTCTTATGATCAACTGTTTTCTTTTGTTTAATTGTTAGAGTATATATGCATTGTTTACAGTGTATGTTGTAAATCATACCGACCATGGGTACTTCTAGACTGGGGCCACTAGGGACCAGTGTCCCAGCTTAACTGGACCCCTGATATAGTTCCTGTATTGAAGTCATAATATAAAATAAATGATGATATAGGCCTAAACAGAAACCGTAACTGGTAGGCCCTTTGAACCAGTTGCATTTCTTTATTTTTATTTTTACAGGTCATAATTTAAAAATATAATTGTTGCACTTTTAGCTTCAGTCATTAAGGACTTTTTTTAATGATACTGTAGCCCTCTTCTGCTCATTCCTGTAGCTCTGGCGCTCATGTTTGGCAAGGTTTTTTAGTTTATGTTTTTCACCTTACACAGAGTTGTAAGCTGTATGAGCTGAGCTGGATGCCTGTTAATTATGTGTATTCACAAATACCCACCAAGGCGCCCCTGGTAATTTTGGTCTAGAACCATTGTTTTCAAAAAATGACACTGTTCATTTCCCAGGGCAATCATATTGGCAGTTTTTCTAATATATAAAAGGGCTTAAGGAATCCTCCACCAGTTGCTTGTTTATTGTGTGCCTGAAAGATCGAAGGAGGTATGCTATTTGGTGCAATTGCCCCTAATAGGGTCTTTAATGGCAGACTGGTCATAGGTGACATGCCAGACAAAGATTGAACTAAGAGACTAATATGGAAAGAAATAATCAAGCTGTCTGATGTTCCTTGTCTGGATGTGGGTTGCAAAAGGGCTCAACCCGAGACCTTAACCTGGAAAAAAGTCTTGTAGGCGAGTTCCCTCTGCCAATGGGGCTTTGGCACTTTCAGTTTGCCTTCTCATGGGGTACAACCTCCAAGAGGGGCTATATGGATCGGGGACAGAAAGCCATATGCAACAGCTGAAGGTGAGGGCCTTGGCCCTCTGTCTTTGGCTGGCTTTTGGGACATGGAATTTCACTTCAATGGAAGGGACTACCTCAGTGTACAAATATGACTGTTAGGTTCATTGGAATCTCTAACCTGTCCTTAGGAGATGGTGTGCATTCATCATTGTATGTCTCTCTATTTCCCAGTAATAGACTGCTAATCTGACTAGGGTGTACCCTGCCCTTTGAAATAGACTGCTGGAGATAGGCATCAGCCCCACTGTGGCTTGGACGGATTAATTAGGAGAAGATGGATAATTAGATGGTTGATATAAAAAAAAAACTTTATAACATTGGTGTAAAACTCTGTGTTAAAGAGACTGTCTCTAGCAGGGTAGTCTGTATACTGGTGTGCGATTATGAAACAGACTGGGTAATTATGGTCAACGTCACTAGAACAGTGCTTTATAAATTCTATTTGCCTTTTGGTATTAGACAATATAGAAATGGAGATTAAATAGATGAAACGTATATTTATCAACAAATAATATTGGTTGTTCTTGCAAGTAGCACTTATAACCCCTAAAAGATTACAGATGTAATTATGATACAAGGGCAGTTTACTTGTAATTAGCCATAACAAGAGCAAACAGAGGGAACTGGTGAAAAAGAAATAGGCCTACTGGAAATTTGATAATTATGCTGTATTTTTATCCAATAACTTTGGGTTAAAAAATCTAAAGATCAGGGACGTCTATTTTGCTTCTTTCACACTTTTTTCAGTCTAAAGCTTCTGGGAAAGGGTTTGTTCACTAAATTGTCTAATTAAACAGTAAAGACCTCATAAATGGCAAATCCAATGGTAAACAAGTTGGCCCCCATTTTCCGCTCTCTTCGTTTGTTCTTCTGCATCAGGGCCACCACAAAGGTACAGACGTCCTCATTGTCATCGGGATCGTCGTCCTCCTCCAGCAGGCGAACTCGGTACTGAGGGTTGGTCCAGAAAGTGTCTGTAGGACACATGCAGAATGAATATTTCCAATATTCTCTCATTCATACAAAACATTAATTATTGTTGATCCTCTGATGATGGTGCATTTTCTTTTGTAGATGCAGTCTCTTAATCATTTTTTTCATGAACATAGATATAGGCATATATAACTCTTTATATCTATTAGACAGAAGTCATTTCAGCACCTGGATAGTTCCTGCAGCCTCCAGCAGAGCAGCCTCTCACCCAGCGGCCCTCGTTCACAGAAACTGTCCACTTGTGGATTTTATCGTCCTCAAGGGCATCAGGTGTTAGGTTACAGATCTCAATTTTAGTGTAGTTCTTCTTGAAATCTTCAAATGACATCCTGAAGGACAGCAGAAAGTACATGAAAGGCAACGTTTGTACAAAGTTGCCTACTTCCTTTTTGTGTAAACTAAAAAATATGGCCCTTGTAGTTAAATAAAAAAAAAAAAAATCACATTTAATGTGAATGATATCAGAATTAATTTGATGAACCATCCACGTAAACACAAAACCTGTTCAAGAACTTGGTTTTATAATATTTAGAAAAGCATGAACTACTTTGGGTGAAGCACTATTTGATTCAGCAGTTGCTGCTCTTGAGTTGGCGTTAGTTATTGGTTATATATTAAATCCAATTAACCTAAAAATAAAATTCAGTTGTTCTAGTAATACTTTATATTTCTCGTAAACCCTGTTGGCAATTATTGGCAAGTCAACACGCAGAGGTGATGAAGACTGAATATTAAAATTAAATTGATTATTCGTTTAGTCAGGTCATCTTTTATAGTCCTGCCCTTAAGTATTTTGAATTGTACAGGATATATTTTTGTTACATGAAAGAACCATAAAACAGGTTCAAATCAGTTTGTCCTTAAACCTTTGGATCCGATCCAGGAGCCTTTGTCACTTGTGGCAGCTCACACTAAAGCGTTAAGAAAAACTGAGGAAGTTACCTAAAATTTAAGGCTGTTTTATAGTAGCCACGACACGGGTGACTGAAAATTTGCACAGACATGTTGAATGGAAAGCATTGAGTTTAACCAGGGCCAACTTATCAAAACTTCACAATTTCAGTCACATGTTTAATAATGCAGAACTTACCAGAACTCTCCATCCTCTGCGCTTTGGTGCTGCAGTTTCTCTTTTTCATCCTTAGAGAGTGTGGCCCATTCTTTGGAGCTGTTGAAAGGTAATTAAAGTAAAATGATGGAAGTTCCTAAATAATCAATAAATACTTGACTAGCAAAATAAAAAGAAATGAAAGAATGTGCTAAACAAAATCCTCACTTGTCACTCCAGGGTCCGTTCCACTCCACCTGACCCCATGGGTTCCTGAGGCGCACAAGGCGAACTTTATGGTCCTTATGCTGAGAGGGTCTACACTGTAGTAACACACAGAAATTACTTGTTTAAACTCTCATGTACTGTAACATCAGCATCTTTAAGTTGAGCTGCCAACTTTACCTCCTCCACAGCTGTCACCGAGTAGGCGTGGCCCTTCACAAGTCCAGTCACGGTGCGAGTTTCAAAGCGAGCAGGAACCAGGGACTAAAGCCAAACATTGAAGAATAAAAAAATGAAAAGATGAACAGAAAATGATAGACATCTTTCTTAGCTTATTCAATCTATAGGAAAATCCTTACTTAGAGTCACCCATTTGGCATAGAGAGAACTAATAACTCACATCAATAGAGCAGCCCATGAGCGAACCTCTCTCCAAGGCTTTTTTCATGATCTTATAGAGTTCTTTGGGAGCTTCCTTCATCTCGTAAAACTCAGTGACGCCACCAGTGAAATCCTCCATAGCTTCTGTGGTGTTCCCACCTTTCAGAGCCTCGTAAGAGCCATGAAGCCTGGGAAAAGAAAAGGAGAGAGACATTTTTTACATCACTTAAAAATAATTTCAATTTAATTGCACTTAAAAAGGAAAAAACACATGAATCAAAACAATGACCACTCCTTCAGTCAGAATATAAGTCTAATTATGCCTTTGAACAACCAAACATAAGGAAAATGTTGCAATAAATCTGTATCGCCTAACAAAGGAAAGCTTAACCCACAGAATGTTAACAAATATGTATTTAATCATGATTATTAATGTAAGCTTGCAATAATATACCATATACATATGGAAAATCTGGTGATTTAAAACCAGATTTTGAGGCTATTCTGTTGAATTATTTAAGAAAGATCGAATCCACCTTGGCGAACAGCCCCCTGAAATGCCTTTTTTTACCTTTTGCATCAACCCTACTTGTGAATCAGGCTTTTTAATTTTAAATATCCCCAAAACAAAACATTTATACATCTATAAGTGGTTCATGAATAGCATTTGACAGTAAAAGACATTAAATGCAGCCCTCCTATTACACATACCTTTGTGTTCTCTTATTACAGTTGTTAATTAGCGGTAATTTATACAACAGTATAGAAAGTAGAATGACAATTCCTAACATGTTTTGTAGCATTTTCTGTTAGTTTGCACCTAAATCATCCAAACAAAAAAACTCAACAAAAACAGTTATTTCTCTCCTTTGTACGTTATAAATGTGCAGAGGGCTCTCAAACTCATTTATTTTTGTCGAAAATGTCTTAATGGTTTGAAATTGGATCCCAAAATAGCTTTATTGGGAATATCCTCCTATGTCTTTCACCTCAGCTCCCCTAAACGCCTGATTATAGAAAAAAAGAACATATTCACAGTTTGTAGGTTTAATATGATTCCACAGTTCAAAATATGGTTGTATGAAATGTCAAACATTTTGCATATAATATTTGCTACCATTTTCAGGACAAAGTTAACAAATTTAATGGCAACCTTTTCTGGATGATTTAGGAAAACAGAGAACGATCTGCTCTATAGCTGCTATTAGAGATGCCATCATATTTCTTTATCCAGCAAAATATAACATGCAACATTGTAACATTATAAGGTCCTTTTCTATGTATTTATTTATTTTATTATTATCTGTTTGTTGTTCTCATCCGTCTTATCTTTGTATTAAACATATAAAAGGTACAGTGAAGGAGTTTCAAGATTTTTCCAAGAGACTCACCCTCTGCACTTAAAAAAAAAGAAGCACATGCACAACCCTGTACCCGCTCCAGAGAGGGAACGCATATTAAATGCATGTGAGAGCATGCACAAGCCCATTACTCCATGTGCACACTGTTCACAAGTTGCTGTTTGCATCGCTCATACAACTTTTCTTTCCAAAAGAAGATTTGTAATTATTCCACTATGTCAGACTCTCAACCCGTAAGTAAAATGGGGACGAGCACCTAGTGAATATATAACCAGAATGATTGACAGTTAGCAGGACCACCCAGAAAAAGAACATCCTCCACTATACTTTTAATAAATACATTATACATTATTTTTCTATATTTACTTATCCACCTACACACACGAAAACCCTACACACAAATAATATAAATGGTTGAAGATCATAGAAACACTAGTTATTATACTATTACATCAAAGTGGCAGCTTAGTTAAATGCCTAATGGAGTCTGGATTTGATAAAGTCAGCCAGGCTATTAGGTAACCATTTACAGATGTCCTCTTTGACAAAAAAAAAATACAACTGCCAGATTTTGATATCAAGCTTTGCCTTTTGATACTAGTATTGTATCCTTCCTTTCAAAAAGATCTTGTAGTGTTTTTTTTAAACAAACATTCAAAATGTCTTTTTGTGAAATTTTGCCTTAAAAGTTCAGCAGTATATGCAACCTTTGCAGTAAGGTCCACCAACAACTTCACTGTAAGTGGCTGGACACGATGAACAAGATGTTGATCTTGTTTATTTGAGGCTTTCTAGCTGCCTTCTGTAGGTTGAAAGAAACAGTCCCAACAATCCTGTCTCTAAGCACTAAACGATTGATGAATCAACCAAATGACTGATATACTAGGCAACATCTTTTTTTCCCCCAGCTTTTATTGTCATTACCCTATCACAAATACAAAGGAATTAACTCTCAGCATTTGAACCATCCCCCCTGGGGAAGCAGGGGGGCTGCCATTATGTGGCACCCAGGGAACAGTGTGGGGTTAAGGGTCTTGCTCAGGGACCCAGAGTGGCAGTATGTGGGAGTGGGGCTTAAACTCAGAACCTCTGATTTCTAATGCCCATCTTAATATGTCCCCAGAGATCCAATCAGAAGTTTTTCAAGGAAGTGAGAAATTACTAATTAATTTCAAAGGATGTCTATAGAGATGATTGTTTGCGTCCCATGAACTAAAAAGGTAATGGTTAACATCCTAAATATGTAGCAAAAGGAACGCACATATAAACAAACAGATTATGTACCAACAGCTGCAGATCTTACAATGATCAAAATGTTAAACACATTACAGAAATGCACCCAAGAGAACAGCTGTGGAAAATGCCTCAACACTGCTCTTTCCTGCATACTAGTGTATGATGACTCACTTGGCGTAGGCTTTCTCCAGCAGGGCACTCCAAAACTCATTTCTCTCAGCAGACTTAGTGAAGACCAGCTGGTTATTGAATGTTGGGACACGGTCGTCAATGACGACGTCGACCCAGTCACCATAACGCCAGAACTGAAACACAGAGAACCTGATTATTAAAAAAAGGACAAGATCATCTTTCTTTGAGGTCTAAATTCCTCTGGCAATTGAAAAAAATAGTTCTTTCAATAATGGTCATGCCCATTTAATTATTAGAATTAGTATTAATAGTGCCTTGCAAAAGTATTTTATTGTCAATAAAAATATTGTATCATACATTCTATTGCCTAAGGCTGATGCTAAGAAACTAGTCCAATGTAGGCTACTAGTTGTAATTCTTTACTATCAAGAAGTCCACAAACTCTAGTTAGAATACTTAAGCTGATCCAAAATGCTGCAGCCAGAGCTCTGATGAAAGTCATTTAAGCTTCCCTTCATTGGCATCCTGTTAAATCCAGAATAGAATTAAAATCCTTCTTCTCATGTATATAAAGCCCTAAATAACCAAGCTCCGTGTTATTTTTAGAAAACTGATCATTCGTTATGTTCCTAAAAGGGCACTTTGCTCTTAATCTGCAAGTTTACTAGTGGTTCCTAGAATTTTTAAAAGTAAAGTGGGAGGCAGAACTTTCAGTCATCAAAATCCTCTCCTGTTGAACCAACTACCAGTTTTAGTCAGTGAGCCAGACACCCTGTCGACTTTTAAGGCTAGGCTTTAAAATTTCCTTTTTGGCTAAGGTTTTCCTGAGCTATCTCTAAAGTTATGCTGCTATAGGCTTAGACTGCTGGAGGACATAGGGAGCTTTTCTTATTTTGCTTTATTCTCAAATGTTGCTGTGTTTGTCTACTGTATGGGCTCTCTTTCAACCCTTTGGAATTAAAACTGGCTCAAAGCTTCTATGTTTAACTGTTCCTTTCCTTGACCAAGGCAAGAGAAACCTATGGTAATAGTAAAGCCTTACCTTTTCTAACATAGAAAGTATTTATAGATTAGTGCTTCAATGTTCCTGTTGTATGTCTGCTTCTATCTAGAAGGACTAGAAGGGCATGGCCACTGAGCCTGGTTCAACTGGAGGTTTCTTCTTTATAAAAAGGAAGTTGCCTGCATGACAAGTGGGAGGGAATGGTGTACAGTAGACATTGCAAGCAAATGTCTACTGTTGCTACGTGCTCATCCATGAGAAGAGAATCCTGCAAAGTCAATGACTGCATGCAAGCTGTTTCTTAGATAAAAAACTTTGAACCAATCTGACTGTATGGCCGGTTGAATTGTCTCTGTAAAGTGCCTTGAAATTAAATGCGTTGTGAATTGGTGCTATAAAAATAAACTGACTTGAACTGAGTACTGGAGATTGCATGTGACAGACGGTCAAATTGGAAAACAATTGTGGAGTCAACCCTTTCTAAAAGCATATTTTGCTGTAACTACAGACAAAATAAGGCTTTTAAATTATTTATCTCAATAAATAAGCTAAAAGTGAGTCAAATTAGTTTGGGAATTTTATTTAAGCAACCTATATTTTAGCCAATATTCCATGAATACCAGATGAATGGCCAGCCTTCTATAACAAAAAATCTGAGGGTTTAGCAAAACTGTTGAGTTTATATACAGTATTTATATTTTTTTCCAGACACTGATGAAATATTGTCCACTTAATAAAGATTTAATCCCTTTTTACATGTTTAATATACAGATATCATGAGCAAATGTCCATAAACAATGTTTTGAAAACCTGATGAGTCTTAAGTGAACGAGTAGAGCTAGAATAGCAGATATGGAAATGACATGGGATCTCACCTGGAAATGGAAGATGCCAGCATAGTTCTCAGAGAAGCTTTGCTCCCGAGGAATTACTCTGTAGAGGAGTTTCTCATTCAAGGTGAGACAAGCAATAGCAGCTAACAACCAGCAATCACCTAAACAGAGAAGACAGCAATAAATTATTTCAAGATTTTTTTTCTTCCCTTTTAAAGGGGTATTCTGCCCATGAATATATTTAGCCCAGAGTGAACCCTACTCGTTGGGCTTACAATAAATGACACATTTCCTCCTGAAGTTGGGAAAGCCAGCTGCTGCTCACTATTTTTTGTAACTCTCCAGATGTGTAAAAGGGCGTTGCACGAGGATAATGTGTACATTTTTGTTGTTTTTTTTCTTTTAAAGGGTATAGTTAACAGTGTCTGCCAGGACTTTTGTTCTCTCTGGTCCCCCTTTATTTGCAGCATGAACAAAATTACAATGGAAAGTGCTTCCAGTAGGATTCCCTTCCAAAAGAGTAAGCACAAAACAGGGAGACTGCTGCTGGCAGAGAGGCCGTATTGAGGGGATTCATGCCATGGAAAATAATCAGCTATTTTAAAATTTTCTTTTAAGAGAATAAAGATGAACCACTGCAATAACAATTGCTGCTTATTTTATTTTATTTTATTTGGTTTCAGCCAAGTTTGCCACAATCAGTAACCATGAAAAAACCTTCGTGCTTTAAGCAGGGATTAATTACTCGGAAAGGAAAAGTTTTTCTTCTTCAGAGAAAAGCAATGATTAGTATCTTTTTTATTGTCCTTCAGCCAGGCTAAATGGTCCTTTACGGGAAACATATCATAAAAAAAAAAAAAAAATGCTTTTTAAAAGATACGTTTTTGGACTGGGGCTTTTTTTGTTTTTGTTTTGTTTATTAGAGTATTTTGTAAAGGTGCAATGGAAACGCCTTTTTTCCGCCTTGCAAGAGATACAGGATCAAAAATCATATATTATTACTGACAAAAAAGAAAGAAAACAAATAATTTATGGTGCAGCTGGTTTGTTTTTTTACGTGTTATTGTATGAACAACTTATCCCCATATGATTTTAGTTGCATTTTCTCATTTAATAGAAAGACATCAAATTGCTAAATTTAGCTTTTTAAACTTTAGCAGGATATTCTTAAAGTTTGGCAGACAATCATTTAATAAAATGCTACAACGTGATTGGATTTTAGTGATACTTTATTAACAAAAAAAATTTATACCGATCACAGTTTTAACTGCTTTTAGCATCTTTTATTCAACCATTAGCATAGCATAAATAAAACAAATTTTCTTTTTTGGTACCTTAGAGAATGTAAAAGTTATCTTTGATTTTTCACTTACATGTAAATCTAGCTTTAAAGAATGAAAATACATAATCTTTGCTGTACAACCTCGAGCCTCAAAATGATCTGCAATAGGTGTTGCTGAATGAAATGCAAACATGTCTCCTCATATATAAACAATTTATTCTTAATTACTTTTAAAATTTTTAATGTTTTCCTCTGATATGTAAGCATAGTAAAGTTTGAGTTATTTTCACAGCAAAAAATTCCACACCAGAGTGTGTAGTCAAATAATATATATGTTAAGTTAATAATAAGTAAAGTTTATTACTGTTTGAAAAAAAGATTGCATTTTTGCTTTAAATCAGCCAGCCAATATAATCATTGGATTCACTGTGTTTCTTTGCATATTTACATTTTAAGTCTCCAAGGCATTTAAAAAAGAGAATATTCTAAGAATGAGAGGTGATGCTGTAATGCTTAAAGTTTGAAGGGAAAACGTTTACCTAGCTCTCCCTGACAGATGTCTGTCCTACTCGCTCCTCCGACAATGAACTGAGGGTTTTCACATATTTCCTGTAGAAAAAAAACAAAAAGAAGTTAACTTTCACTGAAAAAAGAGACTACAAAGATAAATTATACTACCATTACTGTATATTTAAAAAATCAAAAACAAAAAGGTATAAAAGGTATAAATCTATCTTAATCTGTTTCTTCTGAGGTTGGACAAATTTTTAAATTATTTTCCATGTTTGCTGTCGTGTATAAAAAGTAAAATGCAGTTTTACCTCCATCCTCACCCATCCCCTCTAACTTTATACTTTGTGAGTCTGTATTTCCACCTGCCAACAGACCTACCTTGGGCCTTTTCCAGACGATGTTCTTGACTTTGTTAGACTTGTGCCCAAGCTCTTTGAAGCCCAGAGACTCCACTGTGGCGGGGAAAGCATCATCCTCAAACAGAGATTTCCTCTGAAGGTACTCCTGCCTCAGCGTGTTGTAGTCCTGGCCGTTAAAGCGGATGGGCTTGTTCAAGGACCCTTCCCCGTCCCTCCTTTCTCGTTCCCGGATCAACCGGTCACAGAAAAAGCCAGATGGCGTGTATGGCATCTCCACTCAGCAGACCTTTATTTTTTGTGGGGGGGCGGAAACTGACCTTGACCACCTGTAGGAAAGTCTTACCAGCCAAAAGACCCTGGCATAAATCCAAACAGCTAATATCTGATTGGTTCTTTCTTTCTGTGACGTCCCCTCTTCCCTTTCGTCACAGAACAGATTCAAACGCTCTGTGGAAGAAACATTCTCCTTTGGGTTGCCATTCATGTCGACAAACAAACACAGAAACCAGCAAATCACATGAAAGTCTGCTTGTTGCATTCCTATTGGCCGACCCAAACAATGACCGTCCCCTGCCCGTGCTCTGGTGCCATCATTGTTGGTTGACACAAAGGCCAGGGGGCATGTTAAGAGTGGTTGGTAGATGCCCTGCCTCAGCAGAAGGCATTCAAAACCTTTAAACCTCTTCTCAATGGAGCTCAGCGTCGAGCAGTCTCAGCACAACCAGAGCTAATGCTATGAACGGGGGAGTAACACATGTTTTACTCTCTTTACAGTTTTGTCATTATAGCTGATGAGATACTGCATGCTTAAATTTAGTCAGAGAAATGCAGGCAAAAAATGAATCAAGTCGTCATGCTAAATCAGAGAGTTGGTTTTATTTTATATTTCACAACAGAAGGAAGTGACATGAAGGCAGCTTTGAAATTTATATCAGACATGTTTTGACTGAAGATCCGTTTTACTCTGAAATCAAGGAGTCATTTATGAAAAAGCACTGATAAAGCTCAAAATTTTTTTTGTCAAATTTTCTCATTATATGGTGTGAACCGCCCTGATGAAACTTTGATTCTCCTTGAACTGGCTCCAAGTTTGTCATCCTGTATCAAAACCAAATATATCAATGTGGGGGGCTAGTAAGACAGACCAAGGCAACAAGAGCTGTAAACCATAGATGAAGATGATACAAGGTTTAAAAGATGGCACAAATCAAATCTGACAGGTGTGGAAGGCTTTTGAATTCAGTTTGTCCATCCAGTAAAAACCCTCCCAAATGAAGTCAGATATCTGCCAAAAATGAACACTATACCGACAGTTTTATTTAAAACACAAGCAGGTAAACTACTCTCCATGTGGATTTGAAACATTTAATGCATGCAGATACAATACCATGAGGCCACCAGTATATCACAAACATGAGTTCATGCTCCCTCTTTGCTCTCGCCTGCTTTTTATTCGCCTATACAGTAGATTCCCTTCTCCCAGGGTGTCGACCTATTTCAGTCGCTCATGTCAACTCTTGTCAATTTAAGGATGGAGGAACCAACAGAGAAATTAAACTACCTGTGATTGGCTTTTTTCCAGGAAATCTCGCTTTTACTGTTTTTACAGTTGTGGCTAGTAATGTTAGCAAAGCAACTTCAGGTTTCTAAACATAATGATGGAAACAACAGAAAAAATCCTTAAGGTAGCTGCAAACTAACTAGAAATGTAAATGCTGCTGTGAAGAGTATAAACAAAAGGTAATTCAAGCTTCCCTTTACTCAATATAAACTTATACATAATTAAGCTTATACATAATTCCTAATTTAACATTTAGAGCATATTGATACTGCTGTCCAAACATATTTAGGACTGTTTTTGGATTTAAAGATGACTTCAATAAACCAATTTGCTCTTGGAGAGAAATGGGATTAGCCTGGCGATGCTTTGCAAACGTGATTAGCCCCAACCAGAAAAAGACAGAACCGTTTTAAGAGGCGGAATTTTCTAAAGAGTAGCCAATCACAGGTAGTTTCTCCGGTTTGCTCCACCCTCTAAATGACAAAAGTTGACAGGAGAGAATCCACAGTTATAAAAAGCAAGAGGAGAATGAACTCATGGTTGCGATGTATTAGATGACATTCAAAATGCACATGGAGAGTAGTTAACGTGTGTTTTTTGAAATAAACTACCTGCATAACTATCTATAATGCGGGCCCCTTTTCGGCAGAAATCTGACTTCATACTCCCACATACTTTAGGATAAGGTCAGTGAAAACCACCATCATTTTGAAAATCTATTTGTCTCTCATAATACCCCAATACATTTTATTCATCTATTAAAATTGTAACTGAAAACATTGCAACAAAAAATTAAGAGACATGAATACTTTTGCAAGAAACTGCAGAATTAGCTGCTGATCTTCATATAAAAAACAAAAGTTAAAATAATTACAGCAATGAAATATTGCCCGACTTTAATGGGTTTCTGTCTTTCAAATATCGCCCCTTTTAAATTATCAAATTAGCCACCATTTTTGTACTGATTTTGTCATTACAGGAATACGAAATCAAGACCAAAGGAAAACCAGTCATGGATTTTTCAATGATTAACTGATGTGGATCTCCCAGTCCACCCCCACTCTGAGGTTCAGGTTGCTGAGCCGCAGCATGCAGCCGGCCTCCAGGAACTCAAAGGAAGCAGAGATGGCTTCAGCGCCTGGTGAGAAAACCAAAATGGGTTCAGTTTTGGACTGAGAAACAACTATGGAAGTTACAAAATTTACAATTTGTTTTATTAATGGTAGGAATGTCAGAGCCGCTGCAGCGTAATTAGGCTACTGATGATACTTTAATAGTTATGGCAAAATGGCAATGCACACTGCACCTGACTCTGTTGGGGGATTCTTACTCTTAAAAGAGAATTTTCATCTTTTCTTTTAACTACATCAATCAGTCTCAATAGCTGTTTCTCCACCCAAAATATCATGTGAATTTTCAGTACACTTTGGAATATTGTTAAAAAAAACCGAGCTAGATAGATTGCAAGCATACCGCTACCTACTTCTCAAGTGTGTGTAGCTCTGCATGTTCCACCTACTGTACTCTGTTTTCCTAATCTAGTACTATTTAAAATATTTAATTTCCTCCCTATCCCTATCTATTCCAAATGTTCCTTTTAAACTCTTTGTTTCCCTAATAACATCCCTCATCCTCTTTCTTTTAGCTGCAAGATTGTATCATTTTTCAAAGCATTATCCTCATTTTCTCTTTCATCAAAACTTTCAAATATGTTATTATTACTTTTCTCTAGTATAAATAAAAACCTAATTTAATTAGGTTTGATCTACTTATCTTAGCAAAATAACATCTGCTTCTTTCTCCATATTTTTATTATTATTACATATTCTTGAAGTGTATAGTTTTCCTCCTGGTGAAAACAGCTTATCAGTCATGTAAGGGAAAATACTGTCTGACTGTTTGCCACCCTAGTAGCAAACAGTCAGACAGTATGTTAGAGTGACCTAACCTGTCTATTAATGCTAGTTTTATCTCTGTACTTTGGAAATAATGTGTTTCACATATTTCATTCACATTGTTTATTCAGTAACCTAATAGGTTTGTGTTTTCTTATATCCTTTAAATGTCTAAGAAAAATGTGTAAGAAAAAGATTTTTGTTCATATAGTCAGTATTTAATACAGCTGGCACAATAAATTATTAAAATATATATGTTTTTAATTCAGCAAAATAGATATTCATGTTAATGGAAAGATCCTTTTGATACAAGAGATTTTTTTTTAGATAGCCACTTTTCAAGTAATCATTAGTCGATCAATAAAAATAAACTTTATTTTAAATCCTAAATCAATATCTTACATCTCAGTTTGCTACATCAGAGCTTATTTGACATACCGGTATGTGTTTGTTCCCTTTTTCGGAAAAAATCAACACTTCAAGCGTGAGTAAAAAAAAATTTATGCAACATTTAAATGATTCATATGTTTCTGTTTTCATCAAGCTCTTCCCATGCAGTACTTTAAAATAAGCATAGCAAACGTTAATGAAACCACATCTGATTAATGCTGATGCTCACTCACTTAGTCAGCAGAAATACTAAGTTATGTGGTTACAGATTTCTACACAGTTCTTAATTCAGGCTCAGATAATGTGCTTTATAAACTAAACTAACAATCAAATCAACCCTGAATTGAAATTGTTTTATTTTAAAAAAGGTTATTTTTTTAAATACTTTTCTACAAATCCAGACAGTTTTCAGACTTTTAAAGACTATAAAGAAATCCGAATGCCCAGACCGGGTCTCTAAAAAGCTTGTAACACCTGTTTGGCCTTCAGTTTGGGATTGTCTGTCAGCCTTAAATCCAAAAAGACATATTTTGCATGGCTTCCTATGCAAATTATTTAGTTTTTTGTATTTTATAACAAATTCTCCAATAATGATCACAGAGAAGGAGAGGCCTTTTTGTGTTGTCTCTGTTTGTTATTAAATCTGCAAGAACACACATCTGAGGCCAAGCAGAAGAGCTGCTCTTTTTAAAATAATTATATGTTTTACTTTATTGCTCATTTCATTCTGACTTATTAAACAAAAACTTTTTTTTCCGTCAAACTCTCTGATGTCATTTTTTACAAGCTAAAAGACATTGATTGTTGATTGGGGACCTGTCTAAGACATTGCGATTGAAAAAAAAAAATGTTTGCTCTTCCCACCTGACATGTGGACTTTCACTCTGGATGGCTTGTTCTTCAGCCCCATGATGTTAACTGACTGTACAACAGTTTCACAGTCGAATTGTCCTTCTTCACTGGCTGGACTGGAAGATGAAACACAGAACATCAAACCACTCTGCATCAAGTCAGCAGCAGAAGCCTTTCAACCATTTTCATGCTTCTTTAGGTTTCTGCAGACATGTTCTTAAATAGGAATCTGCCCCATAAGGGTGTGGGAGTGACTCACCGACAGAGCAGACGGCCTGACAGCATGCTGAACCTTCGCAGGCAGAAGGCCTTTTGGTCACGGTATTTAAAGGAGTGGCCGTCATCGAGGTACAGTTCCCCATCAGCGCTGCCCTGAACAAGTGATGCAGATACAAAAGTCCCATGTTAAAGATATAGCGCAAAAAAAGGTGGCATAAGTAAATCAATACAACAATCCCAAAATTAATATTTATACATGGAAAAAAAATGTCCTGACATGATGGAATATGGCAAAAATAAACGGATTTGAAGCGAGTTGCCTTTCAAAACATATACAGTACTCCATCTTCCTTCTACTGATCCTCCATTGCTTTCATCCATCCATCTAGACCTTCTCCTGGCTTTCTTTGACCAGCACCCTTCTCTTGTTAACTATAACTATGTCATCCTAAAGCATCATAATCAATAGAGACCCCTGCCTTAACAGTATTAGCAACACATTTTCTTAATTATCACCCCATTTATATACAAAGAGCAACAGTAAAGAGAAAATGCAGGT